>NC_135541.1:21455130-21755130 GCF_045843805.1 Urocitellus parryii
CAGAAAACCTTAAGACTTTCTTCTGATTCCCCCCGCCCCCCGGCCCATATTTCTATCCATAGCTGCCTGTAGCGACGAATACCTGAGGGCTTCCTTCCCTGGGCCCTATCCGCAGCCTCTGTTAATCCATCTTCTGTTTTTTAAAACTAAGAATCCCAAACTTCCTTGGAGGAGCTCTCCTTCCCTGCACTCTAAGCTCCTGTGATGTGAGTGGGGCTACCCCACCTGCTCTTGGATGGGCCCTAATTAGCTGAAGCTCATCCATGTCTGGTAGAACTTCAGGAACTGGGCCTGGTTCAAGTTCGATCACATGGTCTCGTCGTGCCCAAAGAGTTAGACCCAGAACTTTTTGTAAACCATCAAGAGTGTTTCTCATTCTGCTGGGTGTAAGCTATGGAAGATCTGCGGAGGCTGCAGCCATTCTGTCTCCCTGAAGGAAGAACAAACATGGTGGGGAGGGGAGGAAATGGCCTGGAGACATTGTTTCAACTCCTGCATCAGGACATGTGTGAAAACATCTTATTCATTGAGCTTTTCAGTTTTATGATGCACAAAGCCCCTTTCTGACTAGATCGTTTTGAGCTGAAATTTTCTGTGATTTTCAGCCCCTGCCCCCAAATCCTGGACAGTGCACTATTTATTCATCTTGTTCAAAAACATTTCCAGGCCAAGCTTCCCTAGTACTTCCCCTAACTGTTGGGTCCTGGTAAAGGTGCTGACTGTGGTGCATGGTCCTTGACCTTGATTTCCTCTTGGACTTTGGATTGACAGTCCTCATGGGAGTGCTTATCCTGATCCTGCAATACCACACTCTATCTGCGATAATGTCTTCCTGGTTTCTGGCACCATGGTAAGCTAGATCCCCAGGTTTAGCTTTCTAACTGAACATTCCTGAGAATTCGTCTCTAGAATAAACCTGAGTCCAGTTATTCGAACTTATTCAGAACAGCCCACAGGAGAAGCTTTCCCCCACTAAACAACTGTACTTACCTGTGTGTGGCCAGCACGGGGTAAAGAGCTCTGAGCAGCCATGTCTTCTAACCATGGTGTATGCAGGTTTGTGCTGGCCTGGGCCTGTTTGGGAAAGAAATTCAATCTCACCTTGCACATCAAACTTTATTAGCCTCCAGAGCAAATCCAAGAGAAAAGAAGGGGGGGGGGACAAGGATGTGCACTTCTTCTGGGAGATATGATGGAGACTGCTGGGGGGACACCGCCATCAGTTCCATCCCAGCTTCTAACATGAGCTGAAAATCAGTGTGCTCACGTGTGTTGATGAAACTTGATGAATTATCCCAAAGCTGGCAGCTCAGGGTGCCTGTTCCTGCTGCAGAGACACTCGGGTTCTAGAAAGTCCCAGTGGCAGCAAAGGTGCCATCAAGGAAAAGGCACTTTCATCTTTCTGGATGATTCTGTAAGACAGAATGATTTGTGGATTATCCTTTCTTGCTTTCAAAATGAAAGTAGCAGAGACTGAGAATCACAGGACCACAGAAGTTGTGGCAGAAACTGAAGAGCCTGAAAGCAGCTTACATTGCTCTTCCACTATCTACATAAATGAATCAAGATCCAGAGATGTCAAGTGACTTGCTCAAGGTCACCCAGCTAGAGTCAGGATAAGAGGTAAGTCTCTGCTTCCAAAGCAGGGTTCTTTGGCCACATGCCTCTGGGGCTTTGTAGTCATTGATAGGATTGCTTCAGGACCCCCATAATAAACCTTTGACTTTTGAGGACCTACTACTTTTAGGAAAAGCTTGGATTTACTCTTTCCTGTAAGGAAGCATACCAGTTTGCTCTTTTAAGGTAACAAACTTTCCCAAACATGGCAACTTTAAACAACCACCACTGATTAGTACTCATAAGTCCACGGGCTGGCTAAGCAGCTCTTATGGTCTGGGTGTGGCCAGAGTGCTCCCTGCAGCATCCACTCATGTGACTACTGTCTGATGAGGACAGCTGATCTAGAAGGGGCTCAGCTAGGGTGGTTAATCTCTCTGCTGTGTGGTTTTCCTCCAGCAGCAGGATAGCCTGGACTTGTTCCTGTGACAACTGGATAAGCTCCCAGAGAAAGAACGAATATGTCCAAGGTCTTTACTGAGAGGCAGGCTTCAAAGTGCTGTGTACTCTCACCTCCATCACCCCAGCCCAGCCCAGATTCAAGAAAAATGGACACTGTTGCTAGATGGCAGGAGGTGCAATATCATTTTGCAAGAGGCATGGACACAGGGAGGAAATAATCATGGCATTTTGCAAAAACAAACAAACAAACAAAAAACTTACCTCAAGAGATATGCTCTACTCTTGCTTACAGAAAGGGTCTAACCATCCTAGTCATTGGCATAAGTACAGCAGGAGCTTAATGCATGCATGTCAGATGCACTCTGCCATCTCATCCCTCGTGAGAGTGCTGTGGATGAGTTTATAACATGTGTACATGTATAGGTGGAGCACAGAGATAAGCAGGACCAAGGCAAGCAGCCTGCCTTGTAAGGGTGCTAACGCAGGGACCTCCACCAAGCCTATCTCAAGTGGCAGGCCATAAGTTAGATTCTGTTTTCTGGTAGCAACAGCAATTGGGTAATAGAATTTTCATTTTCTAACATCTGAAACAAAATTTGTCTGAATTTTGTCAGAAACATTTTCCTGAAAACCATCTCAAAAGGACCCCACTAGGGAATGGAGATCAGCTTAAGACAGCCACCTTGAGGGGGTCTTGACCCACAGGAGCAAAAACCACTTCATCCTCTGATCCCGTGGGCTCTCTTGAGGGGTCAAGGCCATGGCTGATCTCCACATTTCATTCTATCTTGCTCTGGCTTTGTAGTCTTAGAGCTATAGACTTCCTCACAACTGATGTTTACTGAGCAGATGCTGAGCGCCAGGCACTCAGCCAGGTGCTAAGTACATAAAGTAAGAACAATAGTCTTCACCCCATCCTCATGATAGTTCACAGTCTAGTGGGGACAGGAGAAAATAAATGAAGAAGGAGTCTAAGATGCACTCATGTGTCACACAAAATTTATGAAATTATATAAAGAAAACAATAGAGTGTTTTAAAAGAAAATAAGGAATAAGAAGGTGCTATAGTTTGAATGTCCTTTCACCAGCTCAGGTTGATAGTTAATTGCCATTGTGATAGTATTATGAGGCAGAAACTTTAAGAGGGGATTAAGGCACAAGGATTCCACCCTGGTGGACAGGCCTGGGGCCATAATAAAAGGCAGGAGGTGGCCATCTCTTGACTCTGTTGCCCTTCTGTCTTCCACCATGGGATGAAGTGGTAAGTTGAAGGTCCAGATGCAATTCCCTGGATCTCGGGCTTCCCAGTCTCCAGAAATGTGAGCCAATAGACAACTTTTCATTACAAGTTACCCAGTCTCAGGCATATTATGATGGCACAATATGGACTGAGACAGAAGGGAGAAGCCGGTTCAGACTGGCATATCGGGAAGGTCTTCACTGAAGGGTGATGCTGCAGCTGAGATCTGGAGGATGCGGAGGGAGGAGGAGAAACCATTTGAAGTCAATAAAAGAACAGGTACAAAGGCCCTGAGAAACAGTTTAGTGTTAAGAATCTGAAAGAAATCAATGGAACTGAAGTCTGAAGAGAGGTAGAGTTCAAGGTGAGAGCGTAGAAATAGCAGGGACCAAATTAGGGGCATGAACCTGTAAGCTCTATCGTGGAGATTGGACTTGAAAAATTGAGAGCATTCCCTCTAAAAACTGGAAGAAGACAGGGATGCCCTCTTTCACCACCTCTATTCAACAGAGTTCTTGAAACTCTAGCCAGAGCTACCAGACAGATGAAAGAATTTAAAGGGATAGGGATAGGAAAAGAAGAATTCAAACTATCAGTATTTGCCAGCGACATGATTCTATACCTAGAGGATCCAAAACATTCCACCAGAAGACTTCTAGAACTAATAAATGAGTTCAGCAAGGTGGCAGGATATAAAATCAACACTCATAAATCAAAGGCATTTCTGTACATCAGTGACAAATCCTCTGAAAAAGAAACTAGGAAAACTACTTGATTTATAAACTACTTGATTTAAAAAAAAATAAATGAAATACTTGGGAATCAACTTAACAAAAGAGGTGAAAGACCCCTACAATGAAAACTACAGAACTATAAAGAAAGAAATTGAAGAAAACCTCAGAAGATGGAAAGATCTCCCTTGTTCTTGGAGAGGCAGAATTAATATTGTCAAAATGACCATACTACTAAAGGCATTAAACAGATTTAATGTAATTCCAATCAAAATCTCAATGAAATTCCTCATAGAAATAGAAAAAGCAGTCATGAAATTTATTTGAAAAAAATAAAAGGCCCAGAATAGCCACAGCAATCCTTAGCAGGAGGCATCACTATACCAGACCTTACACTGTACTGCAGACCTACAGTAACAAAAACGGCATGGTACTGGCACCAAAGTAGACTTGTAGACCAATGGTACGGAATAGAGGACACAGAGACAAACCCACACAAATACAGTTATCTCATACTAGACAAAGGCACCAAAAACATATTGGAGAAAAGAGAGCCTCTTCAACAAATGGTGCTGGCAAAACTGGAAATCCATATGTAGCACAATGAAATTAAACCCCTATCTCTCACCCTGCACAAAACTCAACTCAAAGTGGACTAAGGAGTTAGGAATTAAACCAGAGACACTGCATGTAATAGAAGAAAAAGTAGGCCCAAATCTCCATCATGTCAGATTAGGTCCCAACTTCCTTCATAAAACTCCTGTAGCACAAGAATTAAAATCAAGAATTAATAAATGAGATGGATTCAAACTGAAAAGCTTCTTCTCAGCAAAAGAATCAATCAGTGAGGCGATGAGAAAACCTACAGAATGGCAGCAAATTTTTACCCCTTGCACATCAGATAGAGCACAAATCTCTAGGGTATATAAAGAACTCAAAAATTTTAACACATACACACACACACAAAAAAAAAAAAAAAAAAACAAATAACCCAATCAATAAGTGGGCCAAGGAACTGAACAGACACAGATCTCAGAAGGTGATCTACAATCAATCAACAAATATATGAGAAAATGTTCAACAGCTCTAGCAATTAGAGAAATGCAAATCAAAACTACTCTTAAGATTTCATCTCAACTCCAGTCAGAATGCCAGGTATTAAGAATACAAACAACAATTCGCATTGGTGAGGATGTGAGGGAAAAGGCACAGTCATACATTGTTGGTGGGACTACAAATTGGTATAACCAATCCTTGGAAAACTGGGAATGGAACCACCATTAGACCCAGCTATCCCTCTCCTTGGACTTTACTCAAAGAAAAACAGCATATTACAGGGACACAGCCACATTAATGTTTATAGCAGCACAATTCACAATAGCTAAACTGTGGAACCAACCTAGATGCCCTTCAGTAGATGAATAGATAAAAACAATGTGGCATATATACACAATGGAATATTGCTCAGTGTTAAAAGAGAATAAAATCATGGCATTTGCAGGTAAATGGATGGAGTTGGAGAATATCATGCTAAGTGAAGTTAGCCAATCCCAAAAAAACAATGCCAAATGTTTTCTGCGGTATGTAGATGCTGATCCATAATGAGGGTGTGTCGGGGGGAGCATGGGAGGAAGGGAGGAACTTTAGATAGGGCAAAGGGGAGGGAGGGGAAGGGAGGGGGGCATGGAGAAAGAAAGACGCTGGAATGAGGTGGACATCATTACCCTAGGTACATGAATGAAGACACAAATGGTGTGACTCTACTCTGTGTATAACCAGAGACATGAAAAATTGTGCTCTATGTGTGTACTATGAATTGAAATACATTCTGCTGTCATGTAGAACAAAATAGAATAAATAAATATTTTTTAAAAAGAGTAGGAGTGAAGAGCTGGGGTTGTGACTCAGTGGTAGAGCGCTTGCCTCCCATACGTGAGGACCTGAGTTCGATCCTTAGCATTACATAAAAATAAATAAATTAAATAAAGGTATTGTGTCCATCTACAGCTAAAACATTTTTTAAAAGAGTAGTAGTGAAACACAGGAGTGCTTCCTCAGACTTTCTTAGGAAATCCAGACATCCTTCCCCTCCTGCTGAGACTCCCTGGGATAGAGAATCTTAGGGAAGCCAGCGGGAAACACCGCCAGATTCATCCTGTTGTCTGATGAACAGATTTGGGGGCCAACTCCCTTGTCCTTGGGGACCAGCCCAGACCCAGGCCCAGAGCTACTCTGTCTCTGGGGACTGAGCCCTATACTCTGGAACTGCATGCTGGTGTCCTGCTGGGCTGGCGCCCCTCAGCCTCCCTCAGCCTCCCCCAGCCTCGTCTCCTCTTCTTCCCATACAGTGGGAGCCTGGGAGGTGCTACTTCCTCCCACCGCAGCCTCAGGCAGCCTGGCTCTCGGCCTCGCCTCCTCTTTCCTGGCTCCTAGATCACAGCTCCCTGGCTCAAGGTGTCAGGCCCTTCAGCAGCACGCGAATGATAATTCACTCTTGCGCCCTCTCAGAAGTCCTTCCCGTTTTCCTCTCCCCTGGGGCCCATTTACTGAAAATTCTGCTCTTTGGAGGAAATCTTACCTTCTCTGCCGGGGCCTGTGAGCCAGTGCTGCCAACCCTCCACCACCAGTAACTCCTTTTATCCTTCCCTCAACCCTTTCCACTAACCTGATATGTGGAAAGGTGTCTCCCAAGCAGGGCGTACCTAGTCCCAGTGGCCAGCCTTCCCCGATCTCTTCCTACAGGCACAGCCTTGTCTTAAATGCTTCCTATTTAAAAGTGTCATTCCACGTGCAAGACCATAATACACGGGTGGCAGATTGCATTTTCCAAAAATGACAGCCACAGTGTCACAGGACCCCCTCGTCCATTTACAAGCACAATTCGTTTTCCCCTTGAACCTGGCTGTCCTGTGACTCACTCATAATCAATAGAGAGCTATGGAGTGGCTGGTTGTTTTCTGAGGCTCTCGGTCAGAGAAGGTGATGCAGTTTCCCCGTGGCAGAAAGGACAGTCCCTTTTGGGGGCTCTGAGTGGCATGGAAGAAGTTCAGTCCCAAGCTGCCAAGCTAGAGAGGACATGTGTGCCCATGACAGGAGTAGCTCCACCGCGGCGTCCTCAGGCAGCCACCCTAACTGCCTTGGATATTTAGCTCAGTTGAGCTTTGCGAGGGCAGCAGCCCCACATGACTTTGAACCAGAGTCATCTGACAGTGGCCGCACAGCAGGTCTGTCCAGCTTAACCTTACCCAAGATCCCGATCCACAATGTCATGAGCCATTGTTGTAAACTGCCACTCTGAGGGATGATCTATTCTGAAGTCATGGTCATCAGAACAACAGGTGTTGTGATTGGTTGTGTTCTACAGACTGGGAATCTGAGATACAAGCCAAGTAAACCCCTTTTCTGAGGTCAAAGAGCTCTTAAGGGGCAGGACTGGTCTTTTCATGTCTTAGGTCTTTCACATCTCCTGACCTGTTCGGTCGCTGTCCACTAATGAGCAGTGGACTGGGCAGTTTGGCCACAGGTTTGATCCAAGATGCCCAGGTCCTGGTCTTTCCATTCAGGGATGGAATCCAGGGTCAGGAGTTCCTATTCCAGGCTCATCTTAAGAATGAGCTTCTGGAGCTGCCCGGTGGTCTCCAGGGTGGATCCAGTCACCATGGATGGTCTTTGCACCGTGCCCACCCAGTCTGTAGCTGCCTGAGCTTGGAGCCACTCCCCTTCTCTGAGCCTCAGTTTCCTTAGATGGAAAACGGGATGGGAATCTAATGCTTGGGGTTGTCGGAGTGCTCACGGGATAATGTATAGAAGGGACTGACTACATTTTCTGGCTGTCAGCACGTTCCATTTGAATTTCCTTCCTAATTAGCTACCATCGTTATTACAGGCTGGAGACAGATACACATTAAGCCCCGTGAAAAAGCCAGCTCGTTCCCCACTCCTACTGCTCCACGGAGCCCCTTTAACAGTAGCTATCCTCACAAAAGCAGTAATTAAAGGTAGAAGACTTTCTCGGGTGAGTGGCAAAACACACTGAGTTAAAGGAGGCTGTCCTCCTGCTGTGTCCCAGCTCCCGTCTTCACCCAAAGGTGCAGTTGTCACAGAAGAATGATGACAATTTGGGTGCCTGGCTTCCTGGCTCTCAATGTTCTCATACCCCCCCTGCCCCCGCCCCCCAATGGCATTGATTACCTTTTGATGGCTGTGAACCCTTGATTGTCTGGATTGTCTGGCCCTGGAAAGTGGTGCTGGGAGGACACTACCTCTCCGCCTCCTCCTCTCTGTTCTTCTTTGGGGCATCTCCAAAGGGAGGCTCAGGTGGCGCTTCTCCTGCCTACTCCTAACTCTGGGCTTGTAGCAGGGCTTTCAAGGAGTTGAACTCCTTCTATGGAAACTCAGGCAGAGCTAGGGTTCCCCCCTGGGTCCTTCCCGTGCCCCGTCCCTTCCACTCCAGGGAGTCAGGAAGGTCGGAGTTCATAGCTTCCACAGGACGCTGCTGTCACCTAGGCCTTGGGAAGCCCATGAAGAGTCGCATCTGCTGGATGGGAGGGTCAGAAGATCTGAGTGTGACACGTGCCCCCCCCCCCTGTTTTGCTCACTTCTCTTGGCAATGGCACTGAGCCTGGCCTCTGCACCTGTGAAGGTGGAGACGACGCTTGTATCACAGACTTGCTGCAGGGTTGGGAGAGAATAAGTGGGATGAGTCAGGAGAGCCTCTGCAGGTTCCTTCATTGCTGCTAGGCTTGGGCCGGAATCTGACCTGTTACACAATCCAGACGGCATTAGCAGGTGTCTTTAGAAGTGAGCTGCAGAGCTTAATCTATACACTAGGCACCTTTTCATTCTCCTGGAAGAGAACAGACTTTTTTTTTCAATATACTTTTTTTTTCCTTGCTCCTGAGAATGGCACCATTACAGCCAGCCCTGTAGAAACCAACCCCAGACTCACCCTCTAGCTAACTGGCCTATCTAATCATTATCAGGTCCATGGATTTAATAATGATCAACTACAGAGCATTCGCAAAGTACTCGGTGCTTTATGTGGATCATCTCATTCATCCATGGGACAACTGCTATGAGGTACTTGTGTTTATGAACCTTAGTTTAGTGATGAAGGAAGTCAGATACAGAGAGGTTAAGTGACTTATCCAAGATCACACAGCTGGTAAGGGATACAGGCAGGCTTCTGGTCTCCTCTGTGCCTGTCTCCATCATCTCTTGCTGAGATTCTTACAGAATCTCCTAGCTGGCATAAGTATCCTGCTCTTACGCCTTTACAGATCATCCCCCCCCCCCAATAGCTACCACCCAACTCTTCCTAAAAGACAGCTCTGATCAAGTCACTCTCTGCTTAAAGCTTTTCAAGGGCTCTCAATTTTCTGCAGGATGACCAGGCTGTTCCAATGGGCCCATAAATCCTGCTTGGTTTCCTGCCTGCCTCCTGCCAGGCTTCTTCCCACTAACCTTTGTTCATTTTAAACGTGGGGACCCTGGAGTGTCTTATGTGTTTTCATTCCACTGCATCTTGGTATATTCAATTCCTTGATCCTCCTGAATCCCTCTTCATCGCCTGAAAATTCTTACATATCCTATTCCAACACAAAGCCCTCCCTGCCCACCCCAGGCCCTTCTTCTGGGCTCCCGGACCTTCCTGGCCTTCCATCTATGGTGCCAGTCACCTTGGAATGCAGCCATTTATTTGTCTGCACACCTGTCCTGTGTCGGTGGACCACAGGTTCTCACAGGCAAGATGCTATTAGTGCCTCCTGTAAGGCTAGTACAATAGGGCATTGGTGAACATTGCTAAAAAATAACTTCAAGTGTGAAAAATGGTTTCTGTTAGTACAATGGCACAATACCAGGGAGCAATGCCCCCTGGACTCCAACCTGTCACCTTGAGTTCCTACAAGAACAAGGCCTCAGCAACTCCGCCTGGGCCCCCTTTCTCCTAGCTGACACCAAAACCCAAGAGTGCGCAGCTTCAGCCTCCAGCCTCCGCTCCCCCACCCCTTCTCCCCTCGCTCTCATTATCCAGCTCCTCTGATTCCTGCACATACCAGGGGTGCTCCATCACTCACCCAGACCAGACTGGGCCCACTCCTGGGCCACCCCCTGTGTTCTCAGCTAGATTTAGCTGCAACTAGGTGTAGGAGTTTTCAAGAGACACATTTAATTGAGCAACCAGGGAAAGCAAAGGAGACAGAGGTGGCTAGCGAGGGTGGGATTTTAAAGATCCCAGACCTCTACTTGAGTCTGCTTTCCACACTGGGATGTGCGCTGCGCAGGGTCACCTTAGACAAGGCACAGTGCCACTGTGCCTGGGCTGGGCACATTGGTGGAATGAGTGAACGAGGGGAGCATCCCCCCTCCTGCCTGCACACACGGGGTCACCTGGGTACGGGTTACTGGAAAGCACACTTCACACAGAGTGCCTAGTGGAAGGGTGCAGGCCTGATTCCTTCAGGACTTCCCAGGGCACAGGAGGCTGCAGGGCCGAGACCCGGCCAGGGGCAGGAGAAGCCCTAGAAGGAGCCACGTCTTCCTGTGAATTGGAATTCCAATTCTCCACTTGAAAGGGAGACTATCATCCAACTTATCTCTGCTCCAGCCCTCGGAGTAGACCTAGGAGAGGCTGCCAGGGAAACTGCCAGGTGTTTTATTTCTCGCCTTGGTGTGTAAATGACATCTAGCTGCCTTTCTGGCCAGAGGGAGGTTTCTGCTTAATTCAGGCTCTGGAGAGAAGTTTCTGGCCACCCTCAGCCCCAGCAGCCAGGTTGATCTCACGGCAGGCCCACCCCCCTGCCAAGTTATTGCTCACCCCGCTCCTCTGCGAAGCCTTCCTGGCCATGTGCTTGCAAATCCCACCAGAGCCCCCTTTTTCCCAGTCTGCTTCACCCACCCGATCAACTAGCAGCATTCCCATGAGTTTTTGCTACACAACCACCTTTCCATGACGTGTAGATTTAAAACCCAAGCATTTATGAGCTCACGATTCAGTGGGTGGGTCTGTCCAGCCTGGTTGGGTGCCCACCTTCATCATCAGACAGCTGTCAGTCAGCTGGACTCTGTAGGATGGGTCATGGGCCACAGCTGTCCTCCTCCAGCAATCGAACCTGAGCTATGCAGTGCAGAGAGTCAGAGTGACGGCAGAGGCCAAGGCGCTTCCAGAGGCCTAAGCTCAGAACTGGCCCAGCATCCCATCTGCCCCATCCATTTGTAAAGCAGGTGACAGAGGCCAGCCCTGGTTTCAAGGTCAGGGAAACCAGTTCCACTCTCCAAGGGAGGAGCTTTGAACTCGTGTTGCAAACAGGCCTAGGTACAGGAAGAGAAAGAATCTGTGGCCATTTCCACCCACACATGGTCTGTTACACTATTTCATTACCTAAACCTGTACCTGAAAAGGATTAGGTCTGAGGCCAAAATCCAGGAAGAGATCCAGGTAACTGTCAAGAGAGAATCTAGTGCGTAGCCTACAGCGTGGACTGTGGGAGCCTCAGACCTAGGTCTGAATTCTGTCTCTGTCACTTAATCACCATGTGACCTTGGACAAATCATTTCCTTCTTTTCAGCTTCCATTTCCTCTTTCACAAAACAGGAATATTAATAATACCTGCCTCGCCGAGTTGTTGTAAGGATCAAGTGACACATGAGTGCCAAGCCCTTAGTGCAACGCCTGGCATGAAGTATGCGCTTAGTAAAAGTGACTTTTACTTTCGTTGTTATTATTAAAGATAACAGTTATTATTTCACCTGCCATATTCCAAAGCCATGGAATTCCCCTTCCCAAATTCTTATGCTGTGAGTTCCTCAAGGGCACAGACTGTATGTGCAAAAATATTCACTACGGGTTTGTTTATAATAGGAAAATATTTGAAAGCAGCATAAATATCCCAACAGTGGGGGGCTGGTTAAACGAATCTTAGTGTATCGACCCAAAGGATTGCAATGCAGTCATTAAGAATGATGTAGCGCTGTGTGTGCTGACATTGAAAGCTGAACATGACGTATCATCGAGCGGAAAGGAAGGTTACAAAACAGCACGGGTAGCACGGAGCCCTCCGTGTAAAATATATTGATGTGCAGATGTATGTAGAGAAGGACTGGTGGGAAGATCAGAAACAAGTGTGAAGATGAGAAGGTGTCTGTCCCCATGGGCTGAGATTCTAGAACTTTCTCCCCCTCTAGCTTTTCTGGTTTCTCTATAATGAAATGTGTTACTTCACTAAATGCGTTTCGAGGCAGGCTTCAGAACATTCTGAGATTTTGAGCCTGTTCAAGGTAGATGCTGCACTGGGCCACCAGTGGTTCATGGAGGCTGCCCCTCCACCAGGCTCTGCCTGGGTTTCCCAGAGCTTCTCAAAAACTTGTGATTCACTCCTGACCCTCACGTGGGACTCCTTCCTCTGAGGCCTCTGAGTTGCTGCATCCTCTCCTGTTCCTTGTACTGCTCCAGCAGTTCCCCTGAAGCCAGATGGCAAGGAGGGGGAAGGGTCTGTGGTCAGGGGCTGCCTCACTTCTCTTCCAAGCAACGTGGGGAATGGAGGGCGAATGCTGGGGCCCAGCTGTCCAGGCCTGCAGCTCAGGCCATGTCAGTGGATGGGGCTGAGTGTCCAAAATCCGGGGGTTGGACTCCATCTCCCTACTCTGCCTTCATGGGTGGGTCCAGAAGGGAGGTGCCTTCTGAGGGACAGAGACCTGCCAGGGAAGGGCAGGGAGGCTGAGCTCTTTGAAGATTAAGGATGTCCATGAGCCACTCACAATCTCCTCCTGGAGACCTCTTGGGCCTTCGGGGAAATAAACAGTCCATTCTGGGCTCATCTTTCCCTCCCAGACTCTCGCTCCCTGGTTGCTTTGGCTTTGGGGTCTGTTCACGTTCATGGCCCAAACCCTCCCCACTAGGTCTTCCCCTCCCTGTTGGGCCTAGCTCCAGAGGGTCAGCGCGTCCATTTGTCTTCCGGAGTACTCCGAAAGCAAAATGAACGATCCCAACCACTTGAACAAGGGGAGTCACCAAAAAGGGTGCTGGTGGTCTCAGAAGCAAACACACCTGCAAAGGTTTATCCTGGTGGAGGAACTTCAGCCAGCTGAAGACTGAGGGGGAGGGCTGGTCCTGCAACCACGAGGAAGCCCAGGGCTTCCCAGGAACAGGGGTCAGAATAATCCAAGGAAACAAGATTTGGGGACCGAATACACGGATTTTTAAAAATATTTAGCAGAAGTGTTTCCCTGATCTCTCTGGCTAGATCAACAGGGCCAGTAGTTCTCAACGAATCTACGCTTCCCCAGCGCTTATTGTGGGCATGTTGGGGGGCTGACAGTGTGATGGGGTGGATGAGAAGGTCCCGGGCAGTGGCTAGAACTTTGTAACTTATACAATATCTATAAAAACCTCTCTCACTGACTATGATTTAGCCTTGATCTCTGCAGTGATCAAGGTCTTCTAAGGCTAAAAATTCTGAAGTCTGTCTTAATTTATATAACTCTAGGGTCACCGATGATAAGATATGAGGGGATCCATGAATGGTGTATGTGTGATAAGCATTGGCACAGGTTTCTGGAACATTCTGGAATCTCACTCCACGGACATACTGTGTCCCCTTTAAAAGCCTCTGGTGGGCCAGGAGGAATCTTTCATCTCTTCTGTGGTTGTAAGATGAGTCGGGCACGCAGTAAAAATTCACTGCTAGATTGATTGCTCCAAAATATAGGAGGAGCTGTGAGAGGCTGGGGAATGTTCCACAGTCAGTCTTTCCACCCAACTCTATAGCTGGCAATTTCATCAGTTGATTTCTCTCTGCAATTATGGTGAGCTGGCTTACTTATGTTCTTCTCCTGGCAAAGTTTTTAGAAAGTTTAGGCTAAAACCTGTGAATTTCTGTGGATTAACAAAATCCATTTTTCACCCATGAAGAGTCTAGACAGGCCAGATGCAGTGGCACATGCCTGTAATCCCAGAGACTAGGGAGGCTGAGGCAGGAGGATTTTTAACTTCCAGCTGTTGTTATTAAAAATAATAGTTATTATTTCACAGCCTCAACAATTTATCAAGGCCTTAAGCAACTTGGCAAGACTCTGGCTCAAAATTTAAAAAGTAAAAAAATAAAAAGGGCTGGGGATGTAGCTCCGTTGTAAAGCCTTCCCTGGGTTAAATCCTCAGTATCACAAAAAGAAATAAGGAAAAGTCAAGTCCAGACGAGTGTTTGGAGGGTGGTCTTCTATGAAGGTCCGTCCCTGGGGTCAGTCCTTCCACCCCTCAGAGCCCTGGAGTTCTCTGTTAAGATCCCTGCTGGCAGGTGGGGAAAGAGAGCGAGTGGAAGAACTGTCTGAGCCAAGCCTGGCAAACATGGTTGCTTTTGTGCCATGGGCCAGAATTCTGGCACATGGCCACACCCAGTGGCAGGGGAAGCTGGGAGATGCCATCCAGCCATGGGTCGAGGAGGGAAAGATGGAGCTTTAATGAACAGCAGCTCTGAGCCTGCCATGGAGAATCTGCAGACCAACTTCAGCTTCCCCAGGTCACGTGAGACTAATCAGTAGGTTAGAATCACTGTGTCTCCATCTTCTCTCCAAAACCCCTTTTCCTTAATTCTCATTTCTCCTGATTCTGTCAACTCACTGTACAAGGATGAAAAGTTTAAGGTTTATTTACCCAGGATTTGGCTACTTTTTCTAGGTCTGCTGGCAGATCTGTCTCACAGGTCAAGATGGTGTCTGAGATCTGTGGTCTCAGAGGCTTGGCCAAAACTTGCGCTGTCCTAAACAGTTGTTATCAGTTACTGAGAGCCCAGCAGAGGCAGAGGTTCTGAGGAGAAGGAGCCCAGGGTGGTGGAGGAGCATCTAGGGCCTGGAGTCTGGGCGTGAGTATCCTGCTCCCTGGCCCGTCCAACCCCCCACGGCCAATCGGGTGAGTCTGATGAGCTGTGTAACACCCGGGCTATTTCCACTTCTGTGAACCAGGGATAACAGAGGCGTTGATCGCGTGAGTTTACTATGGGGATTGAATGAGATGACACAGCTGCTGTACTCAGGAACCATGTCTGGCATGTTAGTTGTGATTAGGGTCACTCCATCATCATAACTATGTCCTAACTCTCAGCCATCGTTGGCCTGGATCCTCATTTCAGAGAACTTCAGGCAATTTCTGCCTTTGGAATCCAGTGTCCAAAGTGGCACAACGGGTCCGGGGCAGGCTGAGTTCTTGCTGTAGGTGATGCAGCTCCGTGGCCATCCACGCTTTGGTCAGGTGGCCCAGCCTCAGATGGCGCATGCAAGATCCACCCGTCCACTCCCGCCCTGCTTCTCTACCGCTGCGCTTGCTTGGTGCTATGTGGGTCTCGGTTACCTCCACTGGACGGGTCCTTCTGAGACTCCTTCCTCTGCTGGGAGTTTCTTATTTACCTGTGTGTTGTAGCTGTCATTAAATTCGAATGCAGAACCAGAGCCAGGAGACTGTCAGCTGAAGAAAGGAAGACACGGCTCAGCTCTGATGCTCCCTGTGAGACCCCCTTCCCCAGGCAGAAAGGCCACTTTCCCTGCTCCTCAGAGACCCACTCCAGACAGCCATGAGTCAAGGGGATGGCCAGGAGTCTGCCCTCTGAGGTCCTCTGCAAACAGGAGATCTCTATACGATCAAGGGACTCTGCGGTCCCTGATGTTATGACTTTTCATTCTAAGCAACAGGCAGCAAACCAACTTAGTTCTACGAGGACAAAGGGATTCTGACAGCTAGTAGTTCATTGTGGTGAAGGTGTGAGTCCAGCAGAGCTGGTTTCTTGCTGACAGCACCCTGCAGATTTTACCTACAAACACACACACACACACACACACACACACACACACACACACACACACACCACAGAAAAGGGAATGGGTTTAACCCTTCAGGAGCCTATCTCCAATTTAGCCCTAATTGTTCTTTCATTCAATTGTTTAATCAGTCAATCAAGAAGAATTTAATAAACACTTATTATGTTGCAGGCAGTAAAATTGGTATTGGGAACACACGTGTAAATAAGGCTGCTGCTTTCCTTGAGGAACTCACGTCCAAACACATATCACATCATGGCCCAGCCTTCAGAGTACTGCAATGGAAGGAAGCACTCAGTCTTGGGGGGGACACAGAATAAGATGGGGACTATTTTGCTTGACAGGGGTTAGAGAATGGTCTCCACACACCCAGCTTCCAGAGACATTTGTGTCATTTCTGCACTTGAACAAGTGACAGTAGTGAAGCTCCTTTCTTGGCCAATTTCTGCAAAGAAGAGACAGTTTGCCCCTGCTCCTAAATAATGCAGTGTTCAACTAGCACAACTGTATGGGGCAGCCTGAGACAGCCTCCACACTCCTTGCTCCTTAAGTTCTTCCCATCTGTTTCCTTCAAAACATAACAGTCTTGAGGAAAAGGCCAGAGAATCAGGAATGTGTTGAATATTTTGCTTGTAGCAGAAACTGACCAGTCTGTTTAAATAAGAGTTATCCAGAGAATCTGGTTGTTTTCAGGAATCCAAGGAAGAAATGAACTAGTAAATCTCAACAGTGGCAAGAATCCAGAAGTCTGGGAGAAGATCATGACCCTCCTTTTCAAAGAGCTTGTATTGAGATGCATCTTCACCGACTCCTGGTTTCGGGTATCTGGTGCAAAATCCCAGATTCTTAGGAGAACCTGATTGGCCACGCTTGGATCAGAGGCTCCTTCCTGTTTATTTAGCTGAGACTCAGCTCAGATAGTTTAACCCCCACCCCTGGATCCAAGGCAGTTCTCGGAGGAGAGGAATTGTCATGTGCTTGCTGCCTACCCCAAGACAGGGCTGCTGCAGGAGACAGTCACTCTGGTTGGAAGGCAGGTATGAGCAGGCGTACTGAAGAGCAGAGACAGAAGGGGGCCTGGGCTGCTGTCGGCAAAACAAGCTTGGGGTGGGTTCTGTTGTGCAGTGTCTGTAACATTACAGGGAAGCAGATTCTCCATTGACCATGGCATGTTTTGCATGCACAAAGGGAACCGATTGTTGATAGACATCTTAGAAGGTTTGTTGACTACCTTAAGCAAAAAGGATATGGTTAGAAACATATGGGGAGGTCACAAAACCAAAAAAGAGGAAAAAAATCAAACTTGTCATTGACAGGATCTGGGTACCTCCTGGAAATCTTGATGGCAGACACCTCTCTGCCTTCCTCTGGTCAGTCCGGCTGGAATGAATGGAGTTGAGCCCTGGATGGTAGGATCTCTCACGAAGTCCAGACACGGGGTTGGGGACTCACTGGTTCCTGGAAACTTTGCCCACAGTGGGTGAGAGGACTCGGATTTCTTCAGTGAGCTGCATATAGAGCTTGGCTTGGGCACAATTAGGAAGAGCAACTGCTTGTGGGGTGGGTGGCTTTTCTGAGAATCAAGACTAAAGGCTGATGCTGATGTGGGATGTGGGGAATCAGCCACTGCTTGGGTGGGGACCCAAGGACCCTGCAGAGTGTGTAGTCAAGGCCAGCTGTGCATATCTTACCTCTCTCCACACTTCACCTCCCTAAAACACCTTCACACCTGCTGATGCCCTTAGGCACAGAGATTAAATCTGGGGAGAGTGGAGTCAGCAGTCTGGGTGTGTCTTCAGGCCCTGCCCCTTCCTAACTGGGTGGCCTTAGATGAGTTACCTCGCTTCTCTGAGCCTCAGTATTTCTTCTGAAACATGGATCTAGCTGTAATCATGTCATGGGGTGGTCATGCAAATGAGATAATGAAAACGAACCACAGAATGTTTGGCGGATGCTCAGTAAGTGGAAGTAGCGTTTCTGGCTCTATTTTAAAGTCAGTCTGTTATCACTGCCTGGGAGCGTCTATACTGGCCATCTGCCTGTGGACCTAAAAGCAAACATCCCATAAAAGAGTTTCTCCTGCTCTGTTCCTCTGGGAATCTTTCCAAACTCTTTCCTGACTCTGCTGGCCCACTTTGCTGCTCCTCTTTTATGTCTGATCACAAGAGATTTGCACCTTAATGATTCAACAAGACTAGGAAGAAGATAGGACCAGCTAGGACTAGGATTGAACAGGGAGCCCTGGCCCTGCCCACTCAAAGGGGTTGCTGTTCACCTTGGTGCCGAGCTCCTAAGGGAATGGAGAGCTCAGGCTGGAGTCCCAACAGATCCTCTATTGCCTAGGAATGCATTCAGCTGCAAGTAACAGAAAAATTGGCTAAAGGTGTTTTAAACAAAGGAGGCATCTGGAAATGGCTTAGCCGCTAAATGATGTCAGAGATGGCATCTCTGCCATTCTCTTGATTTTTACCTCTGCATTTTGCTTCATGGCCACAAGGTAGTTACTGCAGCTCTGGACATGGCACCCAAGCCCAACATGGGAAGGAAGAGAGAGGGGAAAGAGGAAGACAGATCCAGCTCTGCCTTTTCCCTTTTATCAAGGACATAGAAGCTTTCCTGAGAAACACTCAGAAGACTTCTAGTCAAAAATGTCCATAGGCCAGCCTTACTTGCCAGGAAAACCAGGACTAGCATTTTCATGCTCAGATGAGAAATTATTCGTGACTCACCTCCAAAGACTGGGCACATCATTGCTCTGAACAAAATGAGGGTGCAGTGGGCAAGGGAGAAAGAGAAGATGGCTATTTGGTGGCCAATAAACAGAGCCTTCCCACTTTCACACCCAAGAAGTCACCCTTGGTTGTGTGGACGGCAGCAGGAGCACACTAGCCTATGAAGAACTATGTCCGAATGGCCCTGTGAAGTGCATGCTGCAGGAGCCCCACCAGGGCATGAGGGGCTTGGAGATGCTCCAGGCACGTGAAGTGTGGGGCAAGGGAAGGACAGACCTCGTCTGCATCACCTGTATGCTCTTCCTGCACCACAAGGTCTGTGGCCCTGAGGCCACATCCCACATCAGCACCCCCCTTTCGTCTTCCCAGAACAGCCATTGCTCTCCAAGGGGTTGATCTTCCAAGTGTGCCCAGGCCAGGCTCTGGCATACCGCTCACCTGAAGAAGCCGGCGTCCTCCCGCCCACTGGTGCCTCCAGGCTGTGTGCCCCGGAGCCAGTGACTCCTCCCTTCTACCTCTATCCTGCACATCAATGGAGGTGTCCTAATAGGGTCGCTCCAAGCAGCTCCTTGAACCACGCTTTGGAGCCTGATGTCTTTCCCAAGTCCTTTCTCTGTCCATGCATGTTCCTGAGCTGCTGCTACTGCCTGTGACTAATGGCTTATGACCGTGGCCTTCTTTGGAGATTGGTCCTTGCTTGATAGGAGACCATCCTGGAAATGTGTCGGTTACTCAGTGACCGGCTGGGAGGTGTGGATAAACACCCGGCCCTGTCGTCCTACCAAATGACCATTCCACACTGTGGTGTCCACCCCAGTGCACCTCCTCGGGTCAGGCGAGGGTAGACTTGACTTGGCTCTCTCCCCTCCATTTCCTGCTTCTCTCTGTCTTGTAGGTTTTCCTAAAGCAGCTTCTCTTCACAAAGTAGGCACATTCAAATCCCTCGGGCTGTATTTTCAGGGAATCAAACCCAACACAGAAATCCATATGAAGAGCATGCTTTCCAAGTGTCCCCGAGCCCTGAGGGTGATTCTTCCCTGGAGGTCCAGTTGACCCCGGGAGCCGTCTCCCAGCCTCACAAGCTCATCACTCACTGCTCTTCACCTCCCTGTGCAAGGTGCTCCCTCACTCCCAGCCTCTCTCTTCTCCTGCCCCACATGGCTCCCTCAGCCCTGGCCCAACCTCAGGGTCCCCTCCCTGCATTTCCCGTCCTTTCCCATTCTGTGGCAGACAGACTTTCCTGCCTGCTTGAACTTTTCCCAGAAGCCCCCTTCCACCTCCTGCCTTAGCTGAGAATGAGCTCTCCCCAGAGGACGCTGCGCCACCACCGTCTTCTCAAGCCACAGCTGCTCATTCTGCCAAGGTGCAGAATCTCAGGTCAGCATTCGGTTTGCCACGCTCCCCAGGACCACTTTTGAGCCATTACGCCTCCACCCTCGTATTCAAACGCTTCTCCTTTGTTTCTCACGCCATCTGGCTGCATCATTAAAACCAACTGATTGCATACCCTTTGACACAGAAACTCCCCTTCCTACAGAAATATTAGCTTGGAGCAAAAGGATATGTGTAAGAACATTTGTGATGGCATTGCTGGTCACCGCAAGGGGAAAAAAAAAAGGAATTGGAAACAATCTAAATATCCATCAACAGGAAGCTGACAAAAAAATTGTAGTGCAGCTTCACAGAGGACCACCACACCCCTATTAGAAAAAGTGGTAGGTTTTTTATACTGACGTGGGGAGATGTGCGTGGTGTCCAATAGAGAACGGAGCAGAAAGATTGTAGACAGAAAAGAGTGTGATCTGAAAAGAAAACGCACTCAAATGTTTGTCAGATGAGGCGCCTGTTGCCACTGTATGACCCTTGGTTAGCCATGTCCTTGCAGCAGCTGCTGTAGATTTAGCCAGGGAACCTGCTCAGAAGCACCATACAATTTGGAGCCCATCGAATGAGAACAAAACATCTCACTCTTGATACCATACACTGCTGCTTACCTTGTCCTCCTGGCAGGAGTCTAATAAGTGCTAGTAAGATCCAACGGCTCTGAAAACCTCATTCATAAAGGCCTTTTGAATCTACTCCTTGAAGTTGTGTATCTGACAGAGTCTCCATCTCATCTCTCCAGGCAGGGGAGAGGTGGTCAGGAAGCCTGCCCTGAGTTACCATGAAACCCAAGCTTCATTGTCTTTCCTTCTTACATCAAACCCCTTCCCTACACCATAATGCAGCCAACCTAGCACCATCTCCTTCTTGTCTGTTTCCGGTCAGTAGGAGGCTGACAGAAGCATGTGGCGCAGAGACCCACAGTGAGGAATGCAAGGGGTGGGGGCGGGGCACATCTGACTTTGCATTCGTTGGCTTTTACAGTTTGATCTTCTTTCTAGAAGCACACAGTATCTTTGTAAACACAAAGATTAAAAATGAATTTAAATGGTGGCCAATTCAGACCTTAAATATCCCCAAGGGCCCATATGTCAAAGGACTGGTCCCTACTTTGGTGCTATGGGAAGACGGTGGAACCTTTAAGAAGCAGGGCTTTGTGGAGGTCTTCTGGTCACTGGGGGGGGGGGGCATGTCCTTGAAGGGAGGGTGGGACCCTGCCAATTCTTTTCACTTTTGCATTCCAGCACCAGGGGACTGACTTTGTTCCACTGTATGCTCCCAGCCATGATGTGCTGTCTTGCCACAGGCCCAAAAGCCACAGAGCCAACGGATCTTGCATTGGAATCTCCAAAACTGCACCAGAACAAACCTTTCCTCTTTTGAAGTTAATTATCTCAGGCATTTGTAATGGAAAGTCACGGAAAGCCAGCTCAGACAGCCCATCAGGCCTATGGTACGCTCACCTGAAGAGAAAGCCTGACATCACCATCAGGTGCAGTGGTCAGGATCAGCTGGGGAACTACACTACCCTGTTTCTAAGCCTGCCTCTAATGAGCTTTGAGACCTTGGGAAAGTCACTTAGTCTCTCTGCAGACTGGCAGAACAATGTGTGCCTACAAGACACCATCCAGACGACGGTGAGAATGGCAGGTACCCTTGGAGCTGTGTGGTGCAGAGGCACCGGGAAACCTTGCTCCTCTGTGCTTTCCTTCCTCATCTGTGAAATAAGGATGGTGGTGCCACCCACCTCCTTGGCTTATTCTAGGTATTTGGTGAACTAATACACCTAAAATCATAGTGGGCACTTAGCAAATACACAATAAACATTAACTACTGTTTTAGTCAGCTTTGTTGTTACTGTGACCAAATGACCCAACAAAAACAATGTGGAGGAGAAAAAAGTTTATTTGGGCTCATGGTTTCAGAGGTCTCAGTCTCAAGACATCTGATTCCATGACTCTGGGTCCAAGGTGAGGCAGAACATCATAGTGGACAGGCATGGCGGAGGAAAGCAGCTCAGGACAGGGAAACAGGAAGCAGAGAGATTTCTGTCCACCAGGAACAAACTATAAAGCCCAAAGGCACACACCCCTGAGATGGACTTCCTCTAGCCACACCCTAGCTGCCCACAGTTACTGCCCAGTTCGTCTGTATCAGTGTGTGAGTGCACTGATGAGGTTGATGTGCTCATAACCCAATTACTTCACCTCTAAACTTCCTTGTGTTGTCTCACACATGAGCTTTTGGAGGACACCTGATATCTAAACCACAAGAACTCAGCATAATCACCTTCACCACCATCACCATCATCATCATCATCAGCATCAGCATCATCCTCAGGTCCCAGTGCAGCTGATCTTTTGAGCACAAACTCAAGCCAAGTTCCAATTCTGCCCAGAAGAATGGCCCTCAGCTTTACTCAGGGTTGAAGGCTTCATAGTCTAAAAGGGTCTGCTAGAGAGGCCTTCTCCTGAGAGGCAGATGGCACCTGTAGGCAATATAGCAGATGGAGAAATCCCTCTGAATGACTACCTATCAGAAAGGAACTGTCCATGGTCCTGGTCGTACGACTTCCAAACTACCTTCACACTATCAGCCCTCCCGGGCTCTGACTATGGGCTCTGCCACAGGCAACCTTATCAAGAAACTCCCCTTTTAAGATTGACCTGAATTCTGATAACTATTATTCTTGTCAGAAAGGTTTGAGTTTTAATGATACTTAACTCACATTTAAATAAAATGCCTAAGATGGTGGAATTGATTAACCTGTAACAAACAAGATGAGAGAACCTTCAGAAAGTCCACCCTGTAGGTAGCTATCTCCAGCTAAACCTGAAGAGGTGTGCACCTCTTATTCTTGCAAAGCTCTTCATTGTGTTTCCATTAATATGTTACCTCAAGTCAAGTACTTAAAAGCAGAGAAGAAAGAGATGTGTCACATAGAGCAGAACCAAGAAGTGGATGATACCAGGGTCACACTCCAGTGTGTTCTGTCACGAGGGCAGACGGGAGTGCTGGGTGTGGGAATGATAGGCAGGAACCTAGACCTGAACTCTGAAATAATACAGGGAGAGGGAGTGGGAGGTTGTGGGGAGACTTGAAGTTGCTCTACCCAAGGCTGATATCTGGCACAGTGACTTCTAGAACTGGTTGGTTGCAAAGGAAACCTAGAAGAAACCCGAGAAGTCTGAGATGCAGACAGCCCTCAGGTCTCAGAGCAGGAAGTGGACCTGAATTTTGGATTGTTTTGGACCTAGTTGGGTGGTGGAGGTGGAACAGGACAGGGAGAGAGCTGTCCCACACTCATACCCAGCCCTGACCCTGCAACAGCCTCAGATGGCAGCCCTGGAGGGTCTGAGATTTGCCTCCCTTGGGGAAGAGTTGACATGTTTCACATCAACTCCCTCCCACTCATCCCCTTCCTCATTTCCCCAACCTCCTCCAGGGCCTGAGAGTTCACTCAACACCACTCTTCTATCCCAAACTCCAGCTGTCAGACTCCTGTGTCACCATCCGCCCCCACATACCTTCCTGCTGCAGCAGCAACTAAACAGACACATCCTTGTTATTTTCTGGAAATTTCTCTGTCATCTTTTGTAATATCATCATGCCTGGAATTATTCCATGCTCTTTATTGGTCTTATCTCTCATCTTCACAGTGAGTTGGTCAAGTTTCTTGTTGTACCCTTTTTGAAGTTGAGGAAATCAAGGTTTTAATTCTCTTCATCTTGTTCAACTGCTGGGAAGTCTGGAGATAATGTTACTGATAAGCACAGGATAGAACAAGGCACTCGGTACACAGTGTCACGACCATCCCATCCAACTCACTTTCTAGACTTTAAGCTCCTCAAGGTCTGGAGCAATGCATGTCTTCGTGTCAAGCTCATGCTATTTAAAGGAGGTTTTGATCTCCAATAGGATTCCCTAACATGCTGAGAATGTGTCTCAACAATATATAGAATAAGAATCTTGATAACTGCTTTGTTATGGTCCCCCACATCAATGTGCCAACCTACTGAAGTAGAATGATGATAATGATCATAATAATAATTGTTATTATTTATTGAGCAAAAGTTATAGGCCTGGGTCTTTGCTATGCATTAGCATGCAACATTTCAAGCAATGTTGGGGAGCCATCCTAAGTTCAAGGATGCAGAATAAGCAAAGAAGGCTATATCTGTGTACCCTTATATTCAGAGACCTATCGACCCTACCTCCAAACACCATTACTCTTGAGGTGCATGCCTGACATATCCTGACCATTCCGTCTTCCTTGGCAGCTTAATTGCCCAAGAACTCATCTAAAGCCTGCAGAAAACTCAGATTCCCCAAGTGTTTCTGCTTCACCCTCCCTCTTCTCCTAACATCTTTAGCATTTGAGTCTGAAACACACTATCAAATCCTTGATTAGATATCGACTTCCAGACATCGATAATAATACAAATAGCACTTACTGTTTATTGAGCCCTTACTAAACACATTAGCTCATTTGGCATCAAAACCACCCTGAGTGAGGACTATTACAATTCCCATTTTACAGATGCACAAACTGGAGGTTAAGTCACTTGGCCGAGGTCACCCAACACTAAATATCAGAGTGGAGAGTTGGACCTATGTGAACCTCACTCCAAAAACCACTCTTACTCAATGCACTGCAGTTGAGCCATTCCAGCTTTATTGCATGTCTCAGTACTGCACCAACAAGAGCAGAAGTGCTTTGAGGATACAGGCTTTCTGTCAAAAGCAGTTTAATGTAGAAGGAAAGGTGTGAGTTTTCCTTTTGAAGGTAGACATGAACTTGATTCACAGCTTACAGGTACTGGCTGAGAAGTAGGTCTAGTGGAGATGGAGACGAGGCCATGAATGGGAATGAGAAACGAGAAGATGGTCTAGGATGGGCTGAAAGGTTGGGGCCTCAGATGACAATATCTATAAACAGACCTTCTATTCAGAGGCTGGATGAACTAAGTAGACATGAAAAGAATTTACAAATATCTGGTTCTTCTTCCTGGGAAGCTTTCAAGTTAGGTGGAACCATATTATTAATTCTGGTCAAGATCGTGAGCAGAAATAATGTGTGTCACTTTGAGAACCACACAGTCAAAAGCTCTTGAATGACCATAACAAACCATGTGTTAAGATATCAAGAATCACAGATTGGAACCCCCCAGACCCCACGGCACTAGTTAAAAAGTGATTGCCCTTGAAAGCCACTGAACTTGCTGCAGGCTTCACATGGGTAAGGAACAAATCTTCATTGAGTTAAGCCACTTGTATTTGGGGGATTATTTGTTATTGCAGCATAACTTCACCTATATTGACTAATGTCCCTGTCCACCTCATATTCTCACCTGGTCTAATGAGAGGGGAAGGGAAAGAATGGTCAAATGAAAGCAGGTCTCTGGCAGTGGACTAAACTGCAGTATATGGCTTCCCTGCAATGTTCCTAGCACTGATTCTCACTGTCGCCAGATGTCATTTCACGTGGCCAGCCCCTCACTCTTCTTTGTCCTCCACAGGCTTTGTCAGAAGGCTGGGCACCGAGCAGATGCGGTATGGCTGTCAAATTTCTATGAAGTCTTCAAAGCTCTCTTCACATTCTCCCTCCTTAGAGAACTCCTCTCACATCCCAGATTTCACCTCTGCCTTCCCAATCCCTCACAGCACACAGACTATGCTTTTATTCTAACATCTATCTCTGTCTATCTTAACTCAGAGTTTCTTGTGCCTAGTTTTGTCTCCTCTGTCGAGTGAGCTCCTGGAAGAAAAGTACAAAGTCCCAAGCAGATGGAGGATTTCCTCTGTGTTTTTCTCTCTTCATCGCACATCTTCAGGTTAGTGTGGAGCGGAAAACCTTGCTGAGCTAACAAAAGGAAGGGTGGGTCTTTCCTGAACCAATTCTGATTCCCAGCCTGACATTCCTTCCTGTGGTTCTTGAGGTTGACCCAGACATTTGCACAGCATAGAATATTTATATCTAACTATTTGATTGAACTATGTCCACTCAATTCACATTTAATTCTAAGAGGGCAGGAGCTGAGATCATTTGTATAACCCTAAATATATCTAGACATATCTGGATCCTACCATAGGGTCCAGTCAACGGTAGGTTGTATTCTACTAGTGCTTGTATTCCTCAATAAAGGGAATGAATGAATGAATGAATGAATGAATGAATGAGTGGACTTATGATCTGTGAATTCAAGGTGGGATATTTCTGCTTTTTTGCCAACTGAACCTTTCTCTCCCTCTCTTTCCCAGCTGCATTCTTAACCAATTCTTCGAAAGAGGTCATCAAATTCTAGCCCTGTCTGTCCCCCGTCTGCTGACCTTGCTGACTTCTGAAGAGAGCTCTTCATTTGAAACTTCTTTGGCTTTTCAGGACAGGAGCAGAGAGAAATGGGCCCTTCATTTAGCTGATTGAACCAACAAAAGAGAAGTTTGAGACAGAAAATGAATATAGATCCAGCTGCAGCAATTAGAGGGGAAATCGATAGAACATCATCAACAGCTCCAGACCTGTGTAAGTCGGCGTCTCCGGGGATGGGTTGGCAGGGCGGTGTTCATTTCATTTCTCTTTTCCTAACTTAATCCCAAGCAAGTCAAGAGGGGTAGGTGGGGTGTTTGGGGAGTGAGTAAGGGGAGTGGGGAGGAGGGAAGAAGACGGGATGGCATGGAGAGAGGAGCACAGGGTCCCTTCTCCCCATACCACTGCCTCCATCCATGCCAGGCAAGTCGAACCCTCACATAGCCCCAGGTTTAGATGTGCAGGGGTCTGGGATTGAATGTCAGGCCCATGGTGTGCTAGTGGTGATGGGCAATTTACTGAGCCTTGCAGAGCCACACTGTAAGATGGGGATCATGGGGCCTGTTCCAACTGGCCCTTATGAGGAATAAGAAAAATGGTGCATACAAAACCTAGGTAGCAGATGGCCACTACCACGCCACAGGCCCCAGGGTAGGTATAGACTCTTGAACACTCCCTTTCTCTGCAAGAAAAAGCCTTCAGATGACTCTTGTCCACCTTTCCCGCTTCTTCTCCCTGGGTGAAGGCCCTTCACTTTTGAGATAAGTAAACAGATGCAGAGGTCAGAAGCATGGAAGTCAGAGTCACAAAGAAGCAAGTTCAAATTCCGGTTCCACGGCTTGCTGGCTGGGTGGCCACAGTTCTTGACCTCACTGTGCCTTAGTGTCTTCAAAATAACAAAATGAGGATAATAACAGTAGCTCTCTCTCAAAGGACAAGATACGGATGAAATGTGTTAATATTTAGCATTGAGTTCAGTGCTTAGAACAGGGCCTGACGCACAGGAAGTTCAGAGTAAATGTTATTAATAGAAGGGCGGAAAGGCTTCTAGCAACCCGCACACTAGCACGCACATACGGAAAGCAATCCCTAATTCCTGCTTAGTGATTCTGCAGGCCAGTGTCCAAACTCCAGCTGTCATTTATTGCTGTGCTGTCCAGCCCCTGGTCTATGGCATTGGGTCCTTGGCCTTACAGAGAGAGGCCTGACCTGCCTGCAAGCCCTCCGCCTAGTGTCAGCTCCCCCACTTTAGCCCAGGAGGGGGCTGCACCTGGCTGTGACCTAGGGCAGATTGTCCACTGCATCCTGAGAGGGGAAAGCAGTCCAGCTGGGCTCAAGGGAAGTGAACTTTGTCTGATCAAGGTCGCACTGGCACCCAGACAGTTGGCCTCAGGAGCAAGGAGGACATGACCATAAGGAACTGGGGTCCCAGACAGCAGCCCCAAACACAGGAAATGCAAGCCATCTGGAGAGAGGCACATAGCAGGTCTCAGGAGCACAGGCAGCAAAGCTGCTCCAGGACTTGGATGTCCCAAGGATGGCCAGGAGCTGGGTCAGGAGCTCGTCAGCAGAGCAGAAAGCATCTCTAATATGCAGAGGCTGCAGCCTGGGCTCGGTGGCTAGCTCCAGCTCATGGGGAGGACATGGCTCCCTCCTTCACTAGCATGGCAGGAGCCTCGGACCATGGCCAGCCTGGCTTCCTGAGTCCTGGACTTGGGTAGGGCTGAGACTTCAATAGGGGGTTTAATTCTGCCTCTCAGGGAAATGAGCTGGCTGCTGGGAACTGACCCAACAGGGATCTTCTCCAGAAACTCCAGAGACGCTGCAGCCTGTGGTGCCAGGAGGACTGCAGAGCAGGGATGGCCTCCCAGAGGCAGTGAGCAGACAAGGGGCGAGAACAGGGAAGAGCAGACTCAGCCTGATGGAGCAGCAGCGCAGCAGCGGCAGGTCAGCTGGGGGGTCTTCAGCCTGGATGTGTTATGTCTAGTGGTACCACATTGTCGAGGAGGTCCTACTGCAGGGGGACCCTGTGATGTGGCTTCACATGAGGCACACCAGACTCCTCATTAACAGCCACCAACATCTTCTTGCTGAGGGAGCAGAGTGAAAGCAAGAGATTAAGTTCTGAGCATCACTTGGGCCCAGGTCGCCATCCCAGCCCTGCCACCATTTAACTGTATGACTTTGGATGATCATTTAACTTCTCTGGGCCTCAGTTTTTGCTTTTGCAAAGTGAAAGAAAATCCTAAGAACTCTAACAAGAATCCCAGCTTGAGTTTAAATGAGATTCAGATAGACATGGAGTTAGCTTACCAGAAACTAATGGGCATTTTATTGGCCCATCCACCCATCTGTCCATCCATCCACCCATCTGTCCATCCGTCCACCCATCTATCCATCCATCCACCCATCCATCCAATAATCCGACCATCCATCCACCCATCCATCCACCCATCCATCCATCCATCTGTCCATCCGTCCGTCCATCCATCCATCCATCCATCCATCCACCCATCCATCCATCCATCCACCCATCCATCCATCTATTCGACCATCCATCCATCCATCCGTCCATCCATCCACCCATCTGTTCATCCATCCACCCATCCATCCATCCATCCATCCACCCATCCACCCATCCATCCGACCATCCATCCACCCATCCATCCACCCATCCGTCCATCCGTCCACCCATCCGTCCATCCGTCCATCCATCCACCCATCCACCCATCCATCCATCCACCCATCCACCCATCCATCCATCCATCCACCCATCCACCCACCCATCCATCCATCCATCCATCCACCCATCCACCCACCCATCCATCCATCCATCCATCCACCCATCCATCCACCCATCCGTCTATCCATCCACCCATCCATCCATCCATCCACCCATCCACCCATCCATCCATCCATCCGACCATCCATCCACCCATCCATCCACCCCTCCGTCCATCCGTCCACGCATCCGTCCATCCGTCCACCCATCCGACCGTTCAAGATACATTTATTGACTGCCTAATCTCAGCCAGGTAGGAGAAATGCTCTTGAGGAAAGGAGACTTAGATAAAGCACTGACCCAACAAAACAACCTTGGGTGGAGTTTGAGGGGTGGAGAAGTAAAGAAGAAGAAGTGGAAGGAAGGGGAGGAGAGGGCAGGTAGGTTCCTGGATACAGTATGGTTTCTGATGTTTATACTTGTCTCCCTGCCCAGTCCTCTCTAGTGTCATGCCAGTGTCAGTGGTAAGGATATATGTGGTGAGGACAGGGCACTGATGGAGACATTTCAGTAACTGTGTGATACACCACGGCCCAAGCAGAACTACTAGGACCCCACTAACCGTATGTGGCTGCTATGGTCTTCATGTGTCCCTGAAGGTTCACATGCTGGGAGTTCAATCCACAATGTGACAGTGTTGAGGCAGTGGAGCCTTTAAGAAGCAGGGCCTAAAGGAAGGTAAATAGGTCATGACAGCACCACCCTTCAGAGGGATTGATGCTGGTCTCCTGGAGTGAGTTACGTTTTGCAAGAGTCAGTTGCAAGAGCTATGTAGCTGGTCCCTTCTGCATGTACTGGTTCTTTCTGCTTCTATGCAACGTTCTGATTCAATCAGTGGGGCCTTTGCTGGGACATCCATAGCATGGTATTGGACCTCCAGAACTGTGAGCTAAACCTTTTTTCTTTATAAAATTCCTAGCCTTTGTTATTTTGTTACAGCAATGACAAATGGAATAAGACAGTGGTATGGAGTACAGGAGGAGAGAGCTTCCCCAGGTTTTCCTCCATGCAGAACGGCAGAGCCAAGTTTCCAGAGCAATGGTAGTGAGCACAGTACCTGGTGGCTCAGTAGGGACTAGGGTGCTAGTGAACAGTCATGGTAGTAACCATGGATCCTGGCAGATCTGGGGGGGGGCAAGGAAAACCAACAAGCAGCCCAGGACCCATGGGGGACCCACAGAAATAGCTAGATGATGCTCCAGAATCTGGTGGCAACAAATTCATGAGGTTTGGGTAGTGATTAGTAACATAATACCATTTGTACCTAGAAATGAACAAAGTGTGTGGTGATTTTGGTGACGCCACCTTGCAAAGTCATTGTACAGTATCGTGGTGAAATGCTCACAGGCTTGGTGCACTGTGGCTCCTTCAAGTGGGAGTTGTTGTAACACTACCTTCATTGTTACTGGTGAGATTGTCATTAGGGCACAGATCTGGGCCAGTGTGTCAGTCCCCAACTGTTCTGGCTCACTGAGCAAAAAGCAAACTAGGAGGAAGAGAGAGAAACCTAACCCTCAGTTTTCTAGGATTGCATCCATCTTCAACATTTCTGGCCCAGTGCTCTGAAATGAGGAGGGGTAGACTGGCCTGCCCAGGTCCTTGTGGCTTAGGTGCAAGGGCTGGCAGGAAAATGGCCAGGGAAATAGAGGGGGCTGGTGGACGTGGATGCAGAGCCCAGCTGGGTCTAGTGAAGTCCTGGAGGGCTTCTGCCACACGCTCACGCTGACTCCAGTTGGGATGGGGTTGTGGAAGTATCACGTGTCAATGCCAGGTGTGGGACCCTGTGCTAGAGGGGACAGGTCTGTCGTGGGCATCTGGTCCTTGTATCTGTCCATATCCTGACTTTTCTTCTGGCTGCTTCTCTCTTGGTGACCCTCCTCTTTTTAGTCTAAAACATAAGCCAGAGAATTCTTAGTGATTGGATCACTGTGATTGGATCAAGGATGAACAAGCAGACCAATCAGAATCTGCAGGGTCATGAGACATTTTGGGGTGGGGGGAATCTGAGATGTTTCCTTGGTTGGATTTGAAGCTGAGAAGGTGTGATTGCTGGAGCGGCTGCAACCCTCTTTGCTACACAAGGGAAATGCCTGTCTGAGAGTGGAGTTGACCTAGAGGAAAGAGCACAGAGATGGAGAGAGAAACCAGTTCATTTGTGGTGGAATTGCTTGAGCCTCTGCATCAAGCTGCACCAATATTATTTCCTGGATCTCAATTGTTAATAGACACATAAACACTCTTTTACCAAAGCCAGTTTGAAGTAACTTTTCTTTAACTTGCAACTGAAAGGTACCATGAAAAATTTTCTGTTTTGGGGGGCTCTCACTGTCTAGATAGGAAGAGAGAACAGTTATGCCAGGCTGTGTAGCTCCTCCCTGGACATAAACGGAGGTGCTAGAGCGCTCAGGGCTGTGCATGTGTAGGGGAGGGTGCCCCTGAGTCCTGAAGAAGGGAACAGGGATGAGTGGAATTGGGGGAAGATGAGTACAGGTGATCACCCCTGCCCCCCTTTCCAAGTTATAGACCTTCTACTGCATTTTTTACACTCTTCTTCTAGAGAAGACTGACCTACTGTCCGCTCATCTCTCCATCTTACCTTCCTTCCACCCACCCACCACCCAGCCATCCACCCAGGCCTGGTGGATGCCCACGCTTCCATGCAGTGTCAGCCTCTGTGTCAGCATGAAGCTGAATCAACAGTCTCTGCTTGGGCCCTTGGGAGTTTCATGCAGTTCTATCAGGGGCCAGGGTTCCCACAAGACGTCCTCACGCAGGGCAGCCCCCTCTCTCTTCCTTAAGATTGACAGAAACTCCCTGGAGAGAAAATTAGGCAAGAGCCAGAGGGAGGGACAGGTAGGGGGATGAAATCTGAGGCAGAAGTTGGCCTCCATGGGGCTACAACCTCTGCTCAGAGTCAGGTTGCCTTGGTGACAAAAGCATCCTGCTGGCTCCTTTTCCAGCACAGTAGACCTTGCAGGAGAGGGGCGAGGAGAGGGGGCAGGATTCTAATTATGCTACTCATTCATACCCTCATCCGGCTCCCTGTCAGTCCCATGCAGGTCGCAGAGGTGCTTGGGATTCATCCTGCCCTCAAACCTCAAAGACGGTTTCAAACCAGCAGCCTTTTCACACCAGGGGTCTCCTCTGGCTCTCAGTCCTCAGCTTCCAAATGAGACAGGTCTAACGCTGGCTCACCTTGAAGTTGGGAGGGGGCTCCCAGCCCTGCAACTACTACTCACAGCTACATTACTATTACCTATGCCCCCAAATCCAATTATTTTGTTCATGACATGTTATTTGCTAAATATAAAAATATTCTTAATTCAGAAAATTGGGAGAGCACACAGAAAAACACAAAGGAAATAAAAGGCAATAATCCACTGCCAAGTGAAAAATAAAGTTAACATTTGGAAAATACATGTGTATAGACACATATGCACGCACACACACACACACTCCATGGTATTATCTATATTGCTTTGTAGCCCCCTTTTTTTCGTTCAGCAATATTACAAACATTTTTATATGTTGGTAAATATTATTCAACAACTTCATTTTAATAGTTACAAAGTATCTCATATTATGGATATTCTGTAATTTACCAACTACCTATGGTTGGATATGCAGATTGTTTCCAGTTTTCATTAATATGAATAAAACTTTATTGAATAGACTTAGGCATGAATAGTTTGCACATAGAGTTCCTTTGATCATTAAGATAAATTTCTAGGAGTAAAATTGCTGAGTCAAGGATATGTGTGCATATATTTAAGGCTTTTAATAGATATGGCTAAATTGCCCTCTAAAAAGGTTGCACCAAATCACACTCCCTCAGACAGGGCCGAGAAATATGCCCAATTCCCCCCGCACTCATTGTTGATTTAATTTGCATATCTTTTGTTTCCAGTGAGACTCAATGTTTCCTCATATGTTTATTGTCTACTTGTAATTTTTCTTTAGTGCATTGCCTATTTCTGTCAATTGCCCATTTTTATGGGGGTACTTATCTTTTCCTTTGACTTCCTAAGACCTCTGCCGATATACCAACCCTTTGTCTGAATGCATGCTGATTGTATTTTCCCCAGTGTGTTATTCGCCTTTTAATTTTGCTTATGGTATTTTTGTTGACCCAGTGATGATTTTATTTTAAAGTAATCAAATTCATCAATCTTTATCTTTATTGTTTTGCTTAGAAGTGCTTGAATGCTTAGGGATGTTTAGGAAGGCTTAACCATCCCCTGTTTATAGAGACAACTCTCTAGACTATTCTAAGTCACTTACAGTTTCAATTTTTTTTTTATAATTATCTCTTTAACCACCTGGAATTTAGTTTACTTTTATTTTATTTTGTTTGCAATACAACAATGTTGCAATGGCAGTGACTTTAATTATGTACCCAAATAGTTAATAAGCCTTCTGAGCTCCCTGTCATCCTCTCTCCCCTTATCTGAAGCAGATCTGTGTGGTTTACACAGAACCTGGTAGCTCACTCAGCACATGGCCATGCCTTCTCTGCCTGGGGGTGGGGGTGGCTGAAGACAGGTGGGAGCATGCTCTTTTATTTCACCTCAGTGGAGTCCTTAGCTAGCTTTGCGTTGCTGTGACCAAATGACCCGACAAGAAAACTTCAACTGGTCATTTGCTTCACGGTTTCAGAGTCAACAGACTCCATAACTTTGGGCCTGAAGTGAGGCAGATCCTCAGGGCAGAAGGGCGTGGAGGAGGCAAGCAGATCAGGATGGCCACCAGGAAGGGGAGAGAGAGATCGATGGACAAAATAGGAACCCCAAAGTAGCAGGCTCAGTGGCCTGCTTCCTCCAGCCACACTCTGCCTACCTGAGGTAAGATGGAGAGTTATGCTAGAAATACCGCAGGCTGCAAGAATCAGACACGTGCTCAAAAGTGGGCGAGCCAGGCAGACTTTTTAGTCCCCCCAGAAGAAGGTGCTAAGGAACCTCCCTAGCCAGCAGCCTGGGCTGCCAGTCAGCCTATTGATATGCCAATACGGCGCGGCCTTCATCGCGACCTGCGCCCTGATTGGAGGAGCTCAGGGGCACAATCTATGCGATTGGCTAATTTTAAGATTGGGGCAGACAAAGGGAAGGACTATAATTAAAATGGCTTGGATTGGAACCAATTAAGGTTATGTTCTGAAAATGGACCACCGGACTTTCTATTTCGCATGGTTACCCCTCAGCATCTTATGGATGCTGGCTGAGCCACCAAGAGTGCCCCCATGGGACTAAGGCAATTTATGCCCCAAGTGGTCAGGAATATTAGCTACTGAAAGCTCACAGTTTCCTCCCTGGGAATCTTCTCAAAAGGCACTGCCTTGCCTGGGGTCAGTGCTCCCCCACAACTGATCTATGAGTAGGTGGAAGGTCAGTCCCCTTACTGTAATACAGGATGGCTTTGAAGGACCACCCCAGTTCCACAGAGGGATCTCCTAAGGTCTCAGTTGCAACTACTGTAACCCAACTCAACTCTTCCACTACCCAATCCTGTTGCTCATTTCCTTCTAGATGATTCCAAGGTTAGACCCCCCACACACACACCCATCCCTACACACTCCCACCTCCCTCCACTTCTGCATAATAAACTTCTCAAATGCAAACTTCCATCACAGAGTGTTTCCAGAGGAAAAGCACCTGAGACAAGGTGTAAGGTCTTGGCTTCTGCTAGACTAATGATGAGGGGTGGATGCAAGGGTGACCTCTGGGCACAGCTGGCTGGCATGGGCAAGGATCAGCCTAGCAGACTTTCCCCCGCCTTCCTCTTCTTCCTCAGGGAACTTGGCGCATCAGGTATGCTCTCTCTCATTTCTTTTTGATACTGGGGATTGAACCCAGGGCGCTTAACCACTGAGTCACATCCCAGCCCTTTCTATTTTTTTATGTAGAGACAAGGTTTTACTAAGCTGCTTAGGACCTCACTAATTTAATGAGGCTGCCCTTGAACTTGTGATTCTCCTGCCTCAGCTTCCCCAGTTACGGGCATTACAGGTGTGCGCCACCACCCCGGGCGCAGTCGATCTCTTGAATTACATATTCGGCTCTGAACAGAAGCACCATTTAGCATCAGAATTATGAAATTCAGTTTTAGTCACAGAAATATGGCTTCAGAAGTCCTCTCCTAGACAAATGTGTACCAATTAGGCCCTGTGCTCAGGGACAAGACACTAATAAATGTCACAACTTAATTGGTTTGTTCTCACCCAATCCTACCTGGTATTGCTTCATCTCCCTGATCTGAACAAAACGGGCTTCTTATTCCTTAGTCTTTAAACATAACTAGGTTCTTCTGGTGGGAATATTCACACGAACGCTTCCATTTCTTGGCTGATAGGGATGTGTGTATGTGTGTGTGCACGCGTGTGTATACATGTATGCGTGTGCGTGTCCCTGCCTAGCATGTGCACATTTACAAGCACCGTAAGGCTTGACCCCAGGACTAGGCTCCTCTTCAGATCAGTCATCGTGGAAGAGGCGGAGGCACCACCCTCCTCCGGAGGTGTCTGTATCTAATCACACATTTTTGCTCTTTCTCTTTGGGCTGTGGCAAACTCAACTCCGAGGCCCCAGACAACAAGATTGATGATCTCATATTACAACCAGTCCAGAGGCAGGGCAGCTCCAGGGCTGGTTAATTCAGAGGCCTGGAGACGCCGTCCAGCTCTTTTTATATTTTCTCTCTGCTGTCCAGAGTGCCTTGGCGTTGTCTTAAGTTGGGTTCTCCCTGGAGCGAAAGCTATTTCCAGGCATCAGATCCAGACCTGACACTGAGAAGAAAGATGATACCTTCCCTCCTCTGTGCCTCCTTTTAGGAGCAAGTCAATCTCTCCCGGAAACAACGCTGCAGGGGTTCCCCACAACTGACTGGCCAGAACGGAGTCCCAGCACTGAAATGGGAACGGCCACAATGAGTTTAGACTCATCAAGATGGACCACCCAGGGCTGTGTCCTCTTCCCCCCAGGAACATGGGCAGGCTGGGTAAGGGAGACAGCCAACAGATGGGGGTCACTAGGAAGAAGGAAAGCAGTGCTGGGTGTGGATATCGTGGGCAAAGACGGGCGAGGATATTTTGCTTCAAGGAAGTGCAGGGAGGTCGCAGCGCTGGTAGATTAAGGAGAGAGGATGAGCCTCACACTTCTCAGGTGTGTGGGGACCTGAGTCCCCTCGGGCTCCACCGCTCTCTGCTGCTGGTCTGCCCCTCGCTAGCTGGATCATAGCCCTGGTCTGTTGGCAGTGAAATCTAGAGCACATGCCAGTCTGCCTCCATTCTTAAAGGATCTTGTATATCAAGTGATCACACAGGAGGGGCTGGGGGGGAAGAGATAAGGAGAGCCTCGAGCAGTGGGGTCCCTCTGAGCTGCCCACAGATCTTCTAAGGCCTTGGGGCTGCTACAAATGGCTCCCAGTTTTTTTACCATAGTCTTTAAACTGCAAAGGTTAGCATAAACATCAGTGGGGATAAAAGGCATCTACAAGAAGGGAAGAGTGAACTCAGTCAAACCCTGAGCATCGTGTCTGCCCTGCCTCTTGGCCCAGACAAATGAAATGCTAGTACATTTACTTGCAAAAGTGATTGTTTAACCATAATTCACTAATCTTGAGGGAGTCGCGCAAGTCTGGTAGTGACCGGCAGTCTGGGGACAGGCAAATGTCATCTGTGTTTTCAGAGCCTTGGGTGATCTCTATAAGCCATTGTCTCCAGCCAGAAAAGGATATCGGGTGTCTGCTGGGGGTGGGCAGTGAGTGCCCAGATGAGGACGCGAGGCACACTGTGGGCTGCAGGGGTACATCCCGAACAAGTCATGTCACACTGACCTGATTCCCTGCGCTGCCACTCACTTGAGCGAGAGAGTGAGATGCATGGTACCCATGAGGTCAGTCCCTGCACAGAGCAGAGCGCCTCAAGGCTCGGAAGCCAGCCTCGCCCAACACTGACAGTGAGTTGTGTGCCACACGGTGTTGTTCCCTTTGGCCCAGTTTGCCTGCCGCTGGGCTATGCCACTAGAATTCACCAAGGAGCCAAATCCAGGCAGTGGAGCTTCGGAGCCCTGCAGTCATTGGTTCTCTCATTTATCTACCGAGTTCCTCACTTAGCTTTCGACTGCTGCATGTTCCTGGGTGCCAGGTCTTTGAGAGAGCTGATGTTCAATACCAAGGATACACTGGGCACAGAGCAGTGGACAGCAAAAGAGGGCCTCTGTGCCCACGGCCCTGCATTCGGGGTGCAAGAGTGATTTCCAAGCTTCCATGTGCGTAGAGGACTCCTGGAGGATCTTGTTAAAATGCAGCTTCTGATGAGGTGCCCTTGGGACAGACCTAAGATTCTGCATCCCTGACAAACTTCCCGTTCATGTTACTCCTCCTCGGACCCTTTCCATAGCAAAGATGGTCATTCTCTTTCCCGAGAAGGCAAAGCCCCAGCCAGCCTGTGTCAGCTCAGGTCTGCTCCTGAGCTGCCCTCCGTGTGTCCAGAGCACCTACTCACCACCGGCCCAGAAGACTTCTCTCCAGCTGACTTGGCGCTGGTTTCCAGAGGTTCTTTTGCACATGTTCCCTGAGCTCCAAGGACATTGAGGTAAAGAGAATGCAGAAACCATCAGCGCAGCCAATTCCCTCTCCTCTCCCCTTCCCAGGCTGCTCAGCAGCATCCTCTTCAGCAATCACCTGGTTCTAACATCCGTCTCAGGCTTGCCAAAGCCAGGTATTCCACTTGCCCATTGACCACAGGTGTTAATGCTTGTGAGTGAAGAAACCAGCCTGCGCGGTAGGGACTGCTCACGGGCAGCTTCTGTATTAATATTCCCATTTTGTTGGTTGGGGAACCTAAGTACAGAGAGGTTAAGTGATGTGCCTGAGTTCACACAGCTAGTATCCGGGCTTCCCCAGCTCCCGTCCACATTTTCTCAGAAATGCTGAGGACTTTGCATTCCTCCGTTGTGAATTCTGATGGAGCCAAAGCTGAGCAAGGGGGGGAGCCTCCAACCCTTTGACAGGTCTTTGCTGTGGCCCAGCTTGCAGGGTGGAGGAGGAAGAGAAGGCTGAGGACAGGCAGAGGAAAGCAGAGTTAGGATGCATGGACGGGAAGGCTTTGAAATGGCGGTGAGATTAGATCTGCCTGTTAAATTGCCTGTAACTGGAGGGAGGGTTTGGGGAGCCGGGGAGGGGGCGGAGGCAGGACGTGGCTGCTCCTTCCTGCATAAAGAGCAGCAGCAGAGGAGACCAGAATCCCCGCTCTTGCCACAAAAGCTGGAGGGTGATACAACCTGAGCGGCAGGACCTTGGGCACCTGGCGGCCTGAGTCCAAACGGGGCGTTCCCTCTTTTACTTATTTGGGAGGACCCCTGTCTAGAGGTGTCCTGGGGCTGGTCTGAGGGAAGAGGTGCTCAGAGAAGCCGTCCCCATCATCACTGTGTCCTCCACGCCATCCTGCCCCCCCCCATCTTCTCTCCTTGTGGGAATGATGTCCTGGGGGTGGTGGGGGACAGGGGATGAAAACCCCATGAAAACTGCGATGGCTTCATTTTAAATGCATTAAAGAGCCCGCTTGTTTGTGTTATTATTGTCCCCAAACAATTTTATAAGCTTTAAATGGACTTACATTTAGCCTCAGGTTTCCCAGACCCACTTTGATCCATTGGAATAATTGACAATTACATGGAAACAGACTTCACTCCAAATGCACTACCCAGAGCTGAAGCCTCAGAAAAACCAGACGGATGAAAAGTCCATTCCATCAGCCAGGGCTCAGAGGCTGGTGAGGGGACAGGTGAGCACAGCAGGGTCCGCTGTCTCGGCCAGGCTGCTCCGCACAGCGTAGAGTGAGCCAAACCCGGACCCCAGGCTCCTCTGACGCCCGTGTCAGCTCTTCCTTCCTGGGTAGGTGGGATTCACATCAGGGAGGAAGGCAATTTCAGGGACAATAGAGCCACAATTTCCCCCCTTCTCATTTTCCATGTAACCCAAAGTTTGCAACTTTGAGTCTCTGGAGTCTCTCCTCCCCTTCTGAAAAACAGTAGAAGACCTTGACCTTGGAGAAGCATGAAAAGTGCCTTGATTTATCACGGAATGTGGTCTGTTCCACTTGTGCCAGTACAAGCGATGTGAACTTGAACCTCTAATGTCCCTTCTCTGGGCTGTGGAGTCCTGGTCTGTAAAACAGGGGGGTTGAGTTAGATGGTTCCCCGAGACTCTGGCCTTCACTGAAGGAGTGAGTATACCATACAGTAGGGATTCCGGATGGGGTTGGTCAGCGGTGCGGCTGGAGGTATCCATTGGGCTGGTGGCCTGTGGTGTGGCCACACTGTGGAGAAAACAAGAAAAGATATGCCCTATGATCCTGCAGTCCCCCAAAGAGATTCTTATGTCAGTCCTTAGGGGCAGGCGCAAGGCCCACAGGAACACGTGAACTGTGGGAGAGGGACCTGGAGCTGATCCGGCTTAGTCATCGTGAGGCAGAGAAAGCAACGGAATCAGGTGTATACCCAAGAGCATGGACAGACGTCACCAGCTCAGGGAAAGAAAAGACAGGAAACATGGCAAGGTCCTAACCCAGGCTGAGTTCTGTGGATTGAAACAATCCCTACTCCCTAAGATACGTGCACGCAGATGCTCCCAGGGTCAGGAGGGCGTTCCCCAGAGGTAGAGCTTGGAGGTGCCCACTGACAGGGCCCCCACAGCTAGGAAGCAGGGCCAGGCACCGCAGGTGAGGAGCAGGCTATGGTGTGAGAGTCGGGGAGAGAACTTTCAACTCGATTCCTTTGTTCTCTGCCTGATTCATATTCTTCTGGCTGAGCCCATTTGTGGAGCCCTACGTGACAGGACTTTGTGTCCATTACCCCAGGCAATCCCAGCACCATCCTTGCAGGGTTAGAGTGACCATGGTCAGCCTTGACCCTGGGACTTGAAACAGACTTGCCTACTTGGGCCCTGAGCATTCAGACCTCCACGCCCTGGCGCCTTCCCCAGCCCTCAGCAAGCACGGTGGCCTGCTCCCCTTGTGATCACCTCCCCTACTTTGCACCTGGGTCCCCCACTCTTGGCTTGCTCGATCTTGGAACTCCTCCTGGAGATGTTGGCTGTCCTATTCTGACACCGAGTGTCCTAACAGTACCTCTTTCTCTATCGCCTGCCTCATTCTCCTCCCGTCCATCTGCCTCTGATCCAAGACACCCTGTGGTGCAGCCCACAGGTCACGTGGCACTTGTGAGGCAGGCACACAAGGCCACTAGGTTGGGTCTAAGTGCAGCTGTCCTGGCCCAGCACTCTGGACACCCTCTGACTACAGAGAAAAACGTGTGAGGTGTGGTCTCAAGGTCACACTGCTGATCTCCAAGGACACGAGGGTTTGCTCCCTGTCCAGAGCCCAGGCAGCCCCTGGAAGCCGAGCTCAGAGGAAATGACTTTTGGTGGCAGACACACCTGAAAGTTGATTTCCCAGGAGGAACCCAACAGGCCCTTGGAACGTGGACATCAAGGAGGAAAATCAATCGTCTTTTAAGTTTTCACCTTGATGATTGATCCGCTGCTTCCAGCCCCTTTTCTCTCTCTCTCTCTCTCAAGTCTCCAGACGAGGCCTCTCTCGCGTCCACAATTTTCCCTTCTCATCTTTAAAGTGTGGGGTTTCCTTATTCTGGTCTGAAACTGAAATGCATTGCTTTATGCAAACTGACCAGGTCTGGGTCCTGTGCTTCCAAACTTAATTTTATTTTTCCTGCAGGAAACAGGCCTTGGGGAGCCCACCAGGAGGGAAAGGAGGAAAACACACGTTGACGAGTTTCTGCAGCACCCCTTGCAGCTACAGCATCACCTCGTGGAAACTCTGTCCCCGTCCAGTCCAGATGCATCCATTGACCCTACTTCGCCAATGAGGATGCTAGAATTCAAAGAAATGTCTTTGTAATCCCAATACCAGCCTCATGCGTTATGGGATTACAAAACACAAAATTGAAACTGAAACTGCTATTCGGCCTCCTTTCTACCAGGACCAGGACTGAAGACCCCAAGCAGAATGGGCACTCCAGCGGGGCAGCATTAGCACCTCTCTTGACCTTGACCACAAAGGGGTTGAGTTATCTAGGAAACCAGTTCCCTGGGTAATATTGGGGTTGCAGAATACCATTCATTCATTCACTCAGTGTGGGCCGAATGCCACCCCCACCACAGGCTCTGTGGTCAGAGGCATGAACAAAGCAAATCCTTTTCTCTCCTAACATTATGGCCTGGAAGAAGCAGACTGCTGGGAAACTGGGACAAATGTGACAAGGGCTTTTCTTAGTTCATTTTCTGTTTCTATAACAAACTACCTGAGGCTGGGTAATTCATAAAGGAAAGAGGTTTATTTTGACTCACAGTTATGGCATGGGGTGGGTGTCTGCTGGGCTTCTGGTGAGTGTCCCATGGCAGATGGCATCACATGGTGGAAGAGCAGCGAGACTGAAGGGAGGTACCCAGCTTTCCCTAGAATCCACTCACAGTAATCAATCCAGTCCTGTGAGAGTGGGAACCCACTGCCACAAGGAAGGCACCAAACCATCTTGACAACCTAATGACTTCACAGGGGCCTTTCCACCTCTCTACAATGTACACTGGGGACCAAATTTTAATAGGAGTTTTGAAAGGGGCAAATCACATCCAAAACATAGCAGAACTATAATAGGAGAAGAACAAGGTACTCAAGAACACATGCCAAAGACTGTCCTTCATCTCAGGTGTGATTGGAGAAGGCTTCCCAAAGAACGTGGCAATGGAGATGGCCATCATGCTGTGAGAGGAATGTGTTCATCAGCTTCCATCACCGTAACAAAATACCTGACACACGCTACTTATAAAGTAAAGAGAAACCCCTGGAGCTCACAGTTTGGGAGGTTCAAAGTCCAAGATTAGGGGCCCCATTGGTTTGGTTTCCAGTGAGGGCAGAGGGTGGGACATCCTTGTGGGAGCATGTATTGGAACTGTCACTTCTCAAATAAGGGCAGAGAGAAAAGAGAGTGGACAGAGCCTTGTTCTTATTATAAGTGTCCTTTTCTCTTATGAGAATTCCAGGGGTTGCATCCAACTACCTGCCGTCCACAGTGACCTAAGGGCTTCCCACAAGGTCCCACCCTCCACAGGCTCTGTCCCCTCCCCATAGCACCACCCTGCCAACCAAGCCTTCAGTCACAATGGAGCCTTGAGGGGCACTCAGACCATTTAACAATTAAAATAGTAACGGGTCAGAATTAACCTGGCAAAGTGGGGCCGTGAGGGTGAGGGGGTTGGGCCCAGGAGGGTTGGCAAGAGCAACAACAGCCACACTTCAGTGTCTCCTGCCGCCGTGACCCGCTCAGCCCCTCACACAGGGTTCTTCTAGCACTTTGTATACATTGGCTCGTTTCATTCTCATAGACGCCCCACAACAAAAGGTCCAGAGGAAGAAAGAGAGAGACGGAAGGGGTTTCATAAGGGAGGCTTAGCGAGGGTGGAGGCCGCAGAGGCAGAGGTGGGTGGCTTTGCAAACAGGATTGCCAGGAAAAAAAAGAAAAAAAAAAAAAAAAACCTCAAAATTTGAATCTAAACTCCATTTTAAATTTATCTAAATTAAAAATTTGAAATATTTAGATTCAAAGTTTGAATTCAGAGAAGTAAAAACCAACAAGTTTGTTTTTAGAATAAGTATATTCTAAACATGGCAAGAGAGTAGACGTAGACGAAGGGAAGCATTTGATGATTATGTAAAAATTCAAATGCACCCGAGTGTCCTCTATTTTGATTCGCTAAATATGGCAGCCCTCCTGGGTTAGCCACGCGGAAGGGTTCAGCTTCTGACCTCGGAGCAATGGCGGCTCTTGGAAGGTTTTGAGGAGGAGAGTGCTGTGGCCAGCTCTGTGCGGTAGAAAATTGCTTTGGGCTGCACTGTGCAGTTGAGCCCAGAGACAGGAGGTAGCTTACAGGGCGCGAGTCTCAGCCTATGGCAAGCACCTGTCATCTAGGTGGTAACCGTCAACCAGGTGTGCTGCTACCTTTCCTATGTCCGAGGCGAGCAGCCTGGTTGATCATCAAGTAAGCACTGAACACCAGTAAGGAGATGTTTGGGGAATGAATTTTTTTTTTAAAAAAATGCATGTGACAGCTCCCCTGCTGTCCCCAAACTCCTAGAATGGCTCTTGAACCTCAACAGACCAGTGACATGATAGTGTGGTAGTCCTTCGGGAGCCCAGGTAACAGACTGGGCAGCAGGACATGAAGACCGAAGAGGGTTTCGGAGGTGAGGCTTGAGCAGGGCTTTGAAGAGCACATTGGGATTGGGGTATCTCTGTTGCAGCAGCAGATCTGTGTCCTAATTAATGTCACCTTGTCCTGGGCCTCTCGCTGGACCTGGGTTCTGGGAAGCCAGCTATAAATAGCTAGTTGTATCTTTGACTTTATATTAAATGAAGAGTTCATTTCCTTTTTCTTGTGGCTTTTGGAATGTTTTCATCAATCATCTCACTGTCACCTTGAGACAGTCATATCCCAAGGAAGAGAAGAAGGACGTCCCAGCCATGGAGATGGCACACACCTTGGAGGGGCGTTAGGGGGAAGCACGATGCCCTCTCGGAGCTGTGAGCTCTCTGGTGTCAGAGGGGCCGGCAGGTGAGGGGAGGGTGGGGTCGACGGGGACGGTCAGACCTGGAAGGGCTCTGGATGTTAAGAAGTGGACACATTCACTGAGTGCCCGCAGTGCGGTGCTGAAGGAGGCAGCATGGGCCGGACGTGAGCAGACAAGACGTTCTCCAGAACACTGGGAAGACAGCCCTGGCTGCGTGCTGGGGGTGGTTTTGAACAGAATCCACTGGTGGGAGAGCATGAGGGTGGTGGGTCTCGGAAGGAACCAGTAACAAATCAGATGACAGAGGCTCTCCTCGGCAGGTCTTGGGACCCATTCCTGTAATTTCTCAGGAAAGAGAAATGAGGAGTCGGAGGAGAGGCTGGGACCCAATCTGTCCGTATCCACTGGACTCACACCCAGTGGATTTCTAAGGATCTCTTTCCACCTCAGGATTTGAGAGATGCTGTGAGGCACATGCATGGGTTGGACTTTAACTGAAATAACCTACAAAAACCATCCCAAAATGTAATAAATTGAGCAGACGCATTTATGTCAGCTGGGGCACCCCAATTCAGACCATAGATCTCTGGATTAACTGGAGAAATTCTGTTCCATGGGACTGATTCTGGAACCCAGCACATTCTTTTTTTTTTTTTCTTTTTTTAATTTTTATTGGTTGTTCACAACATTACAAAGCTCTTGACATATCATATTTCATACATTAGATTGAAGTGGGTTATGAACTCCCAATTTTACCCCAAATGCAGATTGCAGAATCACGTTGGTTACACATCCACAATTTTACATAATGCCCAATTAGTAATTGTTGTATTCTGCTACCTTTCCTATCCCCTACTATCCCCCCTCCCCTCCCCTCCCATCTTCTCTCTCTACCCCATCTACTGTAATTCATTTCTCTCCTTGTTTATTTTCCCATTCCCCTCACAACCTCTTATATGTAATTTTGTATAGCAATGAGGGTCTCCCTTCATTTCCATGCAATTTCCCTTTTCTCTCCCTTTCCCTCCAATCTCATGTCTCTGTTTAATGTTAAAATGCTCACCATCTCTAGCAGTCAGAGAAATGCAAATCAAAACCACCCTAAGATACCATCTCACTCCAGTAAGATTGGCAGCCACTATGAAGTCAAACAACAACAAGTGCTGGCGAGGATGTGGAGAAAAGGGTACTCTTGTACATTGCTGTTGGGACTGCAAATTGGTGCGGCCAATTTGGAAAGCAGTTTGGAGATTCCTGGGAAAGCTGGGAATGGAACCACCATTTGACCCTGCTATTGCCCTTCTCAGACTATTCCCTGAAGACCTTAAAAGAGCATGCTACAGGGATGCTGCCACATCGATGTTCATAGCAGCACAATTCACAATAGCTAGACTGTGGAACCAACCCAGATGCCCTTCAATAGATGAATGGATAAAAAAAATGTGGCATCTATACACAATGGAGTTCTATGCAGCAGTAAAAAATGACAAAATCATAGAATTTGGAGGGAAATGGATGGCACTAGAGCAGATTATGCTTAGTGAAGCTAGTCAATCCCTAAAAAACAAATACCAAATGTCGTCTTTGATATAATGAGAGCAACTATGAACAGAGAGGGAGGAAGAGCAGGAAGAAAAGATTAACATTAAACCCAGCACATTCTTATGGAATGAGTTATAAGCTCTCCGTGTTGGAGGGACCAGAGGAACCAGCGGAAACATGCGACACCCCCCTCCAGGAATCTCCTCTTCAGCTTCGACCTTCACACACTGCTGCCCACACTGTGTTGGTCAAAGCAAGCCACATGGCCAAGCAGAACACCAGTCAGGTGTCTAGACACTCCGCTCATGACGGGGAGGTGGTGGGGAGATATCACAATTGAATGTACATCTAACGATCACAGTCACCACCACGGGGCATCACTGACCCCAAGGCAAACTTGCCAAGCTACAAAAAGAAACAGAGCCCACGTGACGGCACTCTGCATGAATGCACGACATCCTGATATTTCTGCCAAGGAAAAGACCAGTGTGCCTACAAGTAGTCTGACCTTCTCTCTGTTTTTCCAAGAAGGTGTTCTTTGAATGATGGTCAGGAATCAGGTAGGGACCACATACATTTTACAGGTGAAAGGACACAGTAGAAGTCATGGTTCTGTCATGAACGGGTCGAGGCATGGTTGAATGAATGTGAGATGATCCACCAGAGGTCTATCTGGATAGGAAGCCAAGGGACCAACAGGGAAGAATGGATGGAGGTACATGAAGTGCCGAGTGGTCCATGGGGAGACATTTGAAGGAGATCCTAGTAGAGGGCCTCGTTTATTACTCTGCAGCTCCACGAACTGTCTGGATATAGGATAAAAGGGCTTCTATGGAGAGTGAGTCTAACTTCAGAGACCTGGTGCTGTATGGTTTCCAGAAGCTCTGGAAGCAAGACTTCCAGCAACGGGTAATTCTCAGCATAATGTTCAACTGCATATAATATAAAGTCTCCAAATGAAAGTGGCTTTAAAAACTGGGATGGTGGTTCTATGGTGCCCTTATGGTGCCTCATGTCTTCAACACATGACTTTCATTCTCAAGGCCATCGCCATCTGGAGGTCTAAGATGGCTGCTGAAGTGCCAGCCATCCCATCCACTGCCTTCTGGGCAAAGTTAAGAGAAAGGAAAAGGAAAATGGAGGGTGTAGCTTTGTCACATTCAGGAATGTCTGTGAAGTCTAACACAAAATCTGTGCATCAATACTATTGGTCAGGACTTACTTTTATAGCTACTTGTAACTGCAAGGGAGTCTGGGAAACAGCCTTTCTCCTGGATGCCGATATGCCCATCCAAAAGTTGGAGTCCTTTTACTAAGAAGAAAGACTGGAATAGGTACTGAGGGGCCACCCCTTCTCTCCTACAAGAAGGCACCAGTGTAGACACCCTCCATATTGGACAGCCTCAGCCTTGGTCTGGAATCAGGAGCTCCTGTTAGCAGTGACAGTACTGGTGCAGTTCCTCGGGAGCTGGCATGTTTGCTGTTGTTAGTAGCAGAAATCATCATGGAGTAACAGAGGATGAAGGACGAGGCAGATGGACATTAGGGTTACCACGGAGGATCCTATCCAGGGCACAATGGACCCTAGCAGGAGGCACCTAGAGAGTCCCACGGTCCGTTAGGAGTGAATGTGGGAATGCCGTGTGGACCTGAAATAGTGAGTTCTTCCTGTCCCAGGTAGGATAACCCTGGAGCCAAACGTGACTTCCCTTTGTCTAGTTCCACCGCTGCATTTCCTTGGGCTTCCCCAGCCCTCCCCAACCCCGGCTTCCACTCTAAGACTCTGCCCAGCCTCCTGGCTGTCTGGGTTACTGAGCTATGGAAATCCCATGCTGATCCACAGGGACTTCTCAAAGCTAAGAAATGCTGGTGGGACCTGATATCGTCCTCACGGTGAGTTCATTCAAAGTCATAGCGGCACCTGACGCTCTAGAAATCTCACCCTCACCATCATAAGCATTTAGAATAGCCCATCATCAAGCAAGGGCTCACATTAGAAAGGAATCTCCATGGAGAAAGTCAATCTTTTCAAAAATTTTAATTTTTTTTTTTTGGTGGGGGGCGGTCAGGAAATGAAATGAGATGCCAAATTGTCTCTGCCGTCATGTTGCCCTTCCCTCCTGAGCTCTTCCTACTCTCATCAGTGTGACATTTTCACATGTAGCAACGCAGATGGGGACGTTTACCTCCTGATGGAGACCCCCTGTTTGCCATTAGTCGGTCTCGTGCCAGCGTCATCTCCTGCTCTTTGTTTACGGTGCTCTGAGCAGAGTGGCAGATTGGCCAGCTCCAGACCTCGAAGGTGTAGCTGCCCTTTAAGGGGTCAGCCAGGGAGACCCTCCCCATAACAGTAAATAAAAGAGGGCTCTGAGAGATGAGCCCAGAATGTGTGGCTGAGGGACCCGGGGAGGCCCAGCCCTGACCTATCTGGTTGACTTTGGGAAGCACCAACCCTCGGTGACGTTCCTTGACGGTGACTCCAGATCCTCGTGATGAAACCCATATGCTGCTCTCTTCCTCTGACCCTCTTGGGCCACATCCCTGTTGGAGACCTGGCATGCTCCCCACTGAGGCCAGCTCTGGGCACACCCCAACTCTCCCACCCACTCACCCCAAGAGTGAGCCCAGACACCCGTCGCAGACAGTGAGTGCATGCTGTGCTTTTTCCCTTTCTTACTTTGTCATCCTCAAAGCCCAGGGGAAAATGTTAGGTCTAAAAAAACCAAAACTACTGACTGCAAAAATCCAGAAGAAAGCAACAGAATCAAAATTAGAGTTTATTTAAACGTCTACCAAGTATAGCAGTATGTCACTTTCATTAGTGGTTAAACTTAGTATTCATGAAAACGTCAGTACACTTAAAAAGTATTTGCTGGTTAAATTGCCTCCCTTGGAGGGAATTCCCTGGTATGCACAATGATTACTGAGAAATTGTAGTCAATCATAAATTAAGTAAGTTACCTAGAGCTGGATTATTTCAAAAGCAAAATCATAAAGTTCCTTTCAATTTTTACAGCAAAAATTTTTATTTGATGAGGAACGTGGGTGTATTTAAATATGTTTGATGTGATATGAGGTAGAAATTCCAAAAGTGAGTACCCAGGGTCTCTAAAAGTTATAAAATGCCTGTGAGTATGGAGTCTTCAGAGATTGTGATGAAATATTTAAGAATCAGATTGTACACCAAGCCCTCAAAGTGCCAGTATGGCAGGGGTTCTATGAATTATGGTTCATGATGGACTACTATGCAACTGTGAAAAAGAATGAAGTGTATTTACATGTGATAGTAGGAGACGAGACCCAGAAAATACTATTACATGCATGAAGTAAGTTTAAATCACTATCTATAGTACAGTTCACCTTTGTGTCCAAACACTGTGTGTGTATGTGTGTGCGTGTGTATACCTCATAAATATGGAAATGTGTGCTCTTACATGTGTAGAAAAAAAATGTGAAAGGACCCATAGAAATATCAGTCATTTTCCTCTGAAGATCAGAAATAAACGTTAGGAGAAAGAGGACTTTTATTTTCATGTTATAATGCTCATCTGAATTGCAAGAAAAATGTTATCATTGCCATACTTTCTTTTATCATTTTGAGAAATGATAACAAAATGGCAGTAGAGTGGTCCACAAGAAAACTGGAAAGCGCAGCGTTTGCAAACCAGGAATTGGCACTACTGATCCAGGGCTGTCCATAGGAGACCCCTTGGAGCATGACTGACGTGAAGATCCTGCCACTACAGGGTGGACCGAGGAGTGTCCAGGGCCTGGAGGACTCAGCCCTCCAATTTTTGTCCTTACTTTGCTTGGATTCCATATTCATGAAAAAATTTGATTCCGTGTACCTCCAGGATTCAACCAGCATTCACTGAGCGTTGATTGCACCGGCTTTCTGTGGCTGCTGTAAATAATTCCCACCGTCACTGTCTTACGGTTCTGGAGGTCAGAAGTTCCACATGTTCCCTGGGCTCTGGCGGCTCTGGGGGCTGCATCCCTTCCCCTGTGGTGGCTTCCCATCTTCAAAGCCAGCAGCCTCGCATCTTCTGATCTGACTCTCGTCTATGTCCCTCTTCCACTTGTGAGGACCCTCGTGATCACGCTGGTCCCACCCAGAGAATCCAGGAGAGCTTCTTCCTCCCGGGGTTGGCTGATGGGCAACCTTAGCTCCACCTGCAGATTCGACTCCCCTCTGCCACGGAGCCTAAGCTTTCCAGAGGTTCTGGGGACTAGGATGTGGATGTTTCCTGGGCCTTTATCCTCTGTCGGCCAGAATTAATCAGCAGCTAAAGGTCAAATGCAGGTTAAGAATCTGAGTCTACAGAAGTAACCCAGATCGAATCCCCGACTTTAGGAGCTCACAATCAAGAGGGGAGGCTGGTGGCTTCTTGGTGGCTTGCTTGGCCACCTATGCAAGTGGGAAGGTGTTACGCTTTAGATTCAATGTTCTCCAGAGGCTCCTGTGTGAGACAATGCAGGAAAGTTTAGAGGTGACTGTGTTGTGAGAGTTAATCTAATTAGTAAGTGGATCCTCTGTTGGGATTAACTGGGTGGTAACTGTAGGCAGGTGGGGTGGCTGGAGGAGGTGGGTCCTTGGGAGCATGTTTTGAGAGTTTCTATTTTGTCCTTGTCAAGCAGATCTCTCTCTCTCTCTCTCTCTCTCTCTCTCTCTCCCCCCTCCCTCCCCCCCTCCCTCCCTCTCCCCTTCCTGATCACCTCCCGAGCCTCTTCCCTCCACCACACTCTTCTGCCATGATGTTCTGCTTTTCCTCGGGCCCTGAAGAATGGAGTCAGCCTTCCATGGACTGAGACCTCTGCAACTCTGAGCCCCCAAATCAACGTTTCCTCCTCCAGTGGTTCTTGTCAGGTCTTTCGTCCACAGTGGTGGAAAAGCCCACCAGAACAGAAGGGGTGGCCAAAAACCGTTTTGAGGATGTTAACTCAGCACCATCCCAAAGAGTCGTGTTTGACCTGGTGGCAGGCGAGAGCCGGAGCTGTCCATCCCCAGGGTGTCCACCACCAGCCAGTGGGGAACAGGGTGCTGCCCCCAGCTTAAAGCCAAATTGGGGAAGGGGCTTTGAGGGGACCTCTGGGCCCTGGAAATCAGGGGAGACAATTTCTGGGGCCTAACACTAGCCTAGAGCGAGAGGTCCAGGCTCAGCGGACGGGGACTGCTTCTGGGGACTCACGGTGCTCGGCAACAGAGCAGCACGTGGTGGGGGAAGTCAGGTTCCCCACGAGTCCAGTGACCCGGGGGGAAACAGGCCTGGAGCCATCTTCACAGGCAGTTTTCCCAAGAAGGGTCCTCAAGTCAGCACTGGCTGTCACTCAGGCCAAAGAGAGTCCAAGCCAATCATCAGGCCCAGCGGGGCCTGGCCTGCCCTCACTGTCTCCGCCTCCTGCTTGATCCTGGGAGGGGAGGAGAGCAGCCTGCTGGAGGTGGGCAGAGGAAGATCGAGGAAGGGGAGAAGCAGAGAAGCAGCCTCGCACCCCCTGGCCTGGTTCGACCAACAGAAGGGGCCCAGGCCACGCTGGGGAAAGCCAAGAACTTTGTAAATAAAGCATGGAGCCCTGAGGATGGATGACTCTACCCTGGGTTGCTAATTATGGTACCCTGAGACCTGAAAAATAAAGGATGGGTGCTGAGTTACAATTCTCTGAGATCTGCCTAAGATTTTGCCCAGGAGGTGGGAAAGCAGGGATTAAAAGACAGGTGAGAGACCCTGGCGTCCGGCCGGCTCCTGGTAGCTTGTGGGTGCCTCCTGCTTGGACAGGAGCGCTGCCTCCCCGCCTCCTGCTTCAGTGGGGAACTCCCATGTGATGCTCACCCTCCTATCTGCCTCTGTTGGGTCCTGAATCCACTCTGCCCTGAGGTGTGTGGCTGTCCTTCAGTGGCCCAGTCCACGTCCAAGCCACATCCCATCTCTCCTCTCGCCCCACCTGGCCTCCAGGCTGTCTGTCAAACCCACCCGAGATGGTCCATTTTGCAGGAAGCCTTCTGTGCTTCTCCCTCCGACTCTTAGGACTAAAGCTGGGTACAGACTGAGCGAGGGGGGACCAGAGTCCCACAGGCTCCCCTCCCACAGGGCCAGAGCATGGGCACACGTGAGCCTCCCCTGAATTGTGGCTTGGATTTTCTGCTTGTGAAAACTCCCCATGGAAGAAGGAGGTGGAAATCTCAATGTCCCCCGCCGTCTGGCTCTGGTTGGCCTTGGAAGCCTTGCGCTGCAGCTCTGCAGCGTCCATGCTGGGCAGCTGTCCAAAGATGATGGCGATGATGATGGCGGCGATAACAATGACAACGGCAACAGCTGATACCCCCATCCTGCTCATGACAGGCCAGACGCTCTTCTGAGCACCCTCTGTATTTTAACTTTTCAAATCTCCCCTCCAGTTCTCTGGAGTCAGTACTGTTTGTTCACAGACAAAGAAACCAAGGCACAGAGACGGTAAGTAGCAGGTGCAGGGTCCCACGGCTAGTCAGTGGCAGAATCTGTTCCCAGCTTAGTGCTCTGGTTCCCGAGTTCTTGTGCCTACCTGCCGTGCTCCTTTATTTGCTTTTGCTTCTAGAATGCTCTTTTCCCTCTCATTCTCTTCTCAAGTCCTACTCATCCCTCAAGGTCCAGGTCAAATGCTTCCTTCCATGCCTGGCTTCCCGGATCCTGTTCCCACCCCACTGCCCAGGCAGATTTCTTCAGGGTCTGGGTGGATCCTTTCTGTTGGAAATATACCGTGCATTGCCATTATTACCATTATCAGCTCCCAGGTCTCTCTTCCCAGAAGGATTGTAGCTCCAGAGGCAGAGTTTGTGTCTTTGTAGCCCCAGAACTTGCCAGAATCGATGATATACTGAATTGAGATCCCTTGGAGTCTCTCACCTACCATTGCATCCCATCTCCCTGACTCCCCCAAGGTGATCACAAAAGATGTCAGCTGTTAGGCTCTTCGATGGGGCCCAGTGACCTTGAGAAGAGCCCAGAGTCCGGGTCAAGAGCTGAGGTCAGCGCAGCATTTAGTGTCAACAGGCCTCCTGGAGCCTGGTGGGCTTCCCTACTTCTGTCTCCTCTCCTGGGGTGCCGGGTGCTCCAATTTGCTTTGTCTCCATGACCTCAGTCGAAGTTGGGCTGGCCCCGGAAGCTCAGGAGACTGTTGGGCACTGACACATCTGTGTGTCACATCTGAGAATGTCGCCTGGGCTCCTCACCTCTCCTGACACGGCTGCCTCGGTGACTCAGAACACCTGGGAACGAGGCCACAGTCTGAAAGGCCAGCTGTTGGCCAGGGTTCCAGCTGGATAAACATCTCGAGTCCCGGCCAACGAGGGAGGAGCGACGGGCCAGAGGTGGGCAGCCGCTGCGTAAGTTGGCAATAGGGGGATTGATTCTAGCACGTTCTACTCCATGACCCTCTGCAAGGGTCTTCCTTGTGGGAAGAGAGACCTGGGCCCCTTCCCAGGCTCCTCATTTGCATGACAAGGATAGAGACATTTGCCCTTCCCATTCACTGGCCTCACCCAGCCTCAGAACTAATTGGTTCCTGTTGGCGACAACTCATACCCCTGCTGGCCTTGCAAAGAAGGTCACGGTCCAGCTCGGATCCCTCGTGGCTTCCTTGGCTCATAATACGCATTTCAAAATCCTCTGTGAAGGCCTGAATGGCCTGAGCCCTGCTGCCCTCCAGCCTCAGCTCTGGTCACCTCCTGCCCGGCACTGTACCCTCCTCACACTGGCCTTCTTTCCACTTTGTTTTCTGGGTTCCCTCCAATCTCATCATTTCATGTAAAGTCCCCCTGTGTTCATCAGCTTTGCATCGCTGTGACCAAAATGCCTGATAAGAACAATTTAGAGGAGGAAAAGTTTATTTGGGGCTCATGGTTTCAGAGGTTCAGTCCATGGTTGGCCAAGTCCATCACTCTGGGCCTGAGGTAAGGCAGAATATCATGGTGGAAGGGTGAGAGGAGGAAAGGTGCTTAGCTCATGGCAACCAGTAAGCCAGAGCAGGGGGTGGGGGAGAGAGAGAGAGAGAGAGGGAATGCACAAGGATCCTGGACAATGTATAATCCCCAAGGTCACACCCCAGTGACCTACTTCCTCTAGGCATGTGCAACCTGCATGCAGTTTCCACTCATGAGTCCATTCAAATAATTAATGCTTCAAATGGATTAATCCACAGATTAGTTCACAGCTTTCATCATTGCCTGAAAGCCGCACCTCTGAACCTTGCTGCACTGGGGACCATACTTGCAAAACATGAACTTTTCAAGGGACGTTAAAGATCCAAACCATGACAACACCTCACTGCCACCCTCACCTAGCAAATCTCGGCTGCCAGAGATGTGTGACTTTCTGTGGTCAATTGATTGATTCGTTCATTCATTTTTGCATATCCTACACTTGGGTTGAGCGGTGTACCTGGAATTATGATTGATCCACCGTTTAGAAGAAAGGAGATGATACTTGGATCCTGCTGGGACCAAAGGACAGACGGACTCCTCTTAAGGACTAAGCCAGGATTAGTGGTTCAAAGGGTAGTGCCACCTAGTGGTCAAGAACCCCGTCTCTGAAGTGAGACTGCCTGTATTTGAATGCCTGCTCATTACCAGAGTGAACTTGGCAAACTGTTTCGCTTGGCTCGCCTGCAGTTCCTCTACCTATAAGACCTGTAAGACAGAAATGATTGTAGTATCTATTCCTTAGGATTGGTAATACAGATAAAGCCACAGAGAGGAATACCTGGTGTGTAGTCAAAACTATATAAAGGTTAATTATAACTATTTGGGAGAAATCTTGCATATCACAATTCCTGTTTTTCTTTAAAGATGATACTTGTGCATAGTTTTAAAAGTTCTAGTATTCCAATGGACATACGAGGAAAACTCTTTCTCCACTACTCTAACCCATAAGTTCTTTTCCCTAGGGGAAAATCTTTTGCTAGTTTTTAAATATCTTTCAGGAAATAGTCTCTGCCGCTGAAAGCATGTGTGCACATCATCTATCTCTCTCTCTATCTGTTCATCCATCCATTCATGCATCCATGTATCTATCTATCTATCTATCCATCTATCTATTTATCATTTGTCACCAAGTTATTGCATTCTACTGTTTTGGTTTCTGGACTTTGCGTTTATTCACTTAGAGACATAGCTCAGTAACAGCTCTGGGTCAGCCCTCCTAACGCTTCATTCCTTCTGAGGACTGCAGGGCTGTACCAGACGTTTCAAGGGGCAGGAACTAGCCACCCCAGTTACCCCCAAGGGATGCTGTTTTAGTCCGCCTTTTCACTGCTGAAACTAAAGGACCCAGCCAGCACAATTATAGAGAGAAAAAAGTTTATTTGCGGGCTCACAGTTTCAGAGGTCTTAGTCCATAGAAGGCTGACTTCATTTCTTGGGGCCGGAGGTGAAGCTCAGCATCATGGTGGGAGAGTGTGGAGGAAGGAAGCAGCTCACTTGATGGTGATCAGAAAGCAGAGAGAGTCCATTTGCCAGATACAAACAGATACCCGAAGCCACGCCCCAATTCCCACCTTCTCCAGCCACACCCTACCACTTCAGTTAATCTCAATTAGGGGATTAAACCACGGATTGGATTCAGACTCTGCAGCCCAATCGCTTCTCCTCTGAACCTTCTTGCATGGTCTCACAGATGAGCTTTTGGGGGACACCTCACATTTCAACCATCACCATGCATTTTCTGGCCCCCTCCTGAGGTTTAGCATGAATAAGACTGTGGTCCCCACACTTCAGTGAGAAACACTTGTGAAATTAATAATGCAGATCCAGAGACCCAGCCCCTAGAGATCCTGGTGCAGGATGTGCAGGGTGGGCCCAGAACATGCTGGGGATTCAGACGCAGACAGCTCGCAGAAACCACATGGAGAAATGCAAGACCACAAGAAGTTCAGGCCTGGAGACAAGCGATGTGTTTGAGACTTCTGTGATCTAAGCATCGCTCAGAGCCAGGCATGGAGGTCCAACACACCGTCCCAGTTGGGATGACAAAATTCACTAGGGAAAGCATCCCTTAAGGTAAGAAAGGTGAGCAGAGAGAGAGAGACTGTGCTGTGACTTCAGAAGAGGCGAGATGGAGAGTTGGGGGTACCAGGGACACTTCCTGGAAGAAGGAAGATTTCGGGATGACCTTGAAGGATGAAGAAGGAATAGCTAATTGGAGAGCACACTGGACATCTCAGAACACAAAGATGTGCTGGGAAGATCACATTGTAAGTGGAGATCTGGGCCACAGCATGGCCACAGCACATCTTTATGCAAATTAGGAAAATGTACCTGCTCTGTGTAAAAGAAGGATATGGTGTAAGGCCAGGCAAGTAGATGCTATCTTTGGGCAAGTAAAGCAAAGACACCCCTTCCTTTGGGGAAACCCAGCTGTACACCAAAAGATGTGATTACCAAGAATATGATTTAGGTTTCAGTTTCCCCCTTGGTCTTTGTGCAGTGCACAATCTTCCCAACCACACTTGGTGATCCTGGCAGATAGATTCTTAAAGAGACAAAGGCTGAGATGTTGTGGAAACAGAGAGTGTAGGAAAAGGAGCAGGCCTGGGAGGGGAAAGGGGAATGGATTCAGTTTGAGATGTACAGAGGTGTACAAGGTGTCTGTTGGAGATTCAGGGAAATCCATCCAGGGAGCAACTGAATATGGGGGTCTGGGCCAAGGCGCAGGAAGAACTCGGACCCCTCAACTATAGACTGACCACAGGATATATCCCTCGCCTATCCATGAGCCTGTGGGGAAGGGTAGGACATGCATGCGCATTGCACATGTGCGCACATACACACACACATCATTGGGAGAGTTGTCTGGTGGGGCACAGTGTGGGCGCTGCTCTGGGCTGGAGGCACCAGCAGATGCTGCTGAGAACTTCAGAGAAGACTTCCTGGAGGAGGCGGGCTTGATGGACAGGCATGGCAGACTAAGGAAGGCATCCGTGCACCATGTAGAGTGGCCAACTTCTCCACTTCATCCATATTCCACTCCAGTGCCACCCAGTGTGGCCTTCCCTGGCTACCCTAGAACACTAATCCCCAGTCACTTCCATCTCATGACCACGTTCTCTTCTGAACAACTACCTCCCTCTGAAATTATCTTATTTTTTATATGTTCACATCTCTATTAAATCTCCACCTAAGCAGGGACCTCATCTTCTTTGCCCAACCCCATATCCCCAGGATCTGGCGCATTCTGCCTGATCAACAGGTATACTTGAAGGAATGAAGGAGAGGAAGGTTCAAGTGCAAATGTGCCCAACGGCACCATCGGTAGCACACTTCTCTGTGCTCTTGCCTCCTTTAAAGATGGTGACGGCTTAATTCCCCAGCCTGAAACCCACCCACGAGATTTCTGAAACTACCTCCTGCCCGTGGGCCTGAGCCTTAGGAGCAACCGTGACAGATCCCCGTGTGATCAGCCCATGTCTACGTCCCCCAAACCCATCAGACTAGACAGTCTCCCTGACATCTCCTTCTGTAATTAGTCCTTCTCTCGACAGCCCAAATCACCTTCCTGCTGTGAATTGATCAGAAAGGTGAAGGACTCTTTTCCCTGTTAGTGAAAATAATCAGTCGTGGAAATTCAGGAGACCCTGCAATGGGATTGGTCATTTTGCCTTGGTCCAAAGTGGAGCTGAAGTGTCAATAGAGAAAACCTGAGCCTCAGGACATGTATATTTAGCTAGGATCGTGTAGGAGCTTCAGCCTCATAGCAAAACCCTCCGCCAGAGGGAGGATTAGTGATTCAAAGAATGTGTTTTAAGTTGGAGTCTCTCTGGACCAAAGGGTGGAATTATTCTAAGGTAAATAAATTGGTCCTCCTCTTCTTGGAGGATCAGGTAGCTCTGACAACTTGAGTGACCCCAGCAACCTAGGATCAACCATAAGGGCTTGGCTGTCAATCAGAGAACAATCCTGTTTCTCTATTAAAAAGAAGACCTTTGAAATTGGCATCAGTTCCTTTCCCCCTTTCAATAAAATCCTATTTTAAATTCTGCTTTATTCTGCAAGCACATAGCTCATTGAAGAGAATGTGAAGACAAAGGGAGATAAAATGAAAACAGAGCTCACCATCTTTCTATCTCCTAGAAAGAGGGAATCGGTGCTAACAGCATCCTTTCTTCTCTCTCCTCCTTTCTTTCATCATCTGAGCTTTCCTAGGAAGAGATATTATACTTTACTTTCTCCAAAGTCTTGAGGCCCCATGTTTGATACTCTGCTCACACACACACACTTATAAGTGTACTGTGAACAATTAGGGATGTCGCTCCACACTCTCTGAGAAATAGGGTTTTGCATGGCTTTAAAACATTCTCATTATTTTTGTTCCACGGTTATGTGTAACCATCCCCTTTGCTAGGCGTTTGAGTTGTTTTAATCCTCTATCTCCTCATCTGTAAAATACAGATAATAATGGGATGTACCTCACATGGCTGTTTGAGGATCAAATGAGATAATGCATGTGAAAGGCTTGGCAGAGTGCCTGGCTATTTTATGTGCTCAATAAATAAATATTAGATTTGCTTATTATCATCGATTTTGACCTGCTTAAAAAAATGCTATAAAGATCATCCTCATAGCTAAATCTTACTGGGAATCCCTGCCTGTTTCCCTAGAAGAAATTCCTAGGAATGGGACATTTCTATCCAGGGTTGTGAACATTTTGAAGGATTCCGGTGGAGGGGTGCCTATTTCTTGGGCCCCCTCCCAACCCTCAGCAGCAGTGTGCAGTCTTTAAAATTTTTCAATTTGCAGACAAGTTGTTTGAATTTGAATATGTTTGTCTGTTAATGAGGCTGTACATTTTTCATATGTTGATTGGCTACTTGTGTTTCTTTATTTGTAACTCATTCCACTGTGTGTTTTGCCCAGTTTTTTTTTTCTATTACGTGCTTTCTTTTTTTCTCCAATTGGTATTAATTTCTATATGGCCAGGACATTAAGTTTGAGTGTGTGTGTGTGTGTGTGTGTGTGTGTGTATCACTTTCCTGTTCTGCTTTTTCTCTTTTAAGTTTGATTTATGAACTTTTAAAAAATATTTTTTTATGTGTCAATGGACCTTTATTTTATTTATTTATATGCAGTGCTGAGAATCGAACCCAGGGCCTCACACATGAGGCAAGCGCTCTACCACTGAGCCACAACCCCAGCCCCATGGTTTATGAACTTGGTGACAGAGAAATTATTATTTTCTAATATTGAATATTGTTGTCGAGCCCTTTATTTTCTACTATTGTTCTGTCTTCTTTTTTGCTTTTTTTTTTTTTTTTAGCTAAGAAATTCTTTCTCCAGCTGTGTTATAGCACATGCCTATAATCCCAGTGACTTGGAAGACTGAGGCATGAGGACAATCTTAGTGAGATCCTGTCTCAAAATAAAAAAATAAAAACAACTGGGAATGTAGCTCAGTGGTAGAGCACCCTGGGTTGAATTCCAAGTACCAATAAATAAATAAATAAGAAAGAAAAAAAGTTTTTCCTCCTTCCTTTACCAAGAGATCAAGCAAATCTTTATTCTTGCTCTACCTTTATTTGACTTTAGTTATTCTGTGTGTTTATATTTTACATTTAACATTTTAATTCATTCTGTTTCATTTAGATGTAGACTATAATGTAGGGATCCAATTTCAATAATTTCCAAAAACTATCAAATAACTTAATAATCTATTCTTTACCCAATGCCATGAAGTACTACCTTATTTATTCTCAAGATTTCTAGTAGAGTTCAATAACACCTTTTTTTTACTATCTTAATTCATTCACTGCAAAGTATTCTTACTATCAAATATAAGTGCTTCTGTTATTCTATTGCTTCAATTTTTACTTTGATTTTCCCCATGTTCATTCTTCCAGAATAACTTAAAAATAATTTTGCCAAGTTTTAAAAAATTTTATTTGAATGTTTATTAGAATTATATTTTATTTATGAATTAATTACAAACAAATTGAATCTCTAAAATGTTAAGGCTTCCTATCAAGGAACATGAGATTTTTAGACATTAATTTACTTTATTCACCTTCTTTTATGACCTAGAGCAGGGTTTTAACTTTTCTGTGATATAAACTTCAATGGATTTCAATTCATCATTTAATAGGAGTCTTTTAATTGTAACCAAAGATACATTTATTGTCATAATAGAGGAAAGGTGGTTTTATTTTTATTTATTTAGATTTTGTTTTTATGCTTACATTATTTTATTTATTGGTTTTGTTCTTCTATGGAAATAGTTTTCTCTGTCCTTTTTGCCTAAAGAATATGAAGTTTATATCCTGGGTTTGTCCTGGAAAGTGGTTTTAAATTTTAAAAAAGACATCATTTTCTCTGCTTCCTGTGAGAAGAGAAACCTTTATCAGTACTTACTCGAGAAGGGAAAAACCTAGTAAACTTTTGCTTCCCTCATTATTACTCCCATTTGTCAATTAAAAAAAAAAGAAATATAGGATATTAAATCTGGGTTAATATTAAAATCATTTTAAGGCATTCTTAAAAGAAAATATTTGCATATGATGAAAGGTAATCATTTAGCTTCGACTCCATCTCCAGAGTTTGTTCTGCAGTCCTTTAACTTATGCCTCTGCAGGCTTGAATTCTACATAGAATCCATTTCTTGGGCGGTTTTTCCATCAGGGCCCCGAGGGGAGTGTACTCGGAGCCCTTACATGGATCAGAACACCTTCCCGCTGCCCCCGCAGGAACGCGGACCTCGAATGACAATCAGAATCCCCCATCGCTCTTTCCCTCTCAGGTATGGCACCTGCTTATCCAGGTTGGCTTCCGAAGACAGAAGTCGAACTGGTCTGATTTTTCCCTTTGCAATTTAATTGTGCATTTGTCAGATCTCTTTTTTCCTGGTCGCTGGACTGTTCGAAGTCTCTGTTGCTTTTTGCTCCGGGAGTCCTTTCCACGGGCGTAAAAAGCAGAATATATTTTCCAATTAAAAAAAATAATAATAATAGTGATGATTAATTCAATGTCAAGTTATCGCCTTTTTGACTTCCAAGATCTCTCTGGAATTTCCTGCCCCTGTGACGCGCGCCTCTCTTCTGATGAAATCTCGGTCATTTTCCTCTCTGGCGTCTTTTCTTCTGAAATGAGGGAGAATTTTCCCAATTTGCCTTCCAGGTTGCTCTCGGTTTCTGAAGACGCTAGCTCGCTGTTCGTGCCCTTCGAGGTAATCTCTAAATTCAGCGGCTGTGCCCTGTCCATCTTCCCAAGAATACCGCGTTCGTTGCGTGCCCGACACTGCGCTAGGCTCTGTTCGCACGCTGTGCCTTATTTACGCTTTGCAACACTCTCTGCAGAAGATACTATTTTAAACCCCCTATTTTTAGGATATTGATGGGCTCTAGGACTTTTTTCGGGACCACAGTGCCCACACGTGTGGTGCCAACACGCAGCCCAGGCTCCCACCATCTCTCTGAGTCATCTCCTCCTCTAGATTGTCCTAATTTGTTCTCCTTTCATGTCTTCATGGGTGAGCTTCCGCTTCAGATTCATAGATGCAATGACATTTTGAATCTTGTTGAAAGGACAGTTAAAAATTCTCTGAAATTACGTCTTGCTTCTTTCAGTAATTTTACTGTTTAGGAAGTCAAGTTATCCGACGTGTCCCATGAGTAACTTGTTTCTTTCCCCAATGTCTGAATTATTTTCTGTCCCTTCATCCTCCCAGGGAGAAGTTTGGTGTACCCAGAACTGAGAGTTGGTATCAATTCCGGCTGAGATAGATGGTCAAAGTGGCCCTTGGATTCAGGCAAAAGGAAGAAGAAAAATCAGATTTACTGGGAATGTACTGGATGATCCAGAGACTCGGCAGTTTAGGGGAGAAGATGTTTCCGGACCCTTTGCCCAAGAGAGGTGACCTGGTGTTTCTGGTGCTGTATCTCACAGCAATGGAACAGTGGTGCTTGCTTCCTGTAACTTGATCAGACACCAGTGTCACTATGACTCCCAGCCCTGGAATGCTTCCCCACCCAAACACACCTCCGACGTACCCTCAGTACACCCTCATCTCTGTTTTCCCTCTAAGATGTGATAGCAAGAATGATTACAGTAGCATTCCACCTGAATCTTTCTCTAACTTCAAAAGCCCCCAACTCCACTCCCCATGTTCTGCCAGGCTGCTCTCATCTCAGCCTCTCTTGGAATATTCTCTCCCTTGTCTTTCTCATGAGGCAGCTCCTTGCTGTCATTCAGGTATTTGCTCAAAGCTCACCTGCCCTGAGAGGCCTTCCTAACCATCCAGGGGTGTGTAACCTAACTGTCCACTCAACTCCATCACATCGCCCGGTGTTTTTCACCAGAGAATATTTTTCATATATGTCCGTTAGTCTTCTGTTTCTCCAACCTGGTTTATATATCCCCAAAAGCAGGGATCTTGTTTTGTCCTGTTCTCTCTTCTGTGTCCCCAATTCCTAGAGCAATGCAAGGCACAAAGAAAGCACTCAGGAAAAATCTGTTGAATGAGTGGATCCGTTTGGTCCATGCTTGAGCATGTGATCAGCCCTCTTTCCCCCTGGACCAGTCTGCCTCCATCTTTCAAAAATCTCCTTACATTTCACCCATCGATGGTCCCTGTTTTATATTCTATTGGTAATTTTAACTTGACCCAGTGTGGAGAGGTGCAGGCGGGGCAGGTAGAATCTCTAATGAGAACTCTGGTTTTCCTGGAAGTTCAAACTGAATTTAAATCAAACCTTTTCTTTTTTCCCTGGCCTTGGAGGTCATGTTCAAGAAGCCAAAGCAATCTTTGGGGAAGTAGTTGAGGCACAGTTCTGCTCAGAATGGTACCCAGTAGTCTAGGTGATTTCGAAGAGGGCCCTCCACACCCAGGATCTCAGTTTATGCTCCCCAGTCACCTGCTATAGGAGGCTCCTCAGTTCACTGTGAGGAAACCAACAGCTTACATAATGTGGCATCAAATCAGAGGCCCCGGCATGGGAGTCACTGATGATAAGTGGATGCCCCCCTCTGCTCTGCACCCTCCCCACACTAAAATCCACCATCCATTCCCCAAAGTCACCTGAGACATAGTCCTTTGAGCAAAGACTGCAAGGAAGCCCGAGCTTAGATTCAGTATCTCTGCTCTATGCATTGTGCATAGAGTGGAGCTGGACATGCATCTAAGTAGCTAGAATTACAAATTCACAGCAAAATAAACTCTGAGCTGGAAGGGCCTTGGCCATCTTGTCCAGACTTCTCACTTTTTAGATGAGGCAGCTCCAACCAAGAAGGGAGAAAAAAATTCCCCCCAGGTTATACAAGGAGCAAAAGGCAGAATCTCCATGCTATGTGTTGAATGTCTCCTCCAAAATTCATGCTGAAATCTAATTGCCAATGTAACAGTGGTAACAGCTGGGGTCTTTAAGAGGTGCCTTTATGCTCTCAGGAGTGGACTAAAGCAATTACCATGGGAGGGGGCTGGTTATGGCCAGAGTGTGTTCTAGTTGGGCGCTCCCCTCTCTTCCTCTCTCATGTTCTCCTACCCTGTGATACCATCCACCAGGTTACCAAGCAGCAAGAAGTCCAGCTCCGGAGGAATGTACTCTGTGGGGGCAAGGCTGTAGGGTGGGTGGGTGGGGGGTGCAGAAATATGCTGCTTTCCACTCTGCCTGGCTTATGACCCTCTATGCTAGGAAAACCGAGGCACAGTCAAGAGCAAACCACCTGGACGTGTGGACACTGTGCACCTACACTCAGGGAGCACGGGACTGGGTGCTGTGGGGGAGGGACGCCAGTCAACACCTAGAGCCCACTGTTCCCCTGCGGCCTCCACCAGGCCTGCTACAGCGGAGGCGCTGACTCATCCGCGCAGGGAGCTCTGGACCTGTCTCTGGGCAGAGCAGAATTAGCTCAGTGCTCTGACTCATCCAGTGATGTCAGGACAATTCCAGGGCACAGAATCAGGCACTCTGAAGAAGAAAAATGGCCATCATTACCAATGGGAGAAGAATATTTCAAATACCTTAAATCAATGAGGCTTAAAATTGGGGGCTGTTTCTCCTCCTTTCTCAAGGCACAAATTGCTCTGGAAAAGCCGGGCCATCGAGCGCCTCCTCAGTGCATGGGCTGTCAGGGCAGAGGCCCTGGGAGGAGCCTCGGGTCAGGGAGCTTCGGCTGGTAAGTGGGGCCTGACTTCTCACCCACGGCTGTCGGGGCCCATCCAGGGACAACAAGCTCCCCATTAGCCTCCACCACAACATTTCATTTGAGGGTGTGCTTAAGAAAACTACCTGATTGGCGAAGAGTAAATTCACTTAATAGCCTCTCTCTCCCTGCCAGACATAGATTAAAAGTGATTTTTTTTTTTTTGCCTAAATTACATTTTATTTTCTCACCAGCTGCTAACTCTCTGAGACAGATTGGGAGATAAATTATCACAGCAGTGAATGAATCTAATTTTTCAATATAATTCACGGTAATTCTATATTTTCCACACAAGATGGAAATAGCCCTGGCACTTTGCCAAGAGCCAAACTTCAAAAAAAAAAAAAAAAAATCTTGGACTCCCCAAAGTCTAATAGTTTGGAAGGTACAGACCACAGATCAAAGATCTGGTCGTTTGCAGAGAGGAATCCTATAGCCTGGTGCGAGGGAGGGGACAGGGACCGGCACAGGGAGGAGGAAGAGAAATCGGGAATGAAGAGAAGCGAATTTGGGAGACACAAGGTGCTCAGACACCACCGCCTTCCCCAGACCACAGTCCTTCAACCCCACGGGCCTCTCTTCCTGGTTTGTGTCTTCTTTCTGGAAGGTTCTTCCCCTGGGACCTTCACCTAGCTGATTCCCATGGGTCATTGAAATGATGATTCAAATGTCAGCCCCACCCACAGGTCATCACCGAGGTCCTAAACCCACTCAAACTCAGGTGGGGCTTGAGCTGGTGGGCACTTTAAGACAGTTAGGACCAGGAGGACTCCACCTTCATGAGTGGAGTTTTGTCTTTCTCAACGAGACTAAATCGTTCTGGGGCGGGGCATGGATTAGCGACTGTGACAGCGGGTGGTTATAAAGTGGGTTGGCCTCCATGGCCCACTTTCTAGCTCTCCTTTCACACGTGCCTGCTTCTCTCCCACTTCTCTGCCACGCACGGAGCAATACACGGCCCTCACCCAAAGTTAAGCAGATGCTGGCACCATGCTCTTCAACTTCTCCACAAGTCAAAACCATATGCCCCAAAGAATCCTCTTCTTTATAAAGCACCCAGCCTTGGGTATTTTGTGATAGCAATGGAAAATGAACTAACACAACCGATGGGTAGGAAAGAGCCGCACCCAATCATTTCTTCTCCCATTACCCGATCTTGTTCCCTTTATTCTACTTCCCATCATCTGAAAGGCTAAGCTTATTTTTCTTTGTTTAAGTCCCTGCCCTGTATAGAATGTCAACATGACAAGAGAAGGGACTTTCCCCATCTGGTTTACTATGTGCCTGGAACAAGGTGGATACTCCATAAATATTAGCAGACTCTATGAAATATGAGCAGGAAAGGAAAGGCGAGGATTCGAATTTATTGCAAACATCTCATCAGGTGCTTAGTCCCAACACCGTGGCGAGGGTGTCATGTAGCAATTTGTTATTGTTAGGGAGTTATTGATGGGAATTTGGGGGCAGGAATGAATAGAGCAGCCCTGGATCAGGCACCCCGGCTTGGCTGTGAGCATGACTGCACCTCGTGTCAGTGAAGAATCTCACAAGGCTCATTTTTCTTCTGCAGGAACTTCCCCTGCCAATATTTCAGGAGAAATTAAAAATGGTAACTATTAAGAAGGTTGTTTACTAACAAGTCTTTCCCAGTTGGAATCAGACCAAGCACAGCTGGGGCCGTCCGGGTACTGCCTGACAGTCCCTCCCATTGCTCCTGGCGACCTGAGTCCCAGGGCCTGCACAGAGTGCCTGAGAGGTGGCGGCCCCCGGCATCCAGGCCAGATGAGCTTCAATAATTGAAAGAAGTAGCATCTGCCATAGGGAAAGAGTGTGGCTGTGCTGTTGTGTTAAAGAGGCTGAGACCAGATCTGGCTTGGATCTGCGGGGAATAGAGATGATGCAATTAATTGCCTATAATTTACAAGTCGTTGTTTGCGCCGAGCTCTGTGAGAAAGGGTTTGGAAACTCCACGTGGAAGGCTGTGGGTTCGAGTTGACCCTCACCCTCCATACCTGATACCTATGGAACACCCACGCAGAGTCAGCCGAGGGCTCAGCCCAGGTGCTGCCCCTGCAGAACCTCCCTCCACTCCAGATTGTCTTACCTCCCCAGGTCATTTTACCTGCATTTGGTCCTCACTGCATTTCCACTTTGAATGGGGATTGCTTGTTCCTGTGTTTTTCAGAGATCCGGAACTTGCCAACAGGTGAGTCTGTGCCTCAGACATCTGCGACACCATTTCTTACCCATGGTGGGTGACCACGGCATCCCAGGGAAGATGAGGCTAGTCACCCACCCTGACCACGCCAGCCAAGGGCCATGTATTAGCAAAAAAGTCTCTGATGGATCCTGAGGTCCTGAGAGGGTAGAGTGGAAAGCAAAGCTATCGGCTTCCTCTCCACACTTTGGCTCCACAGTGACAATGGCATCTCAGCGATCAGTTGTGGCTTTCCTACACCCCTTTCTCTTAGTCCCTCTGTTTCAGATGAGGCTGATTCTACTCCCAGTCCCAGAGCCAGAATATGTAACCCAGGGCCAAAACCAAGGACAGCCTCCACCCTCCCCAGGCCATTGTGCTGGGCCCAGAGCCGGCTGCTTAGTCCTTGGAACCAATGGGGTGCACTGTGGCTTCTGTCACAACTTCTGGGACAGGGGCAGGCAGTTTGGCTAGCCGGACTTGACCCTGAGGATGAGAACTTTTGGAATGGCTGTCAGCATAGGGTATCATATAAAGCCTTAGCCTTAAACCCCAGTACAACGGAAAAGAGACCTGAATATGGCTTTTCGACTCACAGGCTTTTCAGTTACCTGAGTTGGGTTGTTTGTCACTTGCAAGAGAAATGCCCCCGCCCCCACACAGGCATATTCTTCATGCCAGTGCAGGTGAACTGTGGCCTGAGCAATGAGTAGGGAAGAGTCAATCGATGTCTTCAAGGAAACGTTCAACCTCGCTTATAATCAAAGAAGAGCAAATTAAAACAATGAGATAACATGGTTTGCCTATCAACCTGGCAAAGATCAAACACAATGATAATGCTCTGTGGTTAGTAGATAAAATTTACTAGGGGTACTGCAGGCAGAGTATTTATAAACTGCCAGTAGGAGGATAATTTGAAGGGTGATTAATAAATGCATATTAAAATCCTTAAGAACATGCAAATGCTTTATGTGCATCTGGGAAAGTATCCTGAAGAAATAAGTAAAAAAAATGTGCAAATTTGGTTAGTAGAATAAACATTGAAGTAGGTGTTTTGAAGTCAGGTAAAAAGGGAAAATCATGTAAATGTCCAACAGTAGAGGTTAAGTAGAGTTGGGTACATCCCGTGATCAAATATTACATATTTATGTACTATGCATTTATTTTTGTATTTGAAGTTATACCTTAGAATAAAGTTTATTTACATGGAAGATGTTTGTAATAAATAATAAAACAGATTAGCAAAGAAAATATTTTTGCAGTCATGTGCCGCATAACAGACTGCATGTGCCCTGCAGTGATCTCATAAGATTAGGTTTCCTAGTGACATTGTAGCCGTCTTAGTTTATGTAGACACGCTCTATGCTGCTGGCACAACCAGCAAGTACCTAACACTACACGTCTCAGAATGCGTCCCCAGCATTAGGCAAGACATGACTGTAAGTATTAGAAATCAAGAATGATATACAACTTGTTATGATTTACTTATGAGGTGTCACCCCCAAAGCCCATGAGTGAAAGAAAGATAGGAGGCGAGATGATTGGGTTAGGAGAGTTTTAACCTCGTCAGTGCACTGATAGGGATTGATGGGGTGGTAACTGTAGGCCGGTCTGGTGTGGCTGAAGAGGTTGGGTCCCTGGGGATGTGCCTTTGGGGTTTATATTTTGTTTGTTGTGAATGGAGTGCTCTCTCCCCCACCCCCCGCCCCTCCTGTTGGCCACATCCTGAGCTTTTTCCTCCACCACACTCATCCACCGTGATATTCTGCTGCCACACTTTGGGCATAGGGCTTTGGGGTCAGCTGTCTCTGGACTGAGACCTCTGAAGCCATGAGCTCCATAAACTTTTGTTCATCTAAAAATTGTTCTTGTCATTTCTTTTGGTCACAGCAGTGAAAGATCAGACTAAAGAGTTCTCATTCTGAATGAAAATAATAGAGAATTTACATTTTTTTCTTCTTTTGATTTTGTGCAATGGATTCAACTTTCCAAATCATTCCCCATTTCACCATGACCCACCATCCGCAGGGACGCCATCTGTCATGGAGGACTGGGATTGCTTCTGCTCTGCTCCTCCCACCGCAGTAAGGGTGAGATTCTCCACATGTTTGTAAGGTTAGGTCTCTTGTCTGTCCAAGGTCTCCTTAGCTTTCCATAACACTCATCATAAGATCAAAAGTCATGAAGTCAAGTCCCCTACACTTCTGGACACAACGGGAAACACTCAATGAACCTGAAGAAAGAGCAGCAAATTCACTTAGCATTACATTAGCCAATCCCCCCCCCCCCAAAAAAAAACATATATGCTGAATGTTTTCTCTGATATAAGGAGGCTGACTCATAGTGGGGTAGGGAGGGGGAGCATGGGAGGAATAGATGAATTCTAGATAGGGAAGAGGGGTGGGAGGAGGCAAGGGATCAGCAAGGATGGTGGAATTTGATGGACATCATTATCCAAAGTACATGTATGAAGACACAAATTGGGTATCAACCTACTTTATATACAAACAGAGATATGGAAAATTGTGCTCTATATGTGTAATAAGAATTTTAATGCAAAAAAGTACATGTATAAAGACATGAATTGGCGTGAGCACACGTTATATACAAAGATAAGAAAAATTGTGCTCTATATGTGTGATAAGAATTGTAATGCATTCAGCTGTTGTGTATTTAAAAAAAATAAAACCAATTAAGTAAAAAAAAAAAAAGAAAGAGCAGTAAAAATTCCTGTTATAGTTTGGATCTGAATGTCCTTGGTCCCTCCCCTCCCCTCCTCTTCTCTTCCTCTCTCTTTCTCTTCCTCTCTCTCTCTCTCTCTCTCTCTCTCTCTCTCTCTCTCTCTCTCTCTCTTTCTCTCTCCCTCTCCCTCTCCTTTCTGGCCACCATGAGGTGAGCAGCTTTGCTACACCAAACCCTTCACCCATGATGCACTGCCTCATCCCAGGTCCAGAAACAATGGAGCCAGCTGACCATGGACTGAAAGTTTTGGCACCCTGAGCCAAAGTAAATGTCCCCTCTAAGGTTTTTTCCCTCAGGTTTTGCCACAGTGATGGAAAATTGATGGAATAACACAGAAAACTGACCCCAGGAGTAGGATTGTCACGGTGACTCTACCTGATCATATTGTTACCGCTGTTGACCGGTGACGAGTCCTTGCTTCCCCGATGTTGAAGAATAACACCAGAGAAGCACACGCTGAGGCCAGGTCAGAGTGGAAATTAGAAGTTTATTAAAGGACAGCAGAAAAGACTTCTCCCGGAGGAAGAAGGGGACCCAAGAGGTGGAATTCGCTGAAGGGCGGACATTCCCCTTTTTATAGTTTTGGTGATGGAATGTAAGGGGGAAGGGTTGGGACACAGGTGGGCCAAACAAGTAATCTGGGCTGCAAGGACTTCATTATCACTTCTTTGGGATGGGCTATCTCCAAATCTGTTGGGGGGCTGTTTCCTGGGTTCCATTAACATTCCTTTGGGGTGGACTTTGGCCTAGGGCTTTTCTTCAACTTCATTAACATTCCAGGAGTTGTCCTGCGTTTCCGGAATCGTTGTCAGCATGGCCTCCATTTTAGATTTCACTGGATATGATATTAGACCCGATTTACCTAACTACACTGACTACCTAATTTTAAATCTGGCTTCAATATGGTTCAGAATTTTGAGCTGGTTTGTGGGAAGAGTTTGGAAAGGTCTGAGATGCAAACTAGAGAAGCCCTAAAATGTTTTAGTGGACCTTCATGGATGGTTCTAGTGTGAGCTCAGAAGACCAGAATGATGACAGAAACATGCAAAGCAAAGACCAGCCTCATGAGGTTTTAGGTAGAAATAAAGATTTTATCAGGAATTGGAATAGAGGTCATTCCTGTTACATTCTGGCAAAGAACGTGTCTACATTTTTCCTATACCCTGAGACTTTGTGGGAGGCTGAGTTTAAAGGTGATGGACTAATTCATCTGGAGGAAATTTTAAGGCAGCACAGCATTAAGGTATTGGCTTGGGCATTGCTGGCTGTTTTTAGCCAGAATTACTATGAGAGTAAAGAGCAAAGCAGAAAGACTTGCAAAACTTGCAATTTGACTAGAAAAAGAAGCATTTGCAAAGTTGCGGGCCAAGGTAGGTGTGGTTTCCAAAGAGATTAGTACCATTACAGAGAAGCCAAGTACTTTACCTGGAGAAAACAGGAAAGATGCCTTGAGGGTACCTCTGGTATTAGCCAGATCCCACTCATGGCAGCTCAAAGGTACAAAAGTATGAACTCATTGAATTATTTCTTCTATTGATTTCCTATATTCTTTTTCTCTTTTCAGTTTCATTGATTTCTGCTGCTTATTATTTTCTTCCTTCTGCTTACTTTAGGTTCATTTGATATTTTTTTCTATATTGCTAGGAAAGAGCTTATATTATTTATTTAGAACTTTTACTCTTTCCTAGTGTGTGTATTTAATACTATATATTCCCCTCTAATCACTGCTTTGTCTGTGACTCACAAATTTATTTATTTATTTTTAATTTTCTTGAGCCTTCCTCTTGGGCCTATGATTATTAGAAGATTATTGTCAAGTTTCTAATGTCTGGAGATTTTCCTGTCTTTCTGTTAAAGATTTATAGTTTGAGTCCTTGTGGTTGAGAACATATTCTGTATGATTTCAATTCTTTTAAATTTGATGAAATTTATTTTATCACCTAGTTATAGTATATCTTGACATTGTTTGAGGATATTTGATGTGTAATCTGCTGTTGTCAGAGGGAGTGTTCTATTAAAAGTCAATTAGATTCTGACCAGCAGACCCCCACCAGAGCCCAGGTCCGGTCCTGATCCGCCTACACCAACCTGCACAGAACCCCATACTCAGGGTAAGCTCGGGTCCATCTCACCATGGGCAGACACCCACCATAGCTCAGGATCATCCACAGGACCACCTCTGCCTACCTGTGTGGGACTCAGGCCCAGGGTAGGTCTCAGTCTGCCACCCCCTCCACACACACCTGGGAGCCCAGACCTAACCCACTTCCATCTTGGGACACTGCAGACATCGCCATAGCCTTCCCCATGCAGTAGCTTTTACCTTTCAACAATAGACAAGGCCTAAAAGCAGAGGCATCTCAGAGGAGGCATCTCAAAGACAGTGTAAAGCCCACCCTTTCATCCCCATCTCTGAAAGACATTGCATCCATCTTGAGGAATGTCCACTGCTGTCTCAAGTTACCTCCACTATTGCCACCACCAACTTTAGTTGTAGTAGCATACATTGAGGGACACCAGCAGGGTCTAGAAGCACAACATCAAGTGAAGTTCAGATAATCTGCACAGATACTACAAGATTATAGGGTAGAAACTGTACTATCTCAGATCCACACTGAAAGAAAGGAAGACACATAGACAACATGAAAAAACAAGGGAGGAAAGTGCCCCAAACAAACCAGGATACTACAATAACAGAACCTATGGACAGTGAAGTTGATGAAATGTCAGAGAAGGAGTTCAGAAGGTCCATAATTAAAATGATCTGTGAATTAAAGAATGACCTAAATGAGCAAATACAGGCAAAAATTGATCACTCCAAAAAAGAGATAAGAGAGCAAATGCAGGTAGCAAAAGATTACATTAAGAAAGAGATCGAGACTCTGAAAAACAAAACAATCAGAAATCCTTGAAATGAAGGAAAAAATTAAACAAATAAAAAAACTCAATAGAAGCATCACCAACAGACTAGATCACTGGGAAGACAGAACATCAGATAATGAAGACAAAGTATACGATCTGGAAAATAAAGTTGACCACACAGTGAAGATAGTAAGAAACCGTGAACAGAACATCAAAGAATTATGGGACAGCATCAAAAGACCAAATCTAAGAGTTATTGGAATAGAGGAAGGCACAGAATTTCAAACCAAAGGAATGCACAATCTCTTCAATGAGATAATATCAGAAAATTTCCCAAGCATCAAGAATGAATTGGGAAATCAAATACAAGAGGCTTACAGGACACCAAATGTACAAAATTACAACAGATCTACACCAAGGCACATTATAATGAAAATTCCTATCATACAGAATAAGGATAAAATCTTAAAGGCTATAAGAGAAAAGAATCAGATCACATACAGGGGGAGACCAATTTGTATCTAAGAATATTTTTCAACCCAGATCCTCAAAGTCAGAAGATCATGGAACAACATATACCAAGCTCTGAAAGGAAATGGATTCCAACCAAGAATCTTATATCCAGCAAAATTAAGCTTTAGATTTGATGATTAAATAAAAACCTTACATAATAAACAAAAGTTAAAAGAATTTACAACTAGAAAGCCTGCACTACAGAACATCCTCAGCAAAATATTCCATGAAGAGGAAATGAAAAAAAATGATGAAAATCAGCAAAAGGAGATATTACACTAAGGGAAAAACTAATCAAAGGAGAAACCAAGTTAAATACCAAAAATAAACCAAATGACTGAGAATACAAATCATGTCTCAATAATAACCCTAATTGTTAATGGCCTAAACTCACCAATCAAAAGACATAGACTAGCAGATTGGATAAAAAAAATACCCTCAATATGCTGCCTCCAAGAGATTCATCTCATAGGAAAAGAAATCCACAGACTGAAGGTGAAAGGTTGGGAAAAATCATACCACACACATGGACTGCAGAAGCAAGCAGGGGTTTCCATCCTCATATCAAATAAAGTAGACTTCATGCTAAAGTTAATCAAAAGGGATAAAGAGAGACACTATATATTGCTCAAGGGAGTCATATGCCAACAAGATATAATAATTATAAATATGTATGCCCCAAACAATGGAGCATCTGCATTCATCAAACAAACTCTTGTCAAATTCAAGAATCAAATAGACCACCACACAATAATTCTGGGTGACTTTCACACATCTCTTTCACCACTGGATAGATCTTCCAAACAAAAGCTGAACAAATAAACTATAGAACTCAATAATACAATCAATAACTTAGACTTAACTGACATATTTAGAATATTTCATCCTTCAACGAGGGAATACACATTCTTCTCAGCAGCACATCGATGGATCCTTCTCTAAAATAGACCATATATTATACCACAAAGCAACTCTTCACAAATATAAAAAAGTAGAGATTCTACCCTGCATTCTATCAGATCATAACGGAATGAAACTAGAAAACAATGATAAAATAAAAAACAAAAGCTATTCCAACACCTGGATACTAAATAATATGCTACTGAATGAACAATGGGTTGCAAAATACATCAAAGAAGAGATTAAAAACTTCTTAGAGGTAAATGAGAAACACTGATACAACATATCAAAATCTCTGGGACACTATGAAGGCAGTACCAAGAGGAAAGTTCATTGCATGGAGTTTATTCCTTAAAAAAAGAAAAAGTCAACAAATACATGACCTAACATTACATCTCAAAGCCATAGAAAAAGAAGAATGAACCAACACCAAAATTTATAGAAGACAGGAAATAATTATTCAGAGCAGAGATCAATGAAATTGAAACAAAGAAACAATTAAAAAATTGTCAAAACAAAAAGTTGGTTCATTAAAAAAAATAAATAAAACTGACAAATCCTTAGCCATGCTAATGAAGAGGAGAGAGAAAACTCAAGTTACTAACACACATGATGTAAAAGGAAATATCACAACAGACACTACAGAAATACAGGATGTAATTAGAAATTATTTTGAAAACTTGTACTCCAATAAAATAGAAAATATTGAAGGCATCGAAAAAATTTCTAGAGTCATATGACTTGCTCAAATTGAACCAGGATGATATACACAATTTAAACAGATCAATTTCAAGCAATTAAATAGAAGATGCCATCATAAGCCTATCAACCAAGGAAAGCCAAGGACCAGATGGATACACAACTGATTTCTACAAGACCTTTAACGAAGACTAATACCAATACTCCTCAAATTATTTCATGAAATAGAAAAAGAGGGAGCATGTCCAAACTCATTCTATGAGGCCAGTGTCATCATGATTCCAAAACCAGGGAAAGACACATCAAAGACAGAAAACTTCAGGCCAATATCTCTAATGAACATAGATGCAAAAATTCTAATTAAATTCTGGCAAATCAAATACAAAATCATATCAAAAAGAGAGTGCACCACAATCAACTGGGGTTCATCCCAGGGATGCAAGATTGGTTCAACACACAGAAATCAATAAATGTAATTCATCACATCAATAGTCTTAAAGATAAGAATCATATGATCATCTCAATAGATGCAGAAAAAGCATTCGACAAAATAGAGCACCCCTTCATGTTCAAAACACTAGAAAACTAGGGATAACGGAAACATCTCAACATCGTAAAAACTATCTAAGCTAAACCCCAGGCCAGCATCATACTAAATGGAGAAAGATCAAAAGCATTCCCTCTAAAAATTGGAACAAGACAGGGATGCCCTCTTTCACCACTTCTATTGCACATAGTTCTTGAAACACTGGCCAGAGCAATTAGACAGATAAAAGAAATTAAAGAGATACAGATAGGAAAAGAAGAACTCAAATTAGCACTATTTGCCGATGATATGATTCTATACATGGAAGACCCAAAAAACTCCACCAGTCAACTTCTAGAACTAATAAATGAATTCAGCAAAGAAACAGTATATAAAATCAACACCCATAAATCAAAGGCTTTGCTGTATATCAGTGACAAATCCTCTGAAAAGGAAACGAAGAAAACTTCCCCATTTACAATAGCCTCAAAAAAAAAAAATTCTTGGGAATCAACAAAAGGAGAATGACCTCTACAATGAAAACTAAAAAATGCTAAAGAAAGAAATTAAAGAAGACCTTGGAAGAATGGAAAGATCTATCTTGTTCTTGGATAGGCAGAATTAATATTGTCAAAATGACCATACTACCAAAAGCACTATATAAATTTAATGCAATTCCAATCAAAATCCCAATAACATTCCTCAAAGAAATAGAAAAACAAGTCATGAAGTTCATCTGGAAAAATAAGAGTCCTAGAATAACTAAAGCAATCCTTAGCAAGAAGAGTGAAGGAGGTGGCATCACTATACCAGACCTTAAACTATACTACAGAGCAATAGTACAAAAATGGCCTGCTTTGGCACCAAAATAAACCTGTAGACCAATGGTATAGAATAGAGGACACAGAGACAAACCCACATAACTACAGTTATCTTATATTAGACACCAAAAACATACATTGGAGAAAAGATAGCCTTTTACAAATGGTGCTGCAAAAACTGGAAATCCATATGCAACAAAATGAAATTAAACCCCTATCTCTCATCATGCACAAAACTCAACTCAAAGTGGATGAAGGTCCTAGGAATTAAACCAGAGACACTACACCTAATAGAAGTAAAAACAGGCCCTAATCTCCATCATGTCGAATTAGGCCCCAACTTCCTTAATAAGACTCCTATAGTGCAAGAATTAAAATCAAGAAAAAATAAATGGGATAGATTCAAACTGAAAAGCTTCTTCTCAGCAAAAGAAACAAAAAATGAGGCAATGAGAGAGCCTACAGAGTGGGAGCAAACTTTTACCACATGCACATTGATAGAGCACTAATCCCTAGGATATAAAAAAAACTCAAAAATTTTAACACCCCCCCCCAAAAAAAAACATAATAACCCAATCAATAAGTGGGCCAAGAAACTGGACACTTCTAAGAAGATGATATACAATCAATCAACAAATGTATGAAAATATGTTCAACATCTCTAGCAATTAGAGAAATGCAAATCAAAACTACTCTAAGATTTTACCTCACTCCAGTCAGAATGCCAGGTATTAAGAATACAAACAACAGTAAGTGTTGGCGAGGATGTGGGGGAAAAGGCACGCTCATACATTGCTGATGGGACTGCAAATTGGTGCAGACACTATGGAAAGCAGTATAGAGATTCCTTGGAAAACTGGAAATGGAACCACCTTTTGACCCAGCTATCCCACTCTGCAGTTTATACACAAAGGACTTAAAACCAGCATACTACAGTGACACAGTCACATCTGTGTTTATAGCAGCACAATTCACAATAGTAAACTGTAGAACCAACCTAGATGCTCTTCAATTGATGAATGAATAACAAAAATGTGGTATATATACACAATGGAATACATTCAGCATTAAAAGAGAATAAAATCATGGCATTTGCAGGTAAATGGATGGAATTGGAGAATATCATGCTAAGTGAAGTTAGCTAATCCCCAAAAACAAAATGTTGAAAGTTTTCTGTGATATAAAGATGCTGATTCATAATGGAGTTTTGGGGGAGATTGGGTGGATTAGAGGAACTCTAGATAGGGCAAAGGGGAAGGGAGGGGGCATGGGAGTAGGAAAGACAGTGGAATGAGATTGACATCATTACTCTAAGTACATGTATGAAGACACGAATGTTGTGACTCTGCTTCATGGACAACCAGAGACATGAAAAATTGTGCTCTATACATGTACTATGAATTGTAATGCATTCTACTCTCATACATAACAAGTTAGAATAATAAAAGTCAATTAAATCCCATTCTTTGATAGTATTATTGACTTATTATATATTTTTGATTTTTCTATCTAATTGCTCTATCGATTATTGACAGATGAATGTGAAGGTCCAACAATTTTCTTGTTTCTCCTTTCAATAATATTAGCTTTTGCATCACACATTTGTGTATGTGTGTGTGTGTGTGTGTGTGTGTGTGTTCATAACAACTTTATTCATAGCAGTCCCAAGCTGGAAACAACATAAATACTCTTCAATAATGAATAGACAAATCAATCTTGGAATGTTTAAATAATGGAAAACTATTCAGTAGTAAAGATAGATGGATTACTTATAATGCAAAAGCATACAAATCCAAAATCATTTGTATCACACATTTTGGTAAGAGGAGTACTGGGGATTAAACTCAGGGGCATTAAACCAGTGAGCCACATCCTCAGCCTTATTTGGAATTTTTTTAGAGACAGGAGTCTCACTGAATTGCTTAGTGCCTCACCATTGCTGAGGCTGGCTTTGAACTCTTGATCCTTCTGCCTCAGCCTCCTGAGCCTCTGAGTTTATAGGATTATAGGTATGTGCCACCCCACCTGACTCACACTTTTTTTAGTTCTCTTATTTTGTGCAGATGTATTTCAGATTTGTTATATCTTCTTGGTGGATTGACTCTTTTCTTTCTTATTTGTTCTTTTTAGATATTCAATTCATGATAGCAAAGCTATGGAACCAAACTAGGTGCCCTTCAACAGATGAATGGAAAAAGAAAATGTGGTGCTTATACACAACAGATTGACTCTTTTATCATTATGAAATATCCAACTTCATCTATGATGATTTCAGTGCTCTGAGTCTACTTCAGTTTTGCTCTGATGATTGTTCAGATGATACATAATTTTACTTTTTAAAAATTTTATCCCAGGGCTGGGGATGTAGCTCAAGTGGTAGTGTGCTTGCCTGGCATGGGTGTGGCCTGAGTTCGATCCTCAGCACCACATACAAACAAAGATGTGTGTCCGCCGATAACTAAAAATAAATACTAAAAATTCTCTCTCTCTCTCTCTCTCTCTCTCTCTCTCTCTCTCTCTCTCTCTCTCTTTCTCTCTCTCTCTCTCTCTTTAAAAAAAATGAAAATTTTATCCTGCCCATATTGCTATATTCAAAGGGAGTTTCTTATAGATAGTCCATGGTTAGGTTATACTTCTTAATTCACTCTCAATATCTCTGTCTTTAATTGGCATATTTAGACAATTTACATTTAATATAACTATATGTTATAGCTTATGTCTGCCTTTTATATTTTGTTTTGCACTGTTTCATTTTTTGTTTTTTAATTATCTTTTTCTGACTTTTTATTGATTGCTTGAACATTATTTTAGAATTCTATTTTATTGATGTTAGATATGTCTCCTTGTTTAGCTTTTTTAGTTGTTGTTCTAGATGTGATTATATACTGCTCTCATACTCTAATATCTAATGCATTGAGGTCACCATTTTACCAGTTCAAGTAAAGTATAGAAGCTTTACCTCTCTTTATAGCCCTTTACCCTATATCATTTATGATATAAATTTGTCTTAAATATTCCCTCTCTGTATATTGAACACCCACAAGAGATGGTTATCATTTTTTTTTTTGCTTCAACTGTCAAACACAGTTTTGCAAACTTCAGAGAAGGAATTGAGTCATTGAAATTGACTTAGTTTTGTCTACCTCATACTTTCTCTCTCCTGGATGTTCCACTTTTCCCTCTTATATTTTCCTTTCTGTTTAGAGAATCCCCTTTAACAATTCTTCTAGGGAATGTCTGCTGGTGACTAGTTCTTACATTTTTTCATTTGTCTGACTATTTCTTGGTTTCTCACTCATCCCTGAAGAATTATTTCACTGGGTATTCAAGGTTGACTGTTCTTTCCTTTCAACACTTGAAAAATTCCATGCCAATTCCTTCTGGCCTCCCTAATTTATACTGAAAAATCCACTATCATTTCGATTGTTCTTCCCCCATGGATAAGGTGTCCTGTCTCTCTCACTGTTTTCAGGATTATTTCTTATTTTTCAGAACTTTGATGGTGATGCCTTGGTGTGTATTTCTTTTTTTTTTTTTAAGAGAGAGAGAGAGAGAATTTTTTTAATATTTATTTTTTAGTTTTTCGGCGTACACAATATCTTTGTTTGTATGTGGTGCTGAGGATCAAACCCAGGCCTCATGCATGCCAGGCGAGCACGCTACCGCTTGAGCCACATCCCCAGCCCTGGTGTGTATTGCTTTAAGTTTATCTTGTATAGGATTTGCTGAGATTCTTGAATTTGTATGTTTATGTTTTTTGTTAAATTTGGGGAGTTTCCGCCATTATTTCTTGTTTTTACTTTTTTGCTCCTGCTCTCTTTCTCCTATCTTCCAGGACTCTAATACATGCTACAAAGTCCACAAGGCTCTGCTTGCTTGTTTTTAATCTACTTATGCAGACAGGGTAATTTCTATTTTTCTACCTTCCAGTTCACTGATTCTCCCTTTTATCCCTTCTCGTCTTTTGTTGAGCACATCAGGAGTTTTGTCATTGCTATTGTTGCTGTGGTTGCTGTTTATAATTGCTCATTGAATGTATTTTTTAAGATGACTTTTTCAAGGTTTGGTCAGATTGTCCTACCCACTGTCTTCTCATCTATTGATCGTCTTTTTTCATTCAGTTTGAGCTTTCCTGTTCTTGGTATGACAAGTAATTTTCCACTGAAACCTGGTCATTTGGGCATGATTTCATGGAGCTTATTTAAGCCTTCTCTTTAAGCCGGCTGCTTCTGTCTTCTTCTTCACGAGCACCAGAGGAAGCAGATTGGGTCACCTCTTCATTAGGAAGTAGGGATAAAAGTCCAGGTTCCTAGGCCAGCCTCTGTGGACACCTGAAGAGGTGTGTCCCTCATCGCTGCCAGGGAGGTGGAGCATTTTGACTCTTCACTAGGCCTTCACTCGCACCTTCCCAGTTAGGAGGGGCATGAGCGCCTTGTTACTGCTCCAACTGTCACCGCAGGGAAGGCAGCAGACTCCTTCTGGGCAAGGGTGAAAGTCTCACGTCTCTGACTCCACTTCATAGGGGAAGGAGAAAAGTGTCTGGTTATTACCAGACGGAGGTGTGTGTCCAGGTTACCACTCGGTTTTCACGGACACCCCAGAAGACAGGAGCTTGCCTCTGCCTGACCAGATGAAAGTCCCAGCTCCGTCTTCGGCCTTCTCCAACGCTTTGCAGGAGGGGCTGGGGCCCCATTTCATCCGGACAGAGTGGAGGTTGAGGCCTCCCACGTACCCTTTGCTGGATGGGATGGAGCCTTGGGCTACCTTGTGGTTATGGTCTAAACATTTTCTGTCTTGAGAACCTGTTCCTTTCCTGGTCATTTGGAGGATAGAGAGCATAAACATTTATTAGAGTTTTTTTTTTTGGGGGGGGGGTTAGTACCCATTTGTGAGTTGCTGGATTCTTCTAATTTAAGTCTCGAATAGAGGAGGTAGAAAGTTGAAAATGTACAAAAACAATAGGAAACTCACCATCTGTTGCTCCCCAGGTCCTGAGGCTCCCAGCCAGTCTGGCTTCTTCTCTGTACCTTTCTGAGTCTTCTTCTATATGCTATTTATATATAGCATCCAGGGTTTTTAGTTGTGTGCAGCAGAAAGAATCGGGAAAAGTACATCTCCTCCATCTGCCCAGAACAGACGTCTCCAGTTATCTTTTTAATACATAAAACAAATCACATTTCTCCTCTTCTTAAAATACTCCAGTGACTTCCTATCCACTCCCCCACCCCACACCCCAAATCCCACACCCCTTCCTGGTCTGAGCCTTCAGGAATCATCCCCTGCCACCTCTCTGGACTCGCCTCTCAATGTCCTTCCTCTGCCCCCCGGGCCGCCTTGGTCTTTCTTACATCCTCAAGCTCTTCCCACCGGTGCCCCTACTATCTGGAGTTACTTCTCCTCTGATTTCAAAGCTCATTGTAAATATGGTGACTGCAAAGAATCCTTCCCCCAAAACCCCAATCTCTCTCATATCCTGGTTAAACTTTTTTTTTTTTTCTGGCAGAAGGGATTTGTTCCTATTTCTGCATTTACCCTCTGGGTCATTTGCTTGTCTCCCTGTTAGGAATATCAACTCCATGTTTTGTCTGTCTTATTCCCTTCTGAATTTATCCTCAGACCCTAGCATAATACGAAGCAAACTGAAAGTCCCACCCAAGTTAATTGTTGGAAGTAATGAGGGAGTAAATTCACCCGGGCCAACCACCTATGTTCTATCTGGGCCAGAAAAGGACAGGTCAGAGCCAGCCAAAAGACCAGCTGCACAGCAGGCAGTAACAAGCATTGTGACTAAAATTCCCCCCAAGTCTGGCAGCCAGGCAAATAATGCTCTAATGGTAACATAAGTTTAAAGAGACAAAACAGCCTTAAAGCTTGTTGATGAAGAAAATCCTCCCCCAAAATTACGTTTTGGTCAAATAAAAACAAATGTGGAAATCAACGAAAACAAAATTATTAAATATAAAAACTTCTGTTTTATAGAAAAATCAAGAGGAAATTAATTGTTCATTTTTTTAGAATAACATAATTGCATTTATCTGGTTATCAAATAATGCACTTTCATTGTTTGCAGAAAATAGAAACACAAAAAAGAAAACAAAACCTATGAATAACCGCTCATAACATGTTGGTCTATTTTCTTCTAATCTCTTTTTTTTTCTCTGTATGTGTAGATATGCACACAGAGAGATACAGATTTGATTTTTACCTAATTTGGACTTGTAATTCAAAATAAGAATCTGGTACCTTACCTTCTTGGGAAAAAATTTAAGACAACCATTAAAAATAAGCTATGTCCTGGTGACGACTTCTAAGAATAGCAGAAAATGGGCAAAACAAAGATTATCCAAGAATCAGGGGATCTGAATCCTTCTGAGTGATTCATTGAAGAAATAATGAATTTGCATCAAATTCAGCCTCTTAAAAAATCAATTAAGTCAGATAAGCATTAAGGTTTAAAATGTGAGAAAATATCTTAAGACTTATTTGGTTGCATGAAATAGAAATTCTAGCTTGAGGATAAAATAGGAGTTATATAAAAATAGAGGGAGATCTTCATGGAAATACTGTGTACAAGTACAGCCAGACCTCAGAGGAAATGAAAGGACAGGGACAGCTGGGGTGGCATGGTCCCTGGTCTCTGCTTCTGACTGCACATTCTTGGCTTTCTTTTATTCTTTCCTAAGCTCAGGTTGATATCCTTCTTTCCCCTATTTTAACTTTCATGGGGCTTTTGCTGGTGACAATGAGATTGGTCTACACACATTCTGACTTGTAGCTTGACTCCCCACCATGAAAAATTATAGATTTTGAGTCTTTTAATTACATTTCTAGTAAGGATATAATGGTTCGTCCTTCCTTCTGGAAGATCATCCAAACATCCATGACTAAGGAAAAAGGGTCAAGTCACAGGGGCAAAGGATATTACTGGCAAGAACAATGGCAATAGAAACACAAAGGAATTAAGAAAGAAAAAAGTCAACGAGTGACAAAATAAAGAAACTGTGTTATTCTGTTTTCTGTCACTGTAACAAAATACATGAGATCATCAGCTTACAAACAGAAAAGGTTTATGTTGCTCACAGTTTTAGAGGATACAGTCAATTAGTCCCATTATTTTGGGTCTGTGGCAAGGCACCGCATTATGACAGGAGTGTGTGGCAGAGCAAAGCCACTCAACCTGATGGCCAGGAAGCAAAAGAGAGAAAGAAGAATGAGTGGGATCACACATTTCCCTTCAGGGGCATGCTCTCATTGATCTAAGGACATCCTAAATGCCCCAACTCTCAAAGCTTCCCCCACTTCCCAATAACACTATACTGGGATAAAATGTGGGCCTTTCAGGGACATTCAGGTTCCAAATTATAGAAGAAACCTACCTAAGCAAAGTTAATCAAAAGTAAATTCAAATGAACACAATTAAAATTTTAAAACTGATATAATAACCAATGTAAAACAATTATGTCCAATTGTCAGATAATTTGAAACCTCAATAAAGTAGAGGAAAGTGTCTTTGAAACATAGCAATCCAAACTTGATACAAGAAAAAATGAAGAGTTTTACACTCAAGTTGAAGATTATTTACAATGCCTCTAAAGATGTGCTAATTATTCCTAATACAAATGATCCCTTTGTGCTACAAACTGTTCCAAAGTGAAGAAAAGAATTTCAAGGTGTTCATATTAGTCTGTGAGGTCGGTATAATAATACAGAGCCTCAAATCTGATAAAGATACCCCAACAAAGCATAGTCTATGCCAACATCACATTTGAATACAGATGGAAAGTATTAAAATACAATATCAGTAAGTAAAATCAGCAAGTTGAAAGAATAATATACCAAAAGCATATAGGATTTATTCTGGCAAAATAATCTATTCATATCAGCCAGACTTCTTGAAACTTGTACAGTTCTAAAAGACCTTCACAGTTCAGATTGCCTCTTTTGATCGTTTGTGCCCATGTTGCTTGTAAACACAAACAGCAAAATTCCTACCAGACAGAACAGTTCATAAATCTTGGGAAAAAATTAATGAGAGAGCCTTGCAGTGTGGCCTGTGGCTGAATAGATTTCCTAAGAAATGAGCAGTCCAATCTAAAGTTTTTTGGTAACAGTCACAGAACCACATATAAAAAAATCCCCCCAAGTTCATTAATTTTCAAACATTAAGTAAATAAGCACTAAATATGCACCAAATGAATTAAACTATTTTAACTAGTACTCATTGCTAGTCTTGATTAGAAATTACTAGAAGTGGTCTTTACCACTTAGTACTTGCTCATTCACAGATTGGGGTGTTCATATGACCCCCACACCCAGGTGAATCTTACCTAAACTTTCCTATTATGCTGCTTAATTTTATGCATCAACTTGACTGGGCTAAGGGTTGCTCAGATAACTAGTGAAACATTATTCCTAGGTGTGTGTCTGTAAGAATGTTCTGGATGAGATTAGCATTTGAATCAGTAGACAGAGTAAGGGAAATTCACCTTCACTAACATGGTGTGCATTATCCAATCCACTGAGGGCCTGAATAGATCAAAAAGGTATAGGAAAGGATACAAGAAAAAATGAAGAGTTTTACACTCAAGTTGAAGATTATTTACAATGCCTATAAAGATGTGCTAATTATTCCTAATACAAACGATCCCTTTGTGCTACAAGCTGTTCCAAAGTGAAGAAAAAAATTTCAAGGTGTTCATATTAGTCTGTGAGGTCGGTATAATAATACAGAGCCTCAAATCTGCTTGATCTGGGGCATCCACTGTCTCTTGCTTTGGGGCATTAAGATAGGAACTTTCATCACCTTTTATCATTGTTGCCAGGCCTTCTAGCTCAGACTGAAACTATACTGCAGGCTTTCCTGGGCTTCTAGCTCATAGACTGGCAGATTGTGGGACTTCTTGGTGTCTATAATTATATGAGTAAATTCTTTTTACTAAATCCCCTACTCCCTCCACCTATCTATCTATCTAGCTGTTTGTCTATGTATCTGTCTGTCTATTTATCTATGCCCTTTGGTTCTGTCACTCTGGAGGGCCCTAATACATCTACCATTTATGTATCTATAGAGGCTACAGGCTGAACCAGAAGAAGAATAACAAGAACAAATATCTAAGGAAATTTACTATAAATTATAAGTTACATAAATCTAAGCAAATCTAGTTAAGAACGAAAGCACATCACTTTAATAGTAAGCAAAAAAAATGTTAATAACACAACTGCTCCAATTAGTGACACAAAGCATTAGATACAACCTAAAACCTGTTTATTATGCTAAGAATTTTAAATAAAGAAAAAGAAATATTCGCTTTTGTATCCAAAAGGATACCCACTGTGTAGAAAAATCCCACTATATGTTTCATGATAACTCTAAGAACCTATCTACTGTAAAACAAGCAACAGAGCAATCATGCCAGATAAACTTTTAATAATTTTTGTAATTGTGGGAGCTTTAGATGAAGCAATAAGACACAAAATTAGTGATTTGAAAGGACTGATTCTCAAACTTTGACAAAGACCATGTGTCTTGGAGAGGCATAAAAATAAGCATAACAGATAACACATGTACTTATTTGATTCCCACAGCAAACATTTGAGTTAGGAGTTCCTACCATTCCCATTTAAAAGCTGAGGAAATTGGCACAGAGAAGGTAAATTATTCCCCAAATATACTTAGGTAGAGATGATTCTTAAATGCTAGATCTGAGAGTCTTAGGTGCAGAAACCACGCCATCCGCCAATCTTGTGTGAGGTCAGACATGGGGCTAAGTACCATAGATCCATATAATCAGCTCAACAACTCTGAGGAGCGGATATTATTCTCTCCATTACAGGCTGTAGCAGCTGTGGAGTAAAATATATTACATAAATTCAATAGACTTTTATGCAAGTCTTAAAATTATAATTACAAATATGTAGTTACATGGAAAGATTTCAATTATAAAACTTTAAATAAAAAGGCCACGTATCAACTAGCATGTTTGACATAATTACAAATAAGGAAAAAAATATATCCATTTGAACAAAGGCTAAATGGGATTGTAAACTAAAATGAAAAGAGTTGTCAAGGCAGGGTGATGGGACTATGGGTGATATTCTTTTTTTTTTCTTGCCCAAATGCTCACAATGAATATTTCATAAATAAGTGGAGCTTGTAAAAATTATATAGAAGCGACAAGCAATGGAAAATATTGTGAGGACCTGTGTGTGGAAACATCAATTAAAGCATCAAGTCCGAGTAAGGAGATTGGGGTGTAAACTGTGATATACTTGGTAGATGTTTGAGAGAACGGGAAAGGGACAGGATGATTACCCTGCCAGCAACTGCTTCCTCTGCTGCTCTGGGGGCTGCCTGCGATCTCATTAAGTTGCTGCATCCAGCTCCCTAACCCAAGGCAGGACCACACCTAAAGCAAACCAGAGGGATTGGCCTCCAGCATTCAGTGTCCACTTCCTTCCCAGCAGCCAGGCCATTGGCCACTGGTGTTTATGCTCAGTGGCTTCATACGCATTCATCTTAGGTTAAACCCAATTCTATCCAAGACACGGAAAGTTGGGCTGGGGGCAGAATAAGCGTCTGTAAAACGTTTTTTCACAGAATAAGGGTCTTAAATGTCAACCCTTATTAAGAGCAAAACCCAGGAAACAGCCACCTTTCAATGCTGGAAGCAAACTCTGGCCACACTGAATTTCTCCAGAGTATTAAAGTCTATTTTAAATATTAATCATTCTCACCTTATAACCCAACTACAGAAATTAACCCATTTAAGAATGCAATTCCACTGTATAGTCAAAAATGAAGTAGAAATGAGTTGGGGGGAATGTTTCAATGTGTAACCCTGGTGGTCAAAAAAACCAAAGTATATGCCCCCAAATAATTTTAATCCTTATTGCAGGTGTAAAGCCTCAGTCATTGCCTCTTGGAACTGTGTCAAGTTATGTCAATGAAAGTAAAACTACTCCATTGCTATTTCAAAGCACCCCAAGATGAAGTGGCTTACATAAAGTGGTTTATTTCCCAGTTGTACCATAATCCAGATGGTCTAGGGTGGTGAAGTCAGTCCTAGATTTTTGGAAGGGAAAAACGGAGCCACATCCAGGAAAGGTGGTTTGTCTTTGTTTGGAAATGACCCTGAAGTTTCCACATTGAATTGCTTTGGTACTTATTCACATGATCACATCTACATAGAACTAGGCAAGCCGAGTTGTCTTTTACGCAACTTTCCAAGCAGAGATTGGATATTTTTCTGGCCCATAAAACTGCCTTTACCAGGAAAATGACCTCTAGAATCTTCTCATTTACATACAGCCCCTCTCCTGTCTCAAAGCTTCATCTGTGGATCAAAATTCACAGTGATCTCCACGCTTGAGATCTTTGGTCTAATCCAGCTATCACAAAGGAATTCAGACAGCAGCCCACCTCTCACAAGTGTGCTTGAGTGTGTGCATGCACATGCACGCACGCATGCACACACACACACACATACACACACACACACTCCCTCAGGAACATGCTGATAGCAACTCATCAGTTTTCTTAAAGATGCTGTCTGATAGATACCTGCTATGGGAGCGGTGGTAAACCAGAAGGTTATCATCAACAGATGGAAGGCAGGTATTTTCAGGGGAATTACCACTTGTGGAGGGTTTCTCATTCTCTATAGCCACTACAGTATTGGTCTGGGACTGTCCTATCAACCTGCTTAGTACCAGCAGCCATACATTCTTCTTTCAACAGATAAACACACAACACGGGTTGGAGGAGATGGGATTCATGGTGGACGGGTGGGACTGACAAGAGAACAAGGATATGGTTGCTGCTATAGAGGGACAAGAATGGTTAGAATCTCTTTAAAGCCATTTTCTCAGGACAAAGAAGCAGAAGCAGGATCTGAGTTACATATCCTTTCTCCATGTCATGCCAGCTTTGGGGACTTGGATAAGTCACTTAGCCTTACTCAATAAAGGGTTAAACCTATCCTTTGAATGGAGCCTGGAACCAATCATAAGCTTTTAATAGTAAGTACTCATTATAGTTGAGATTATTATTATCACTACCTCCCTCTGTCATGGTGAAATGAAGCTCAAGTGAAATGACCATGGGAAGGCCCCTGGGCAGTACTTGACTCATGATAAAAGTGTCTTTCTTTCGCTAGACCTCCTAATGAGTCTTCTGGATTCTCTCACATTGAAACCTGTATTAGGAAGTTTCCCTGGTTAGGATTTGTAAGGCCCAGGGTTTAGCACTGATAACAGGAGGTGGGAGGGGGTCTTTGGGATGTGATTAGATCAGAGAGGTGGATTAATGAAGGAATAACCAATGCTTTCCTAAATGATGGGTTAACAGGACTAGTGGCTTTATATACAAAGCCTTGGAAAGCTGAGAAAGCAGATTATCACCAGACACCAGATCCACTGGCACCTTGATCTTGGAATTCCCAGACTCCAGAACTGGGAGAAATAAGTGTCTGTTGCTGGTAATCCTCCCAGTGTGTGGTACTTTGTTTTAACAGCCTGAATAAGCGGACAGCTCACTCTAGGTCAGGCACTGCAATGGGCCTATAGGGCCACCAGAGACAAGCTTTGCGGTCTTCATATTTTCCTGAGTTGGCATTGGTTACTGTATTAGTTTCCTACTGCTGTTGTATGACCACATGTTTCGTGGCTTAAAATGACATACATGTATTACTTTGTAATTCTGGAGGTCAGAATCTAAAATGGGCCAGCAGGGCTGGGTTCCTTCTGGAAGCTCCAGAAGAGGACTTATCTCCTTGCCTTTTCCAACTTCTAGTTCTCCTTGGACTGTTCTTTACTTCACTCCAATCCAGGCTTGTATTGTCACCCAGCCTTCTCGGGCTCTGACCTCCCTGCCTCCCTCTTTTAAGAAGCCTCGTGTTTACATCTGATGTAAATTCTCCAGGTTAATTCCCACCTCACCACCCTACATTTCATCACATCTACAAACTTCCTTTTGCCCTGTAAAGTAACATACTCAGAGGTTCCAGAAGTTAGACGTGGACACTTTGGGAGAAGTCATTGTTTTCTTTCCCAAAACTCTTATTCACAGAGTCTGTGAGTAGACCCTGTAAATCTCCACAGTGATTAAGATAAACAAAGACCAAGAACGCATCTGCACAACATATACAGCCTACGTAAAATCCAAGGGACCTTGGAGACCAATCTGTCAATGGCTAGCAGAGCTGACAGTGCGCACCCGCTCCGACTCCACAATTCCCCTCTAGTGAAGGCCCTGGAAGCTCCGGGACCCAGGCTCGTGAATCTCCATAACAGCATCCTCTTTGCTTGAGAAAATCTTGGACTTTGCTTCAGCATGAGAACTGATATAGAAATTCATGCAATGGAACCACATAAACCCAAAGGAGCCATCTAAAGCCGTCTGGAGGGTTCTGAGAGATATAACAAAGAAAACAAGACGCAAGAGAATACACGCAGAATGATATCATTTATATAATTATATATTATTCAAAGAAATATCACATCATGCATAGAAATCACAAAGATGTGATGTGATAGGATATGAAACAGGCACAAGAAGGGAACTACCAGGTTTAGGATGCTGGCTTCTCTCGGGGAGAAGGGGAAAGTGGAATTGGGGAAGGGACATATTTATCAAGCTAGAAGGTGCCCATTCTATCACTCCTTTTTGTAAGTGTGAAACAATTCTCAGAAAAAAATTTTAAATAGCAACCTTGAAAGGTTTAAGCACAAGTGTCTCCAACTACATCTAAGACTGAAGGAGATGGGATTTCTGATGGGGACTCAGGGAGGGGGCACACAGTTCCTAAGACGTACCTACAAAGAGCCAGAAGGAGTGACTGTGTCAAGCAGGGTGATTCCTGGGAGGCAGTCTGCAGGCCTGAGCTGCCACTGCCTCAGGAACCGTCAGCTGAGAGTCTTTCAATCACACTGCACACACACACACACACACACACACACACCCCAACTCAAACTGAATTAGAAAGGGAGGGAGGGAGGGAAGGAGGGAGGGAGAGATGCAGGCAGGGAGCACACTGGGTCATACAGTTGAAACGTCCAGACATGGTTCTGGTGTCAGACACAGTTCCCAACCTCAGCACCACTGACACTGGGCCCACATAATTCTGTGTTGGGGGCAGTCCCTGCCCTGCAGGGTGTTTAGCAGCATCCCTGGCCTCTGCCCTCTAGATGTTGATGGCATCCCCACCATCCACACCCCAGTTATTGTCAACCCAAAATACCTGCAGACATTGCCAACTGTCCCGTAGGGAGGGTGCTTAGAACACCCCTATTGGAGGCGTCTGCCCAGGAAAACTGGGCAGAGATGTCACCAAGACCTGGTTTCTCACAACCAAGACATAAGCTTTCTGTGGCTTCGGTGCACCCTCGGGGTCCATGTGTAGGTCCCCCTTAGCTCCACATGTTCCTCACGTGGTCATGAAATGGCCCTCACCATTCTGGGCCTCCTAGCCTCTCATTCTGCTGACCAGGAGAAGAGGTGGTCTCTTTTGGTCACTCCCACAGAACAGAGAGGCTGTATCAGCCTGTGTGAATCCCCAGCAAGTCTCTGCACCCCTTCTTTCTCGGACAGGTTAGTGCCTATGACTAAGCCAGTCTCTGTGGTTAGTAAGACAGAATACTCTGATTGATCCAAGTCCATCTAGATCCTCTGCTGGAGCTAGGACCTATCCAGCCACATGGCTCAGGAGGAAAGCAAGGTGGCTTCCTCCACTGACAGGGGCACCATCCCCAGAAGGAGCAGGAGCAACCCCCCAGCACCCCAGGCATGTCACGACGGTGTTGGAAAAGGAAGTGCCAACATAAAGGGTACTGCACAGCAGAGGGAGAAGCTGAGAAGCGATTCACAATTCCTTGGCCTCTCAGCAGGAACCTCTGCCCCAAATCAAAATCTGCAAGAGAGAAATAAACAGGGGCTGGAGTTGGAAATCCAAACAGGGTGAGTGTCTGGTGGGCAACATGATCTCCTCCACCTCAGGCTATAGGGGGGCCCTTAAGGGACCCCAGTGTGGCCTGGGAAATTGTTGCCGCAGCAAGACAAGATGGCAGGCCTCTCTCCCTGGCCAGGAGAACTCACATCCTGCAGCCGTCTTCATTTTGCCAAGGGGCCATCTAGACCCGGGCAAAGGGTGTCCGGGTGTTGATGAGGCTGGGTGGCAGAGGAGGCTTCTGGACTAGAAGCCAGGAGGGCTGAGCTGGACGGGTGTGGCCAGAGAGGAAGCCTCAGCCCACAGACCCACATCAGCTTCCCAGAGACCCCGTCCCTGCCGGCCCAGCTCTGAAAGGGTCGGAAACCTCCAAAATCCCCAGTGCAGCTGGGAAAGAAGAAGGAATGCTGTGGTCGGAAACGAGACAGCGGTCCTGCCTCGTCTCCGTGGTGAAGGACCCCATTAGCGGGCATTAAAACAAGTTCAGAATCACTGTGATCGGATGAGAACATTTTAATTACTGAATTGAGACCATATTTGTGGTTTAGTGTTCAGAGATCTTTTTATTACCTAAAAGCCAGGAGAAAATTATGGGACCTGCCTGAGACAGAGATTTCGTCCTCAGGCAAGGGGAAAATGGTCTTCACTGAATAAATTTTAAAGAGAGAATGAGAGCAGAAAAAGAAAACGATGCTTCGGCCATATCTTCAGGTCATGCTCATGGAAGGAGCAGGCTTCATGTCCCTAAATGGAGCCCAATGGAAGGGGATCCAGCAGGGTCATGGACAGACAAGGGGCCCAGGAAGTGCCATCTCCTATATATTCGCAGGGAGTGTGGGGTGCAGCAAGGCTGAGGCCCTGTGGTAGCAGCAATCAGAGAAGTAATGGGGTTCAGGGGGGAACTACAGAGCCAACTCCAAGGTCAGGTAGGGACAGCAGGCAGCAGCAATTGCTGACAAATGTCACATAGCAAAGAACAGTGTCCCGACAGAAACAATTGGAAGGCCATTCTGGAATCTGCCTAGGAAACTATAACTTCCCCTCTCCCCCCAGGGCCTCATCTAGATACTAGGTTAACGCTGTTATTATTGACCATCTGCCCCAATTGTCTTGCCTGCTGCTCCAAGTACTATGACCCAGGAAGCAAAGGTTACAAAAGGTGCTGCCAGGTCAGTGGGGTGGAGGATCACGGGCCAGGGCCATCATTTCCCCTCGTTCCAAGCGAAACATCACATGTGGGCCCCGAGTGCTTCTCTCTCCTCCTCCACGAAGACCCTCGAGGGCCATGTCATACTGCTCACAAGCACTCTCCACTGACTTCCTGTTTATTGTTCTGGTTTGGCCATTAACAGGGCAGAAAGCAAACTGAATTGCAGGAATCAGCCCAGTCTTAATAAAACCGAGGCAATATGGGTCTCCCAGAGCCATCTCCCATTCTGACAAGTGTATGCTAATTGCATTCTGTCTCCTTGCAAATTACAGCTATTCCTCGGGTTGAAAAACATTTGACATTTCGTTTGATGCAGCCCTTTCTTATTTCCTCCAGCATCGGGAAAGGGGACGGGCAGGTGGGGCTGGGGGTGGACACTGACCTCCTGGCAGGAATGCAGCTGATGCCATAGCGATCAAAGCCTTTGGGACTTCACCACAATAAGATGGAACCTAGATAATATATAGGGTCTTTCTGCTTCTAGCAGATTCAGACAAATTGAGTTCAAAGCCTCACATTTTATGACTCACATGGATTCAGGACCCTGTTGGTGTCTTCTGAAAATTCTTGTAAAATGCTTCCTAGGTGGCCCTGATTTGGCTCCTCTGGCTGGGTGACCCATTCATACTTTGCTTATCCACTGGTGCACATAGCTCAAGTAATCCCACCTCAGCGCAACTGCGTGAAGACCCTGTCTTGTCGAGGCTTAAGGAGCTACAGCAGGAGTCCCATCACCAGCACACTCTGCCTTTGACCTAAAGGTTCTCAAAGTGTGGTCCAGAGGGCACCTGGGTACCTGAGCGGTCTCAACTGTCTTCCTACCTGCACTAAGATGTGTTTTGACTTCTCCACTCTTTCTCTCCCCAGTGTACAGCCCTGCCTGAAGATGTCCCCTCTTGAGGACTCTCGGGGTGTGTGCTCGTGAAAAGGTTTTTGGTTCACGTTTCCAATATGATAAATGGCTGTAGATTTTTGAAATGCAAACAAAAGTTCTTTGGCGTCCTCAATAAGTTTTGAGACCCAGGAGCATGCTCACTGCTATTCCAACCCCACTTTCTTTCAAGTATTGCTCCTGCTGAGAGACCCTTGCAGGCAACACCCTGAGAGGTGAGGTCCTGTGACTCCTGCTCCAGTTGCTTCTCAAACCAAGAGCCATGTGTGGCTTCCCTGCCTTCCACACCCCCTCTGATCCAGAATATCTGTGAAAATAACTCTTTCTCCATCTCAGAGCCAAGTTCTCAAGTCTGGCAAAACTTGACAAGATCCGTGATGTTCTTGGCAAGGAACTTATCTTATTTTTGAGATCGTACCTAAGTCCTTCTTCAGGGCAGAGTTTAGAGGAAGGGCTAAGTTGGTTAGGGCCCATTTCACAGGGGGCAGATTGAGACTCTGGAGCCAGATGGTGGCGATGCAGTTAGAATCTGCCAAGCTGCCATGGCTTATCTGAACATCCCAGCCATGGATCCTCTGGAGGTCCATTTAGAAATATTCTCTCTCCCTCTCCCTTGTTGATTTTATTTCTCCCTCGCTCCCTTTCTTCTTATCCACTCTTCCTTCCTTTTATTCTCCTTCTCTCATTTTCTTCCTCCAAGCTTTGAAAGTGCTGTTACTCGTATCTCTGTGATTCTTTGCCTGAAAATAACAGTGAATTTCAATAAATGCAAATAGCGGAGAAATCCAGATTGTGATCCTTGGATTGACGCAGGGGGTGGCCCTGTCAGTGTCACTGCAGAGCTCCCCAGACTCGGGCAGAACCCCCACCCTCATTTGAGTTCCTCAACTCCATGAGTCCCCAGCTCTGGTGGAAATTCAGGCTGCGGCTCTCCAAGCCTCTGTCAGCCCGCAGCCGCAGCAGCCCAGCCAGCCCCACAGATGCCCTTCATTTTGCTCAGTGTCCCTGTTTCTTCCCCGTTCCCCAGAAGGGGTTTTCTCAAGAAGGCTGCAGATCTGCCCATCTTTCACTTATTCCCTTGAGTCAGGATCTAAGGGAAGGAAGGTGGGTAAGAGACAATGTCAGTCCAAGAGGAAGAGATGGAGACACAACCAGACAGTGCCGTGGGAATGAGGGAGGGGAGAGAACTCTGGACTGAGTGTCACAGGACCCTGTCCACGTGGCTGTGAGACTCATTAGAGTCCATGTCTCCTTGGAGGACCTGGGTAGGGGGAGTGGCTGAGACAGGAGAACAGCTGAGGAATCCACTGGGATGGTTGAGAGGACTTGGGCCCAGCGTCTGGATTACCCAGATTCAAAAGAACAGTGATAGCTTAGGGACCTGTAGGTGTGTGCGGGTGGGGGAACTGGAGCGAGGAATGGCAGAGTGAAACTGAAACAGAAGCTTCTAGGCTGTGTTTTGAGGCAGTAGAGGGTAATGGTTAAAGACATTGGCCATAGAGTTAGACGAATCTGGATTTGCCAACTAACTCTGTCACTTACCAACCTGTAAGACTTTTGGCAACTCTTTTAAGCTCACTTTTGCCATCAGTACAATGAGGACAATAGTAGTACCTACTCGTAGAATTATGAGATTTACATAAGTTATGATAGGCCAAGGTGACTGTAGTATAGAAGACATAAATAGGTAAATGCTAGTTACAATTATCATTGTATTAAAGAATAACTGAAGGAATTCATATAAGGCATTTGGCACAGTGCCCAAAACATGGTGGACCACCCGTAGGGCAGGAAGAAACGAAGCTCACTGTTCTCCAGGATACCCCAGGGCTCAAAACCTTAACACAACAGACAGCAGGTAGAAAAGGAACAGGCTTCCAGACCCTTTCCATCCTACTCACCAAAGGGAACAAGGCTCCAGATACACTAACTATCAGGCAGGAATGTGGACGCTGGGTGAGTTGGGGGACGGTAGCTGGAGATGGGTGGTGTGTGGCTGGCAGGCAGCGAGTGGCTGAGTCTGTGTTTGGACATCTGTCATCAGTGGTCATCCTAGGATGAAGCACATACCAGGCCTGGGGACATTAGGAGAGCCTTCACCAAGGAGGGAACATTTCAGTTAGATGTGAGAAGATAAGTGGGTGTTTTCTGAGATTATGTAGGAAACGAGTCACATAAATGTCATTTCTACCACACTTCTTGAAATAGCTTCGCATAACTTTCTAGAATAATGGTTCATGCATTTAAAAGTTGATTTTTTTGTGTGATTATGTTGCTAGAATCTAACATATTAACAAAACTCTGGCGACTGGTACTAAGTGAGGAACGTCTCATCGGTGAAGACATTTAGACCTGGAGGCTGGTGCTAACTGTGTTATGCTAGAGTCTCCATCAGATGGAAACCCTGATTCATCTGTCCAGGTGCAGCTGACAGGTCAGTGTCGGCTCGTTTGACCTTCTGAAGTGGGCATAGTATCCCTAGGCTACCCTGAGGTAAAGAGGGCACTGCCTGGAGGCCAGGAACTTCTTTGGCCCCCTGGGAAGGCCTGCAGTGAGCAAGCCTCACTCCCCCAGCCAGGCTTCTTCTTATTTCCGGAGAGAAGACCAACGCCCAGGCAGCTGGAGCTTGCTAGCTATCACAGCCACGCACAAAGCAGAGTCAAGAGCCTCTCGAGTGAGCCTTGTATCTCTGGTGTATGGAGAGAAGATAAAGGCCCCTGGGATGGTCATGTGTGCATCAGCTCGTCTAAGTCACGGTCCCCAGTCACTGAGTCAATGCCACTCTGGAGTTTGCTGTGAGGGTGTTCTGCCACTGCCATCCCAGTCCCTAATCGGTGGACTCAGGTAAGGGAGATTATCTGGGATAATCTGGTTAGGCCTGGTTGGACCGTTGGAAAAGCCTTCAGAAGAGATCTGCGGGAAACCGGTGTCGATCTGGGGGCCGCGGCTTCGCCCCACACTTTAGACTTCCAGCCTGGCCTTCCGGGTGGTCTGCCTGTGGGCTTTGGACTTGCCTAGCCAGACCCCACACTCGTGTGGGCCAATTCCTGGCAACGCATCTTTTCAAATGCTTCTCCCCTGGCTCTGTTTTTGTCATTGAATGCTCAGGGACACGCCCTCTGACTCGAGCTGGCAATCTTGGAAACACAAATGTGACGTTTCTTGTTTCCAGTGCCAGGATTTCCTTATCATGGTCACAGGCAGGAACCACAAGGCCAACGGAGAAGACAGAGCCCCTATGGCTTGCAGGCCTCAGAGAACTTGCTAATGCTGCTTCCTGGTGGTTAAAAGTGCTGACCACTCACTTCCTCTCTCTGAATACTCTAAGGGGCAAATGGGGAGTCAACGAGAAGCTTTATTTGTGGTTTCTAGTAGTAGCATGTTGGAGAAGGCCAACATGACCTGAGGCCCAGATGGAATGTCTGATTCCTTGTTCCATGAACCAGAATCAGGCCCACCGCTGGGAACAAATGGGACTGCTCCCTCTGGTCCCAGAATGGAAGAGGGCATCCTGATGGCCTAGAAGACGGAGAGGAGACGGGCTCTTGGAAGCAGGAGGTGTCTATGTGGGAGAGGGTGGAATGAAAGAGAGATGAGGGTGGCTGTGTCATCCTGCTCCTCAGGAACATGGGCAGAGAGTGTCAAGCTCACTGACTGAAAGGATGGATACAGGTCCTAGAGGGAGCAGGTGCAGGGACGTAGGGAAGAGGACACCAGGAGCACTTTCTCCAGTCCTCACCCCTCCAGGGAAGGAGCACTGAGGTCCCCTCTTGGATATGCGAGCAGGAGAGGGCTGCCAAGGGCTCACCCTTAGGGTGCGCCATCTGTGAACACAGTCGCAGGGCCCGGCCTCCAGCATGGCTCCAACATTTGGCAAAAGGTGTTTCAGGCTAAGGCCTGTCCACACTGCAACCCCATGCAAGGTGCCCTCCCTGCTCCATCTCCTCACTTGTTATTGACGAGGGAATCATCCAGAGAAATGGCAGATGGGAACTGGAAAATGCGCCCATGCAGTGTCTCTTCAGAGACATTTGTTCTCAGAAGCCTCCTCCCAAAATAATATTGCCCTCCCTCAGCCCTGTGGTGACCCGGGAGGTACACCCTCTCCAGGGGCCTGGGAGCAATCTCAGACACACTCCGGAGCTCCCAGGCTCTCAGCATCGATGATATCACTCATATGTTTTGTCTCCAAAGCCAACAAAAAGCATAATTGCATTCACCCTAAGAATCCCAAACTGCACCCAGGTCATAACAGCAGGTTTTAAAAATGTTTAAAATAAAAGCAAGCGTTGGGTATTACAGAGTTATAAAAAGCATTATCCGGAGAAACAAAGACAATGAAGGCTGAGGCCAGCAGACTGCAGGCCTCTGCCTGGGAAGCCGAGTGCCCAATATAGCTCTCCCCAAATCCTCCCGGGTATTTCCCTTTTAAGCATCCCTAGTGCTGCCACTCAAAGCTGCCTGCTGCCCGCACATTGCTGAATGTGGACTCCAAATCCCCAAGCAGGGCTCACAAGACGTTCCACACCAAGGAGCTACACCCTCTACTACCCGCCACCCTGGACTCCAGCTTCACCGATGCCCTCAGGGTTTCTGACATCCATTTTTATGTCTCCATGAACTTCTGAGCCTCGTAGGTCTTTCCCTCCCATTCTGCCTCATGGCCTGCCTATTCCCACACCCCATCCCAAGTCCATCCTTTAGGAAGAACCTCCAGCGTCCTACGACATTCCCGAGTGCCATTCACCATTTCAACCACAGGCTAGTCACACAATAGGATTACATTTCCAGGGCTGTTGTGTCTGAGGTCATGTGACTCGTTCTGGCCCATGAGTCAAGGGCAGGAGTAATGTGTAGCAGTTCTGGGCCTGAGCATCTGCTTGCCCATGTGGGACTCTTCACATTCGTCTTTCCTTCTGGCATGGAAACCAGTTAAGTCCAGATGCCAGCTACTCTTTTAACCTAGGTCCCAGAGTTAAAATAGTAATGTGGAGCAGCTTCCTCTGACAACCCCTATAGGGGAAGGAAAGCTTTCAACCCTTAAGATTTGGGGTTGTTTGTTACTGTAGCATAACCTAGCTCATGCACTCCCTGACCAAGTTGGTCAGTCTTGGCTTCTCTAGGCTCCAACAGCACTCTGGCTCTTCTTCCACATACATGTTGTAGGTATATGTCTATACCTGTGCCCCAGCTTCAACTGTTCTGGCACCAATTCTGGGACCACATCTCATGCAGCTTTGCATCCAATTATTCATCCCAGTGTATTAATGCCCTCTTTGTGGGCATTAATACACAATCATTGTGTTGTGATTTGCTCATTTTTGTAGAGCAGGAAAGAAAGTGGTCTGGACAGCTTCCCGTTCCTCTTGCCTGCTTTCTCCCGCTGCTTAGGTTACCAGAATTGATTTCACTTCTCCTATTGCCAGTTCAATGGGGGTCAAGGAGTCAAACTTGTTCTGGTTCACACATCCTGACTACCCATAAAACTCCTAAGGATCTGGTTGCTGAGCAGTTGTTGTAGGTGAGGGATAGGGCCTTGGTGACCACTAAATAACTCCACAGCAGTGTTAGAAGTCATGGGGGACTGCCCAGATTCTTCCCATCCTCCAAGAAGTTGGAGAAAGAGAAGAGGGCAAGAAACTCTCGCCTGAAAACCCAGGCTTCTGGATGCTGGTTTCTGTAGTACTGAAACCTGTCCCAGCCTCATTGAAGCACCATAATGAAAGCATGCACACACACACACACACACACACACACACACACACACACACACACGCTTCTCCCCGTGGTCCTTGGCCAGTGGAAGCCAGGTCTATAAAAACATCAGGCATCAACCTGTATCTGGAGTCTTAAGCGACTCCATTTCTTGCACCTGGGGAGGCAGAGCTCTGGGCCCTTGTGGGCCCACAGAGCTAGAAACCCTCTTGCACCCTCTGTCACAGCCTGGGGCCTGGCCTCACCCTGGCACTCTGTTGGGCTTAGGCCTGAAACTGGACCCACTGGATCCTGACTATGATCCGTCAGTCCTTCCTTTCCCCGGAGACCTGCATCTTTCTGTTGTCCTCCCTACTGACCCGTGTAGACTCTCTGACACTTCACATGAGACTGGGAACCACACCTGGAACCCCGAGGCGGTGCCTACCCACCCTGCCTCCACAGACAACCCCAGTGAGAAACTCTGACGGGAAGCAGTAGATCGCACAGCCTCCCTGGATGTGTGGATTGGGTAAGTTTCCAGGGACAACTCTCCTCTCCTGGTCATTTCTCCCAGGCTGGTTGCATTCATCAGTCTCTCCTCGTCTCCCCCAGTATCCCCTGACCAGCCCTGTGCTTCCTGCCATGAGAAAAGATGCAAAGTAGAAGTCAAGCTGGTCAACTCAGCTGTATCCTGAAGCCTCAAGGGAATTCACAGAAAGAAGAATTACGTTTTGTTGTTGTTGTTGTTGTTGTTGTTGTTGTTGTTTCCTTGATTGGGAATCCATTGGTAAAGTAAAAGGAAAAACCACTCAAATGAGATAAAATAAAGGAATAGAACCAGGCCTCAGAAGAATAGAAAGTTTTTAAAGTAGAGCCTTTGAATTGCCCCAAATCCTCACCCCTCCACTATGTCCATACCTTCTGCTCTGTGACTCATGGGCCCATGAACTCACAACAAGCATCATGGGACCAAATGACAATAAGGAGATAATCAGAGGGAGATTTCATAAATCAACTCACTTCTACACAGAGAGAATTTTTTAAAGGTTTATCATGCTGACAGATGGCAGGGCAGGGGTGGGAGGAGAATCATGTGGGCAAAAGTTGCAGGGAGCACACTGTATAGACCAGACGCGTTCACCGCCTGGTGAGTGAATTGCAAAGTTATGAAAGTCTCGTTACTCTGGCAGGATGGAAGTATGTGGTGACCCAAGGACCTGACAAGAACAACTTTGAGGAGGGAAAGTTTATTTGGGGCTCATATTTTCAGAGGTCTCAGTCCACAGATGACCAACTCCATGGCTCTAGACCTGAGGTGTTGGAGAACATCATGATGGAAGGCCGTGGCAGAAGGACATGGCCACCAGGAAGGAGAGAGAGAGAGAGGGAGGGAGAGAGAGAGAGAGAGAGAGAGAGAGAGAGAGAGAGAGAGAGGGAGAGGGCTCCTCATCAGGGACAAAACATAAACCCTAAAGGCACACCCTCAGTGACTTGCCTCCTCCAGCCCCACCCTTCCTGTGCCAGCTACCACCCAGTTAATCCATATCAGTGGATTAACCCACTGATTAGGTTACAACTCTCATAACCTAATCATCTCGCCTTTGAAAATTCTTGCATTCTTGCATAAGCTTTTGGAGATACCTGACATCTAAATCATGACCTGTGCCTCCGTGGGAAATAATGTAATTAAAGCTTGGGGTTTACCTTTTACCAGTGGTTCTTGGGAGAGGAGGAGTCCGGTACAATGGAGACTCACAACAATTTGCCAGGTCCCTTGACACTGGAGGGCACTGGTGGGTGAGCCTGCAGAGAGCAGCTCTAAGACTTAACGACATGCGACCCTGTTGCTACTTGAGCTGTCAGCCTTCAGAGAAGTGGCTGACAGAGGGCAACCTGTCACACCTAAGCTCTTAAAGTGTCTGTCAAACTCAGATTCATGTGTATTTTGAAGGCGAGCAGTTGAGGTCAGTAACTCACATATGGGGGTCTAATAAAGTGTGATGTAACATTCCCAAGGGAAAGGGAAGTTCACTGCCATGTTCTTAAGGGGCCAGGAGTATATGCTCCAAGTTTTTATCAGAGCAAAAAATATATCATTCATGTAGCAAACCATATTTGTTTGGAGTCATTTCAAACCCCAAAGCTTTGGAAAGTATTGTGTGCATGGGCTGGTCTTGCACCTTGCCATTTCCAGGAGAACAACATGCCTGGGATAGCCCACTAACTCCAGGAGGTAAATGAGAAACATGGGGCTGATCCGCCACCAGGAGAGCCCAACCTAGATCAGCCGTTCCCTAGCTAGTCACAGATACATGAGTCAGCCTGGCTGAGACCCACAGAACCGACTAGCTAAGTCCAGCCTGTATCAACCAACCTCAGCTAATGGAAAGATGCACATCTAAACAATACTTGTCATATGACACTGAGAGGTCATGCTTGTCTCTTATACAGCATTTAGTGACAATAGTAAACTGGTGCCGCTGTCCAGCAGTGACTCTCATGTTTTTGCTCTCCAGTTCCATGTGGTCTTTCATCTCTGCTTTGCTCTGCTCCTCTGTTTCATTGCAATCTCTTTCTAAAACTCACATCTTTTCTTTCTCTTCTACTTACACATGATTGTCCATGGATGGAACAACATCCACAATTCCTGATTTGGTTTTCAGGAATCTTCAGTCAGCCCTAGATCAGTTCCTTTTTCAAATTCTGAAACCCAGAGAACTTATTCCACTTTTCTGTTCCACGTTGGAGTTTGATCAACCAGGAAGAGACTCAACTTTAGAAACCCAGAGGATTCCTTACCATTCCCAGCACAAGGCAGAACTTGAGAGAGTTCCATTTCTTCCTGATGAGTATCCCCCCAAGGAAATCTGAAGATATGCCCTTCTGCTATAGTGTAAAGACAACAAGTTCTCAGCAGGTCACTCTGCTCTTCTTGCAAATAATCATCTGTCCTCGGGAGAAAAGCATGTGGGATTTCTACCTGGGAGAATGGTATGTATGGGGACAGGGAGGAATAAATAGCTGTCACAGAGGGGACTAGGATAACTAAGGCCCTGAAAGGTTGGCATAGAAATGAGGTAGAAGCCCAGCTACCTTTGCAGCCAACCTTGTATAGGGGGGAAATACTGATGAGACACCTCCAAACATCACCACTAATGCTAATGGTACTCAGTGCTGATGGCTAGTGCTGATTAAACAGGGCTAGAGAAGTCCAGACAGAGAAAGAGGGAGATTCACTGATGCCATAGGGCAGGGCAGATGTGTGCACAGCTTAGGATGCCAACAGCAGAGGAGAAGCAATTATCCTGAGGTAGGTGACTGGCTCAGCCCAGTGGTCTCATAACCCCATCCTTTCTGTACCAACAAATTTCTAGGTAATTACACAATTAGAGAGGTCACTGAAACCAAGTGGGGGAGAGAGAGAGAGAGAGAGAGAGAGAGAGAGAGAGAGAGAGAGAGAGAGAGAGAGAGAGAGAGAGATCCTTGCTGGTGACAAAATAAATTGGTAGAGGCACTCTGGAAAGTTCTATGGAAATATTTAGTAAAAATTAAGTTTGTCTATGATCCAGCAATCCTCTCTTGTGTCTAGGTCCAAAGCCATTTCTAAACAGATTTATAAGGGACGCAGACCAGAATGATCATCCAGGCACCATCTCTCATTAGCAGAGGCCTGGGGGGATGGACAGGGAGAAGATGGCGGATGCCTCCAAAGTTATGAACTGGCTGTGTAAAAACAACAGAAATAGGTCTTAAAACATAGTGCAGAGAGGTGAAAAAAAAAGTAAGAAGCAGAACAAGATTTATAGCACAATACCATTAGTGTAAATTAAAAACACATACACACCACAAACAACATTAGATTTTAACAAGGATCCATGAGTATGTAAGGCCATATATCATGAACACTGGAGTGTGTACCTAGGGGAGGAGAGGGAGTAGGAGCGAGGACTGCAGACAAAGTAGAAAAAGCTCATAAAACAATGAAAGGCCTTGGACAGACTTTTTATGATAATGAGCTATGATGTGAGGAGTATGGTTAACATAATTTTTGTATCTGAGTTTTTTTGTTTTTTTTTAATCTTCACTAAGCCTTGCTGTGGGCTTGATTTGGGGACCCTGGCTTCCTACCTCTGGCCAATGCAGTAAGCCGGGGACAGGGTGCAACCAAGTTCCTGGGTGGAGCCATCAATCTTCAGGTGCTGGGAGACGAGAAATGGAGAGATCAGCAGCTCAGGCTTTAAACATCCAAAAGAACCAGGTTTCCACTCTGACTTTGCCACATGCTCATTGTATGACCTTGAGCAAGTTGTGCTACTGTGGACAGGTCACTTAACTCTCTATACCTCCATTATTCATCTGTGTGAGAGAGATAGTAATACCCAGGGGATTGTGGAAATCAAATGAGATGATGCATGCAAAAGCTCTTAGCATAGTGTATGGCTTCATAAATAGCAACTCTTATTATCCTTGGTTGTTTTTTTTTTTTCCCCACCCGGTATTCTAAAACCTCTATCATTCTCAGACTCAAAAATGCAACTTCATTTCCATCTCTCTTGGTCAGCTGCTTTCTGTAGGGAGAGGCAGCTGCCGAAGTCTCTCATGGGACAGAGACTTCCTGCCTATGATCAGGTTGGGAGGCTTGGGAGGAGCTTCCCGGCAGCTGGGCTGGCCTAGAAGCCACAGTCCAGGGGTGGACAGGTAAGTCCAGCTGGAGGTTGAGGCTGGGGAAGGGAACACAGAAATCACTGATCCAGAGCATTGAAGGGGGTGGAGGGAGGGGTGAAGAAGACTTGGGGGAATGTCCTGAGCTCAAAAGACCAGAAAAAGATTCCGTGGCAGATCCAGAGCTCCCTCCTTTCTGCCCTGTGGTATCTCCTCTCCTACCTCAATATCTCCTCTCCCAATCCTTTCTCTTTCTCTCCACTTCCTATGCCCTGACCATAGTTTAAGCCAAGATCTTCTTTATCTGGGACCACAACAAAGCCTTCCTCACCTGCCCCCATTCCTTGGGATGCTCTCTCCCATGAATGGAGCCACCAGAGTGAGCTGACATTGAGGATACCTGAGACCCTGAAAGGTTGGCACTAAAATGATGTCGAAGCTCAGCTACATTGGCTGATGTTTCTATGACAAAAATATCCTATACATCATTCTCTTACACAAAACTTCTCAGTGGCTTCCTGTGCCTCTGAAGAGAGGACCCAAACCTCTTACCGTGTGACTCGGGCTCCGCACCATCTAGCCTGGTTCCACCACATATCATTCCTATCTCCAACGAACACCCCAGCAAGACCGTATGTCCTTTATCCCCACAAACGCTCCAGGATCTCCCCTGCCCTGGGCTTCACACGTATTTTCCCCTGTTCACTCTTGACCTGGCTGACTCCTATTTACTTTCAAAGGTTAATTTCCCTTCTTCCAGGAAACTGCTGATCCAAGTCCATGTGAACAGCCCAATTGTGAGTTGAATTATGTTCCCCTAAATGATGTGCTCAATTTCTCAAGACCCAATGTGTGAATCTGACCCGATGTGGAAAGAGGGTCTTTGCAGATGTCATCAGGTTGAGGTCACACTGGATTAGGATAGGCCCTCCTCCAAGGACTCATGTCCATAGAAGTCAAAACTCTGGACACAAACGCACAGGGAGAACATCATGTGACAGTGGTAGAGAGACATCTGCAAGACAAGGAATGGCCAGGCTCACCAGCAGCCACCAGAAGCCTGGCAGACACAAGGACAGCTCCTCCACTCAGGCCTCTTCAGGGAGCATGCCTGGCCAGCAGCTGGAGTTCAGATTCCTGGCCTCTCAGGTTCTTGTGTTGTTGGGTCAGTATTATCACTGTGACTAAGTAAGTATCTGGGGAAATCAACTTAAAAGAGGAAAGATTTCTTTTGCTCACAGTTAGGAGATTTCATTCCATAGTTGGCTAACACCACTGCTTTGAGCCTGAGATGATAGAACATCATGGCGGAAGGGTGTGGTCCAGCAAAGCTGCTCACCTCATGGCAGCCAGGAAGCAGAGAGAGAGCCAGGAACTGGTGACAAAACGAGTCTTTCAATAGCCCACCCTCAATAGCCCATTGCCTCCGGTTTGGCTCCACCTCCTGCAGTTTCCACCCACTCCCAATGGTGCCACTGAGTTAACCCTCGATGGATTAATCCACTGATGACATCAGAGACTGTGATCCAATCACTTCCCAAAGGCCCCAACTTTGAACTTTGCTGCACTAGGGACCAAGCCTTCGACACATGAGTTTGTGGGAGACACTTCAGAACCAAGCCTTAACAGACTCTGAGAGAATAGATTTCTTTGATTTTAAAATCACAAAATCATGGTGATTTGTTACAGCAGATCTAAGAAACCGGGGCAGGCCCCAACCAGGTGCTGCCACGGCACCCTTTACTTTCCTCGTCTGAGTGTGGACCCTTCGTATTTTCGTTGTTGGTTTATTTGCTCTGAATTAGTCAGTTATCTGCATGTGAGCAAGGGGCTGCTTTGACTTGCTCATTGTGGTAACCCAGATCATAATCAGAATCTCTCTGTTGAGTGGTGAGTGGATGAATAATGAATGTCCTGGCAGGAGGGGGACAGGGCTGGCCAGTGTAAACATGGACAGAGTAGGAGGCAGCTGACAGGTCTCCAGGAGATTCTGCAGGACCTGCAGGCTGGAGGTCCAGGCCCCCTGCTGGGGCATCTCAGAGACCCTGGCCTATCACATGACCCTGAAGCAGGCGGAAAGCTCCCCCTACAGGGCCTGTAGGGAGGCCTCCCTCGGATATCCTTGGAAAGTTTAAGTCAAGAGGACAATGGTGGAAGCAGGCAGTTTCAGGATCTGACTGGGGTTGGAAAGAGAACAGAAAGTGAGGCCGTGCTTGGAGCTTGGAGCAAAGGAGCTGTCAGCACAGGGTCCCACCTTGCTCCAGGGGACCCTGAGCCCTAGCTTGCTGCTGATTTGAGAGCGCTCTCACCTCTGACCCCGGCAGGCCTCTCTAGACCTGCAGGGGAAAATATCTTTGCTGTAGACAAGCTGCTCTGAACCTCCACTTGACCTTCCTGGTCCCCTGGAGCATCCACCCACATGCTTGCTGCTCACCATAGTGGCATTTGGCATGTTCTCTCCCCTGGTCCCAAGCCCTCCTGCCCTTCTCTGCAGGTCCTCACCTCCCGGTTCTCCCTACCCCACCCCAGGAGGCAGGGGCTTCCAAGCAGAAGTGCCAGGGGAGGGGGAGGCAAGCAGAGGAGTCTCCCAAGGTCTGATCCACTTTTCTGGTGGCACTGAGATCAGCCTTGGCTCCGAGAAGGCAGGCTGTGCTAGAGGGTGGTGGAGTAAGACTGGCGGTGAGTAAGTGGATCTGCATAACTGCTCAGGGCTCAGGGAAACCCTCTGAGCCAGGACTGTGTCTTTTAGGATGGCTGGGATCTCATGGGGAAAACCTCGGGCTAAATCTTGGTTTCTAAGGATTCTAGTCCTAAGGGGATGGGATGGGAAGGGTGGATAGCCCCCAGAGTTCTGGATAGTATTTGGGTTCATCCCAGGCTAGGAGATTGTTATGGACTAAATTGTGTCTCTTCCAAATTCCTATGTTGAATCCGTAACCCCCAATGTGACTATATTTGGACATAGGGCCTTTGAGGGGGTCATGAAGGTTAAACGTTGTTTTAAGGGTAGAGTGTTATCTGATAGGACGGGGGTCCTTATAAGAAGAAGAGACACCGGAGTTCTCACTCTTTCTCTCTCTCTCCACATGTGCACACAAAGACACGGGCATGTGAAGACACAGGTAGAAGGCCTCATCGGCAAGCCAGGAAGAGAGACTCCACCAGTAAGCGACCTTGGCCTTGGTCTTGACTTCAAGCCTTCAGAACTATGAGGATATAAACTTCTGTGGTTTAAGCCACCCAGTCTGCGGCAGCCCGGCAGACATTCCGGAGACTACTTCGCTCTGCTAAGTGTGGACTGCTAGGTACAGGAAGGGCCCTGACCAGAGTCCAGCCAAGCACGTCCCAGGTCCCTCAAGAGGCCCAGAATCCCAATCTCTTTGGGTAACAGAGACGACAGGGATGGTGCGAGAGACCTGTACTTTGGGGGAAGGGGATCCAGTCAGACGTCATCAGGCAGAAGGATGGGTAGCCTCACAGCTGAAGGGTTTATCTGCTGTCACTCCTAGGTGAGCCAGAGAGCACTGGACCTGGTCATGGTGCGGACCGCACAGTGTGCGTGGACATCCGCAGCCACCCAAACATGAGGGCAGGGTAGGTCTGAAAGAGCCTTTCCCAGGTTGCCAAAGTCCCTGGCCCTCCCTGGCCAGCCCTTAAGAGATGGTCAGTCCCCCCTCCCGTTGCCCAGATGGAGAGAAGATAACTGGTCCTCTATTGCTGAGGAGCCTCATGTGAACTAGATTTTAACATCTCTTGGCGAGTCAGAGCTTTTCCAGGTTCCCGGGGAGGGGAGGGAGCCCAGGAGGTTATTATGAAAGACACTGAGAGAATCTGAAGCGAGAGGGATGATGTCCAAAGCCAGGCCTGGAATGGAAGCTGGGGAAGGGAGGGGGCGGCTATGGCAAAACCAAAGGAGTTTCAGGGATGCCATCACATCTCAGGGTCTCAGGACAGGCAGGTGTCATTGACAACCTGTGCTTCCCAAGCCAGGCCCAGAGCAAAGCCAGAAGGGACAGAAGAAGCAGCGTTGGATTCGTCAGGTGTGTGCTTACTATTTATTTCACTAGGGCCTCAAGTCCATTTCCATCAGGAAGCAAATTGAATTCTGCATAATTCTTGCCTAGGGCCAAAGAGCAGGCAGTGGAGAGAGGAGATTTTACATCAGCTGTGATATCCAAAGTGGCACCAAAGGTTTACTATTAGTCAAGTCTGGTACATCGTAGGTGCTCAGTAAATATTAGTGAAATGCACACGTCTCCTAGGCAGACACTCGCCAGCTGGGGCGTCTTGGCCTTGAACTGCCCCCTGTGGCTAATGGGTATTGAGATAAACGCTCAGGATGGGGGTGGAGGAGTTGTTTTTGTATTTGGCAAACTGCTCACAAGGCTGCCCTCATCCGCTCGGCCACGCTTACTCCCTCATTAGATGCCCACCTCGGTGACATCGGTGACATCATGAGTGGCCTGCAAACAGGAGAGGGGAACCCAGCAGGGAACCTGGAAGCCTGGACAGAACCTTGACTGGCCCCGGAGCTGGAGCCCAGGGCCTGCGCTCTCTGCCCATTCCCTTCCCTCTTCCTCTCTAGTTAGAACAGAAGCTCCATTTGAAATGCAGCCATTGCCAAAATGTTAGGGTTGCCTGTGGCCTGATGCTGCTTACTCACAGCCCAAGAGCTGGTGATTCTAGAAGGTGCTCCAAAGAAGGAGAATTTTGAGGGATCAAGGGATTCCCTTCTCTCACCAGGGCCGATAATCCTGTCTCTAGCCAGGCCTCGTCTGGCTGATCTCTGTGCCCTGCCTGGAGAACGAGAGTCACGGATGGAGTGTAGGTTTGTGGTTCAAACAGCTGGAGCACGGCTACACCACTTACAGGTAGTCTTCATTGTGAACAGGGTCTGAACCTCTCTGAGCTTCAGTCTCCTCATCTGTAAAACGGGCACAATAGTACCTACCCTCTAAGGTCCCTGTGAGGACGACATGAAGAAGAGTACGTAAGGCCCCGGCCCCGGACCTGGACCACCAGAGGTGCTACTGCCATTGCTATTTTCTAGATGGGAAGCCAGACCCTAATGAATGGCTTCCCCCTGGCCAGGACGTTTCTGATCCCAGATGACAGACATTAATTTAAACTAACTTTAGCAAAGTAGAGGTTTTGTTAACGGATCTAACTGGAAATCAAGGACTCCATACCTCAACCAGTGACCTTATCCCAGCCACTATCTTTGTCCTCCTCCCATCCTCCCTGCCTGCCTGCCTCCCTGTTTCTCTCTGGACATGTGCATCACTGTCTCCTGGCAGATGAGCTTCTGTGATCATGGCCGACGGGACTCTCCTGCACTACCCAACTCCAGTAAAGAGGGGAGCCTGTGCCTCCTGCCACAACGTCTCAAATCCTAAGGAGGGACTCTGCGGGGCTGCACTTGGGTCGTGGTGCCATTTCTTGGAGCCAGAGTCAGTGGGAAGCTTATGGAAATCAAAGAAAGGACAGAAAATGTGACTGTCCAGCTCTGGGCCAACTGTCCATCTCTATGACCAGGGTACCAGAGTTGGGACCAGCAGCCCCCACCCAACCGTTTTCCAAGGTGAGCTGTGCTGGATGCTGTGGTTTCAATGGGCCCCTGGAACTCCACATGTTGGACTCTTACTCCCCAAGGAAGCAGTGTCGAGCAGTGGACCTTTGGAAGGGGGTTAGGTCTGGAGTCCCTGCACTCCTGAGCAGACCAGTGCAGGGACCGCAGAAGGGGTTAGCACAGTGGGAGTGGGCTCCTAAGGAAAGGATGAGTTTGGCCCCCTTCCCCTTTCTCTCTCTCTCGTGTGTTCTCCCTTGTCCTCTGCTCCCACCACAGGATGACCCAGGATGAAGTCTTTCACCAATAGCAGGCGCCTTGAACTTGTATTTCCCAGGTTCTAGAACGATAAGAAATAAATCTTTGTTCTTTATAAATTACCCAGTCCCAGGGATTCTGTGACAAAGAGAGTAGATGCCCTTAGCATCTGGTAAGGAAAACCAAAGATCCACCCTCCCTCGCTCCATGACTCCCCAGAGTTAACAGGAAACCGTGGGTCAAGGGCCCACAGCAGGCGGGTTCTGTGCCTAGTAGCCAAGGTCATAAGGAGATGTCTCCCAACAAAGTCAGAAGTGGTCAACATCTAAACCTCCGCTGTTCCGCCACTGTGGTGGCCCACAAGAGCCAGATCGGAGACCATCCCAAGGGCTGTTGGCAGTTCTGTTGGGAAACATCTGAGCAGTTTTTACCTTGTAGTGAGAGCAAGAGGGAGACACAGTTTCTTGCCTGAGACTCCAGAGAACATCAGACGGGAGTGTACAAAGCTGATAACAAAGAAAAGCTGGATTTTGAGACACAGAGAGGGCTTGTCAATAGGAGGAGCCACCCAAGTGCAGGCCCCAGAACAGGCGTGAGGGCAGGGGGCTGGAGACCAGAAGCCGGAATGGAAATTGAAAGTCCAAAAACACAAAGAGAGGGGTTTCAGGTGAGGCAAGTCCAGCAGACAGCCACCAACCTCTCCGGCACACACCCTCCCGAGCTGTGCTAGCGGGCGGCTGCCTGTGTGTATATTCTGCTGGTCAAGCCAGTGGGGCAGGGGAGGCTTCCCGGGAGTCACGCCCTGTGTGTAGGCTGAGCTTCCCACCTGGAAGACACAACACGCTTTCAGATCCATTTCCTAGGAGATCTCAGGGGGTAGAGAGATGAAACGCCGGCGCTGAGCTGGTGATTGTCATATTGAGTTAAATCTGATCCCACTAGTACAGGGATCTGTGTTTCGGTACTAGGAAATGGACACCTCCTGAATTAGCAGACAAGAGGGTGGCTGGAAATAAATCCAACCAACGCAGTCTGTCAAGTTAAAAAGCAGGAAGGCGTCTAGGATGACTCCTTTGTGTCGTGAGGATGTGACACGGGGAAACGCTGGCAAACTCGGGATAGAGGAATTGCTGTGAGGGATGCAAGCCCTGGTTCTGATCCACGGGGTCATGCTCTTACAACAGGCAGGCAGGCAGGGCGTGCTGTGAGTCCCCACCGCCCACCACCACATCAACCTACGCCCCTCCCACCCCACCCCTGCCTGGGTAGAACCCTGCAAGCGGCCGGATTCCCAGTTAGCGGTGCCATCAGCGTGGGATTCTGAGGATTTGGAATGGATTTTGAAGCCCTGACTACCTGTGCAGGGGCTTGGCATGAGCAGAGAGGAGTCCCCTAATCCTGCATCCCCCTCATCACGCAAAAAAAAAAACAAAAGAAAATGACTTTGCGCCGAGCACCCTTCTGGATACATTGTGACATGCAGATGATGCTACCAAAACCAAAGGCGGAGGCCGGGTGGACAGGCCAGGCACACAGGGCCCCGGGAAGGGGCAACACCCCAGGCCTGGCACACGTACTGCACACCAGGTCAGGAAGACAGCCTCGGAGTCTAGGCCCCGCAGCCGGTGGGACTCCCCCCAGGACCTGGCTGGCCAGCATGGACTCAGAGTCTGCTGGGGACAGGTCATTGGACTTCACCAAGGGTCAGTAAACGGACAGGCAGGCATTGACGGGACCCTTGGGAGCTGCAGGGGGTGACTCTGGCTGCTCAGCTGCCCCTCTCTCCTGGGTGTTTGCTGACAGTCCTGTGTTCAGTCAGAGCCGGAGAGACTCCTCCCCGTCTGATTGGATTGATGAGGGTTTTATCCCGTAATACTTCCCTGCGTTCTTCCCATGCTGTTGATTGTGAAGCACAAAGATGGAAATCTATTTACTAATCTGTTCAATTTTAACTCAATGCTGCAATCACCCTGGGGGTGGCGGGAGGGCTGGGGCTGGTGTGAATTCTGGGGGAACACAAGGCAACCCCAGCTGAGTCCAAAGTCACTTTCACACAATAGGTTCTGAAATAGAGAAGGGAGCAGTTTTGAAAAGAAGGTGTTGCCTTCCCTGTCTCCATCTGGGTGGTTCTATTGTGCCACATTTGCCTGAATAATCCGGGTAATTGCTTCACTTCTCAGGCTAAGTGAGGAGGGGGGCCTCCTGCTGGGTCCTCCAGGGACCAAAGGAGGGAATTTTTAACTTGTCACAGCTACAATCAGAAGACAAATAAGTCTGCCAGCGGCTGAACTCGAACTTGCCCGAACCCACCAGCCTTGTGGGTGTCAGAGACTGTCGGAGCGCACCGCCTGGCCGCCAGCCCGCGTGAGACATCAGTCACTTGGGTTCACACTTGGACAGCCTGAGATGAAGGTGGGGGAATCTGCCCAGGAGCTGGAACAAACCGAATGCTGGGTGGGACCAGAGAAAGGGCCCCCGAGCTTCCTGAGTCACCAGGTCCTCGCCAACACCCTCAGCCTTCTGTTCCTGTTCACGGGTCAGGTCTTGGCCTCCTGCTGTCCCCCCAATTGGGTTCGTCTGAGCAGCCACATCTCCAGGATGAATCTTCATCTCCACCAGGAGAAGGCTGGGCCTCCACCTCAAACCATTCGGCCATCATGCCCACCCTGACCCGTGTTCAGGTCGGTGGCTAGACCTTTGCCTGGCCTTGTGCCCAAGGTAGGCAGGAGCTGAGGCCCTGCAGACCCCCAGCCCCGTCTCCTACCCCCTCTTCTTTACCTCAGCCCCTGGCACTCTCCTCCAGCGTGCTTCCTTGATGGCTCATTTGGGACACTTGTCTCCAGCCTTGGCCCCCTTTTCCGGGGACACAGCCCTTGTGCCTGCTCCCAGCCTCCCAATTCTCCTCCTCAGGTCTGCGGGGGCCACTGCATGGCTATGTCTATTTTTTTCTCTGTGGGAAAGAGGGGGCAGACCTTGCTTCAAAGAAACCATCCCATGGGCCCCCCGAGGGTGACCCAGCAGTAGGACCACCTGCTCCTGGCATCAAGACAGTGAAGCCGCTGCCTTGGCAGGGTCCACGGCCCTAGCACTGCCATCCGTCCTAACATCTAAGTTGGTGAGAGTGGAGGCTTCTCCTGACCGCCCTGCGCCTGGGTCTTTGAGGGTACCAAGTCCTCTGTCCACTGAGGGAACCACACTGTCATGGTAAGATGGCAGAGGCAGCCGAGATAGAAGAGGAGGAGCTTGACCTCTCTGGCTTTCTAAAGCAACTCCTATGCTTTCCCCCAAGACTCCTGCTGGCCCCAGAATAGAGGGGGGAGGGGCTGCCTGGCACCCAAGTGCTCTGTGGTTGGCACTGCGACACCATCCACAGGTGTGTGCGCTAAGCCGTGTGTGCACTCAGCCGTCCGTACACAGAGCTTCCGGACACCCCCTGTGGAAATGTTCTTTATTTCAATCACAGATCACATCCACATCAGAGAAAACAGGCTGGATAAATCAGGCTCCCTGCGCCATCCTGATGTGTGCCCTGGCATATAAAATCAATAGCTTAAAGGCAAATCAATGAGCCAAATGAAGTCTGCAGTCTCGGGAGTTGGGCTCACCGCCTGTGCCTCAATTTTTCAGATTCAAAATCAACTAACATTTATTGAGCAACTATATTGGCCAGGCCATGAGCTCTGTTGCTTTCACATATGCTGGTTGATGACGAGATGCAAAAGCCCTGCAAGGGCATTACACCCACAGGGAAGAGGAGGAGGAGAAGGAACGGCCTGAGGTCACTCAGCTGTCAGGGACAGAGCTGTGAGGGCACCTGGGACTTTTCCACTGTTTTCTTGCTACCCAAGACTAGTTCAGGGATAGAGCACAAGCTGCCAATCAGAGCCTAGGGCTTCTGGCGATGCCAGGGCATGGGAAACAAAATCACCCCAGAGTTTGGTCAGCTTGGAAGGCCAACCTGTCCACACTCACCAGGGAGCAGTGTCCATGTCCCACTGCTTCCCCAACATGGACACTGGGAGGGGCCTGGCTCCGTGGGAGGAACGCCATTTTTTTACTGTGGACCAGGACACTAAACCGAGCTGTTACTGGTGACACCTGGTCTGTCTCGGGTTTCTCATGTTGAGTGTGAAGGCTTCACACTTACATCCTCAGGGTTATTGGAGAGTCAAACTATAAACCTTGCAGGCAGAGAGGGCCACCACATCGTGAGCTTCACGGGAGCAGAGAGTTTTGTATGTTCACTGCTGTAGCCCGAGGACAGTGTCTGGCACATAATAGATGCTCAGTAAATGTTTGTTGGGGGGTGAATGAGCGCTGGTTGTCTTCCATCCTGCTCCCATAGTGAACAGGCATAATCCACAGCCATGGGGATGTCCCCAGTGCCCAAGGCACAGGAGGCTCCCACGACATACTATGAGAATAAGGGACAGTCCTTTCTGAGAACAAACCACCCACAAACAGATTAACATATTCCTCCCAAATGTTTGGGCTTTCAATTTTTTTTTTTAATGCAGAAAAATGACAATGTAGAATCTTATTTTATGATGTTATGTGGCTGTTTTTTTCTTGATATAAGTGTGTCACCTTGAGGATCTGTATTCAAAACAAGTGATAATGACTAATCGAAAATACTTAACAAATAGTCACCGTGGGCCATGTGCTAAGCCATTCAGTCATCTTCCTTCCTTAAGAGGCAACTTGGGAGATGGGGACATTACCCCCTGTACTCAGATGGGGAAGCTGAGTCTTCTTCCTTCTCCCTGACAGAGGCTGCCCAGGGTGTGGTCCAAGGAGGGTGGCAGGAAGAGGCCCTCCGAGGCCACACCCTGAGTGGCACATCCTGGAGTCGGGATCAGCCAACCCAGAGCAGTGGGAAGTATGTCAGGGAAGGATACCGCTGTTGGAAGAGACCATGCCCCGGCCAGTTCCAATTCTGCAGAAGGTGCCTGGAACCCATCTGTCGGCAAACCACTAAATGAGGGTCCTGCAGTTTCACGTGAAGGAAAGGAGAGGGAAAGGACAGAGGGGACCCCCTTCTGCTGATGGTGAGTGGCTCTTCTCAACAGTAAGTACAAAAATCCCACCGTCTTGGCTGGAGCCTGCTGTCTTGGGCACTGGGGACATTCCATACAGTTGTAGAAGGTGCCTATTCACCATGGAGAGCAGAACAGAAGGTGACCAGCATAGCTGCATTTATTCACTCTACACTTTTTTTTAATATTTATTTTTTAGTTGTAGCTGGACACATTACCTTTATTTATTTATTTTTATGTGGTGCTGAGGATTGAACCCAGGGTCTTGCACATGCTAGGTGAGTGCTCTACCACTGAGCCACAACCCCAGCCTCCCCCGCCCCACTCTACAAATATTTATTGAGCACTTCCTTTAAATCTTTATCGGCCAGCAAAGCAAGAAACTCAACAGCACATTGCAGGAGCTTCGGAAGGAAGGCCATCGAAGTTCTCATCCTTCAAAACATCAAAATACCATTCTGAGGTGTTCTGAAGTAAAAGCTAATATTTATTAAAGAAACACTAATCTAATCTCCAGTAAAGGTATCACAATAGGCTTATTGATTTTTTAAAAGAAAAGTTAAGATTTAAAAAGAATTATAGCAATTTCACACGCATCCTCCGGCCAGATTCCAGGCCCTTGGGATAACTCGTAGCAATTCTGGTTAGAAAAAAAAAAAGAAAGAAAAGAAAAAGAAAAAAAAATAAGTCTTCAAAAAGGGCTTTTCATACAGATGTACAAGAAAGTAAATAAAATCGATTGAAAATTCTAACAGAGAGCCATTCATTTTGTTAAGTGTTAGAAAAATGCCAAAAAGTACAACCTTATTCTCTGGTTCTAGGGCTCAAGATATTCCTTTTTCCAAAACCTGATGTCTATAAAGAAGAAAGTCCATATAAGGAAAAAAATAATAATCAATGCCATTTTTCAAAGAGCCAGAATGGTCATGACAAAGACGTGATCTCATTAACTCATTAACCAAGTAGCCAGGCTCTACTTTTCAGGCTATCAGAGGTGCTGGGGCACAGGAGTCATGACCTCTTTGCCCAAAATATTCTGGAAGAAACATTGTCTTCACTGGGACTCAAAGTTGAGTCTCTTAACGAAGATTCTCCATCAGTCAAAATGACAGGGCTCTGTGTACCAGTCAGAGTCTCAGCAGAACTGAGGTGGCAGATTCAGCTTGGGTGAGGAGAATTTATAAAGGGGCGGGTGGGGTATGGGGTAACCTCAAAGGATGTTGGAGGACCCTAAGCCTACAGGAAAGAGAGGAAGAGACAGATCCAGGAATGTGGAGTCAGAAAGAAGGGTGGTTTTCTGTCAAGGGTATCTGCCAGCTGATGGCAATCCCACCGGGAGACAGACTGGAGAATAGTCTGCCTGCCCCCATCTTCTTCCCGGGATCTCCCACTGGTGTCCCTCATTGGCCAAACCCAGCTGGAATCTGTAAGGCAAAAGTCCTTGTGATCTATGAGGTCAGCCTCCTAGGTTCAGCACGGGGAGTCTCAGGACAGAGACATGGTCTATGCAAGAGTTCAAGGAGTAGATATTGAGCAGACCTAGAAATATATACACATGTTCCTTAACTTACAATGGGGTTACATCTAGGTAAACTCATCCGGAACTGAAAACATTCTAAGGTGGAAAGACGTTGAATTCACCTAACCTATCACTCACCATATGCCATAGAACATCTCATAGCTGACTGGGAGCTGTGACAGCTGCCACTACTCACTTCACAAGAGAGCATCATCCTGCATATTGCCAGTCTGGGGGAAAGATCAAGAATCAAAGTCTAGTTTCCGCTGAAGGGGTATCACTCTTGCAACTTCACAAAATCAAAAAGTCGTAAGTCAACCATTGTAAGTTACAGACCATCTGCGTACCTGAATGGAGGCAAACAGGAACTCACTGAATACTTAGCTCCCTGGTTCCATTTGGAAGAGAGCAGCATAGGACTCTTTTGGTCAGATGGAGTCTTATACAGACTGCCCTCAGACCCAACTCTAGATGGATTTCTCCAACTGTAGGAAGAAAAGTTCAAGTTCCTACAAGTTCAAGTTCAGCAGAAAGGTTGGAACATAAGGGGCACCCCAAGAAATGATAACTGTGAGAGCCTTCCCCCCACCACTGAGAACAAGATGGACTTTCCCCCAGCAAGCCAGGAGCAGAGGAGCCAGATGACCAGGTCTGTTAGTCAGCTCTCCATCACTAGAAGCTTTGGTGGTTTTGGCTCATGGTTGGTTGGTCCCATTGTTTGGGGGCCTGTGATGAGGTAGGAAGTGGGGGGATGGAGCCAAGCCACTCACCTCATGGACAGGAAGCAAATAGAGAGAGAGAAAGAGACAGAAGTACCCTAGTTCCCTTTGAGGGCATACCTCTAATGACCTAAAGACTCCCATGAGGGCCACCTTTAAAGATCATGAGATAGGGAAAGTCAGTATTTCCATTTAACCTACTTGGTAGAGCACCAAGCTGGACACTGTGCCTTTAACATACAGGAACACTTAGGATCCAAACCATAGCACCACACAAAGGTCATAAAGGGTCCAGTGTCCCTTAAACCCAAAGACTTCACGGAAGAAAACTCCACAGCATTGAGGAGAATGTGTGGGCCACCAGGGACCCTGTGGTGGGCAGGAGGGACAAGGGAGTCTGGGGAACAAGATAACCCATGGGTGGAGGCTCAGGGTCAGGTGCCTGCACATGTGTACACACACACACACACACACACACACACACACACACATGCACTTGGTTTGGCCTTGCAAGCAATGATTTCCCTGAACACCCTGAAGCGTTAGAGGTCTGTGAGTGACTCCAAAGTGTGACTCTGTGATCCCAGTCACAGAGCTTTCGGAGAACTCTGGCCTTGATTTCACAGCCTTCCTCAAACCCATCCCACCCCCACTGACCCTGAACTCCCATGTCAACTTCCAAAATAAGCCAAAAACCTGGTTTAACCCTCTCAAACCCACCAAGTGCCCATTCTGCACACCAGACGCCTCCCTGCAGCCACATCTCTCCGTGCTCCCGAGGGGGCCAATATTCCCATGTTCAAGATGAGAAAACAGAGGCTCCGAGTAATTAAGCAAACCCGATTCCAAGTCCAATTCCTCCTTTATCATTGCATGGCTCCAGCTAAAAATCAGAAGAGGACAACTGACTCCATTTCCTTTGGGCTTTGTCACTCGGAGCGCCCCGTCAAATTAGGCAGACAGCAGACCTTTTCCAAGGTGCTCAACTGCAGAGCGGACCTCTTGCGCCCTCATCTTTACACATCTTTCCTGGACCACCTCAGTCGGATGAGAACTGGAATTCCTCGAAGACGCAGAGGAAGGAGACACTTCTGCCCCCGCCTTTAAGGACTAAGGCAGCAGCTCTCCTGGACAGCGTCATGTCCCTTGTTCTTTTCAACTCAGGAACTGAGCTGACAGGTCCCCAGAAACTGTGCCTCCTCTGTCCTTCCACACCCCCAGAAGTGCTCCTGGAAAGCAAGAGGCCCCCTGTGGTGGATGGGGCCCAAGAAGTCCTGATGGACCAGCCCCATAAAGCCAGGCGGCGGGGTACCTTGGGAACCAGACCCTGAGACAAGGATTTGAGCAGGAGTAGTTTACATAGGAACACAGGAAAGGGGAGGAGACCAGCACAGGATTCTGATTTAGGCAATTGGCACTCAGCTCCGCAGGGAGCCTGTGGGAGACTGTGTGGCACATGCTCAGAGCTGTCACACCTGAGGGCAAAAAGCTGGGTAGTTACCTGCTAATCCTTTCCGGTGGCTGGTTGAGGGCTGTTTTCTGGGGTTTAACTTCCAGCAGTCCTACCCTCTGGCCACACCTGCTCCCAGTGGAGATCGTCACCAGGCAGAGGGACTAGGTGACTGCAGGAAGAAATGTTTGGCAGGCAAGAGAGTGACGGGTGCAGAGGGGGAGGTTTGGAGCACCACCCCAAGGTGGTTCCATTCCAGCATCCTGAGTCCTTGGTCTGGCAGAGAGAGAGGGCAGAAATTGGGAGGTACTCTAAGGAACATGATAGGTCTGTTGGTCTGTAGTCACTTTGAAATTATTTCATCTGGCTTCTCTGCACCCGTTTCTTCATTTGTTCAAGGAAAATACCGACATTCCCTCTTGCATGCGCTTGGCGTTTGATTGCATGAGTTAATGTGCAGGCAACCCTCAGAACAGCGCAAGGCACACGATGTAAGGTGCCCAGTAAACAGCCATGTTCTGCCTGATGCATAGAGTTGGAAGCCCTATTCCCACCCACGAAGTAGAGATTGGAATCACTCTTAATGCCTTAATCCTCAGGCACAAGAATCCTCAGAGACTCCTAAGTCGGATAGACTTCAAGCCCTTGGATGGGCCTCATTCCTGGATAATTCCCTTCCATAATTACCACCCTACTGAGCTGTCTGCAGGACCAGACTCTGCCTTCCAGTCCTGCCTGTGTTAATGCCCCTACCCAGGCTCCTGATTTCCCTGCACCCTGGCCCAACTGGCAGCATACTGAGCTCTACCTGGACATTGAATCCCCCTCCCCAGGTTGCGCTGGGGTCTTGCTCCAAGGAGACAGCCCCCATCTGGCTCCTTAGTATCACTGTGATGGTTTGAATGTGTGCCCCAGAAGCTCATCGTTGTAAATTTAATCCCCAAGTTTATGTGTTAATGGTATTTTGAGGTGAGGTCTTGAGAAGTATTATAGTTTGGACCTGAAATAGACCCCAAAGGCTCTTGGGTTGAAAACTTTTTTGTCCCCAGCTGGTGGTGCTATTGGGAGGAGATGAAAACTTTTAGGGGGTGAGACCTAGTTGTAGGAAGTAGGTCACTGAGAGTATGCCAGCTATCCTGGGACCCTGGTTCCTTCCTCTCTCTCTTCCTCCTGGCCATCATAAAATGGGGTGCTCCCCGCTTCATACCCTTCAGTCACAATCTACCATCTTATCATGGGCCCAGAAACAACGGATCAAGGTGACCATGGATGGACTGGTGAAACCTCTGAAACTGTGAGTCAAAATAAATCTTAACTCCTTCAAGTTGATTTTCTCAGGCATTGTATCATAGCAACATAAAACTGACTAGCACAGGAGGTAATTGGAATTGATAAGGTCATGAAGATGGGGTCCCCAGGGTGGCATTAATGGCTTTATAAGAAGAGAAAAGAGAGGCCTGAGCTAGCACGCTTTTTCTGTCTCGCCAAGTGATGCCCTCCACCATGCTATGCTGCAGCATGAGGCCTCACCAGATGTCAGCACCGAGCTCTTTGAAATCCCAGGTTCTGGAACCAGGAGCAAAATCAACTTCTAATCTTTATGCATTTTACCCAGCCTGCAGCATGCAAGTATAGGAAGCAAGTGAACTTAGACAATCCCTACTGCTGGATAGCTCATCTGTTCCTATCTGTCCGCCGTAGTCCCTCTTTCACAGGATCCAAAAGTCATGGAAACAAGAGAGGGACCGAACCTAGTACAAAGAGAATTAACAAGGATCCACCAAATTCCTTCACTTGAGCCTCAAATGGAGCTCACACAAGCAGGATGGGAAAGAGATCAGCAGTGGCCTGAAGCCAGGTTGGACTGCTTGATAAGCCCAAGGTGAAGTAACCGGCACACGTACCCCATGTGGATTCCACAGATCCAGGCTCCGCCCCCTCACACAGAGCCAAGGGGAGCAGAAGTTGGCAGGCTGAGACTCTCTGGCTCAGTTACCCTTGCAGGGGTGAGAGGGTTCAAAGATCCTGAGGCACATGGTGACAGAGGCAGGCTGCACCTTTCAGAGTCATTGCAAAGAGCCTTGGAGATGGGGGCCCAGCATGAGCATCCAGTCACCTTCAGCCTTGTCCTTGTTCTCATTGCTAAAGCCCCCAGCTATCAATTAGACGGAGGCCACCTGGGCTCTGTGTCGAATGCCCCAGGTCTTGCAAGCCCTTTCACAGGCCTGAGCTCTGCCTCTAAACTCCCTCAAATCACACGTGACTCGCTGCTCCCAGGAAACTAGCCACCTCTGCTCTGCCTCCTTGTGGTACCCAGCCCGGAGCCTGCCTGGAGCTGGGCTTCTCTGGGGTTGGTCCTCGCCTTCGGGCTCAGTGGCCACCAGTAGCGAGGCAGGCCTGGGGCGCTGTCGGAGAGCAGCACCTCCATCTTGGTACCCCCTTCCTACCGACTTGAGAATAAATGTTTGCTGATGCAAGTCTTTGAAAATGCATTTACGTTTGCTGAGACATGATAAGGGACTGAAATCAGCCGCCAAGGCAACTGCTAGGGAAATGGAAAGGGTGATGGATTCTCTCGGGGCACGTGGCCAATGAGAGGCAGTCCCCATTCCCACTGCACTTAGCATCTTTATTAAGAATCTGGTGGAAGGAACATGAACAATGTGCTTCAGCATCTTCTTTTTTTTTTAACTTCAAAATTTTTTTTTTAACAAATAGTGCATGTTTTAAAAAGCAGATAGGCCAAAGGAAAATTAAAAAAAAAAATCACTCTCCATCTCACGACTCTGAAATGACCTCTCTTCTTAACACATTTGCACAAACTTTCCATATCTAAACGTACATGTATAAATAAATGTCTAACTGAAATTCTGGATCCACTGTGGATGTTCAACCTGGATGTTTAAACCTTTGATAGAAGCAGTTTTTGTCTTGAAAGGGATAGAGACCGGCATTGACCTCAGGAGTCGACAGTTTATTTTGGGAAAACTCTTCGAATGGGCTTTTTGTCACAAAACGTTAAGCAAATGACTCCCTCTGCCAGCGCAGGAGGAATGCACTGATATGGAGCCATTGTACTGGACACATCGTCCGCTTGGAGGCTATTAGGCAGGCCCTGGCCACATCAGGGAAGGAAAAATGAGCATCTGTACCACAGCCACTGTCAGAAAAGAAAGATCCCCAGAAAGCCAGCAAGGCCTGAGCAGGTGAGCCTGGGAAGGGACAATTAGCAACATACCTGCCTTCCTCTCCCAGGTCCCATGGCTACTGGGGCCTGACCTCAGAGGTCCAGGTGGAAGGCTGGCCTCCTACAGAGTGACACAATGTGACCAGTCAGAAATGACAGGGGACCCTTTGAGGGAGGCTGTGTTCCTGGGGTCAAGCAGTACCCAGATGTATCACCAAGGCTGGGAACGTCGTATTCCCAGGTGCTGGTTGGTTGGGAATGTGTTCTCGCAGGTTGCTGAAGTCGGAGGCGTGCTGTTTACAAACAGGCATCTGACAAAAGTAGGAGTGAGCTCTACCTGCCGTTTGGAGATCCACTCCCCCGCCACTGCCTCCACAATAAATAGTGTGCATCGTTCCACATCAGCAGCTTTGGACTTTGTCACTTTAATGGATTAATCATATCTCTCCTTACGAGTGCATAACCACGACTGATTTAAATAGACACCCATCAGAAAATCATCCTTCCTGCCCCAACCCCACAAGTGGAGGTTCCCATCATATATTCAGAACCTATTTCATGAATGAACGACGAAAAATCACTAGACACTTGAGAGAAGAATCAAACATAAAAGAGAAAGGATAGACCAAACAAAATGAAAACTCCAATATCAAAACAGGAAGAACAGAAGGACATGCAGATAAAGCAGAACTCAGAAAAAAAAAATCTTAAAAAATATTATCCAAATAGTCCAGTCAGAGCCATAAGAGAAGAAAAATAGAGTTCATTAAAGGAAATGGGGTTCAAAAAGAAGACACTACAAAGAAGCAAGAAAGAACTACAAGAAATTAGGAATAGGAGGGGGAATACAATCATTTAATGAAAGTTTTTGAGGATAAAGATGAAATGTATTCGAAAGCAGGAGAAAAAGAAAAAAAAGAAGAAAATTCAAAATTTAGATAACTACACCAGAATTCCAGAATCTGACTAATAGGACAAACCAAATGAGAGAATAGAGGAAAAAGGAGAAGACAACACTGTCAAAGAACTGATTCAAAAGTTTTTTCCTGAAACTAGACTTCAGGACTCATATAAGTTTTCAGAACACCAGGGATAAGAATAGGTCCTGAAATTTTTCAAGAAGAAAGAAAACATACTGTATGCAAAATACTAACCAGAATGGCATTTCACCTCCCAAGTACCGAACAAAGACAATAAAGCAATGCTTTCACGTGTTGAAATAAAATGTTATTTTCAGCCTTGAATTCTATCTTAAGCCAAAGTAAAAATTAAGTGAGGATAAAATAAAAACATTTTCCGACATCAAAGACTCAGAATAAAAGATGTTTTTCATGTGTCTTTCTTTAAAAAAAAACTACTGGAAGATATGTTCCAGCAAACTTAGGGAGTAGCCCAAGAATAAGACAAAGGATCAGGAAGGGGTGCTCTGGAAGGTTCTGGAGGGTAATCATGCAACATGCCTTCAGATCAGCCAGTGCAGCTGGAAATAAGGCAAAAGAATTTTTTTAAAGATGGAAATCAAAAAGGGTGTGATGATAAAATATGTCACATGGTGGAATTTTTATTAAAAATTAGGTAGATGATACATGTAACTGATTTTGAAAATTTTAAATATTATATATATATATATATATATATATATATATATATATATATATAGAGAGAGAGAGAGAGAGAGAGAGAGAGAGAGAGAGAATAAATGAAATTGCTAGGGAGTTATTAACTCTAAGGGAAAACAAAAACCATTCAAGAAGGGAAATGGGATTATAGTAAATCCTAGAATTTATCTAGGGAAAGGCAAGGTTAGGATTAAATTGGGATGCTGGGATTGGGTGTGGGGTGGGGAGACCTACCATGAGAGAGCTAAATTCTTCCCTCCCACAAGGAATACAAGGGTTAGATGAGCATCAATGTAAGATAAAGGATTAAAGTAATACCAGAAGAAACAACTAAAAGAGTTTTAAATGATCAGTTCAAAGACTGCTTTTTCATTATAAGCCTTTTCGTATTTGACTTGTTTTACCCTCATCTGCATTGTTTTTAAAACACTTTTTAGAAGTTTGAATTTTTAAAAACAGGTTTTTTGTTGTTGTTGAATGAATGAGATCACCAAGCCATGAGTCCGAGATCTGGGTTCTCTAGTGAGCTGTGTGGCCACTGGCAAGGCATTGGGTCTCTCTGGGGCTCTGTCCAAGGCCAACGCTCTCAGTCCTTTCTGAGTTTCTGAATATCACTGACCCAAAGACCACAGGAGTCAGGCTTGGCCTCCTGATGTGGTCCCATCTCTGGGTCACCTTGAACAACAAATGACTTCGCAATGACAGGAAACAATTCCACGTTCAAGGAGGGCCTCCAGGAGGTCACGCACAGGCTGTGGCCACCATCTAGCTTTCTAGAAGCTCGGTCGATATGAACGACTTGAATGTCCTCCACGTGGGCTGGGGGAAAACCAGATCAAAACAGACATGACCAGGTTGGGCTTTGGAAAGCTGGGATGCCACCTTGCCCAGAGGCAGAGGAGAGGAGTGATGGCAGGTCATCCCCCTGAGCGGGACATACCCAAATCATCTCAGCTGCTGCGTGCGCAGGCCCCTGGCCCTGGGACCGAAATTTCCCCCCACCTCTCTCCGTTTTCATAACCAGCATTTTCTTAACACCCAGAGAAGGATTTTGCTTTTCAGTCTGTGATTTTTTGTGCCCCCAGTGGCCTCTGGAGTTCCATTCTGCTCGGGCGAGAGTGCTCTTTCCAGGCTGTCAGTGGGGGAAAGATGACAAGGCTTTAATGAAGTCAAGTCATCATTTTTTCATGGCACATGAGGCTGCGGGCTGGCAGCTCCACTGGGAAGGGAAGATGGAGATGGTTTCTTTTCCCTGGGCCTCTTCCCCGATGCCCCGACATCCTGTACCCAGCCCTCAGGAGCTGCTTCACAGAAACAAGCCCAACGTTGCTGCAGGGGTTCCCCGAGGCCCCTGGCTGGATGGCTAAAGAGTATGCAGAGGTCTGGTGCCATTCATCACCCAGACACAGCACTTGCGGATTCTTGACTTGGCTGGGAGCTCCCTCTCCTCCCTGTCCCCCAGAGAACAAATCTGTCGATTTTCTCCCTGTGATTCAACCAGCAGCTAATATTAACATGGCCTAAATCATCGCGACTCCCACAAGTCAGTTTTCTGCTGGTTTTCCTACAAATGAGCCACCAAATTTAGCCAGAAATGCTCTCTATTTAAATAAAGTCTACGCATCCGCTTGGAAAAAAATATATATATTTCAAGGTCTAGTTAATATCTGATTCCCCCAAACTCCTCCCACAGGCCTGTATAATTCAAAAACCCCAGTGAAAGGAGATGCTCATCTGCTGATAGGAATTTTTTTTTTATCTTTGAAATGAGGGAAAACACCTCTTTGATGTAGAGGATTGCTTCGGACATACCTGTGAACATCTTTGGACAACCTGCCACTTGTGTGGTACAGGTGAGGGGAAGGAAATGCTAAGGATTCGGCTCTGGCTCCAGTCCTTCCAGAGCAACCCAGTGTTCCCAGTTGACAGCGGGGCCAGTGGTTCTTAGACTTCAGCAGGGAGCAGGTTCACTTAGAGGGCCTATGGGCCTCGACCGCCCCCTTGAGATTCTGATTCTGAGAATGTGCATTTTGTGGCAAATTCCCCTGTGATGCTAACGTTGCTAATCCGGGACCATAACCTACTTTGAGAACCTGTGCTCTGGACCACCCTTTCTCCTGAGCCAATCATTTGCAAGCATCTTTCTTGGAGCTGATACTGAACACAGCTGAGAACCTGCAAAGAAACCTGACCCCAGCCCCTCACTTTCAGGTTGAGCCTTTTGCTGAACTTAGCTCAATAACGGCCAGTTGGCCTGAGACGAACCCTGGGCATCCGCCTGCCCTGTGACTCACAGCTTTCCAGATCCTTCAGATGGGTCAGCCCAGGCATTTGGGTGCACCTGGGTGAACCGGCCTAGCATCTCAGTTTCCTTGGGATTCGCGCCAGGCCCTAACACACCATCTGACCCTTTCCAGCTCCACCCCTCACCAAGGTCTCAGACCTGGAGTCCTACCTCCTGCCTGCCTGCTCCTCAGGCAGGATCTGAGCAGCAACCACTTTGGATGAGAAGCACTGTGCCCTTCTCACTTGAGGTCACACACACCCCACACTCCACCCAGGATGGGCTCTCCCTGGGAATAATACCCCCAATACTGGCTCAGTCATCACCGAGCTACCTACTGAGATTTGGATGCTCATAACTCTTCTCGGGGTTGGCAGTTTGGGGATCAGGACCCCCTATTCCCAGTCTCACCCTTCCTGGCACCTCAATTACCTCTGCTCCCTTATAGCTGAGCTCCCACCATGTCTACACCAGAACCTAACACCCACCCCCTTCTCCTCCCCCTGCAACTTCTTGGTTAAGACACTCGTAACTGGGCCTCTGTAAAGTGGTCTTGCTTTTGACTCTATGACTTCCTAGCCCAGCCTTGCAAAGGCTGCCTGATTTCCTGACCACCTTTGCCAGGGCCATTATTGAGCTGTGTCTGCCAGGCAAATAGCCCTGCGGTGAGGAACATGAGCTCCAGTGTCAAACCCTTGTATGATTTATTACTCTGACGCTTGCTAGTTCTGTGATCTTGAGCAAGCCAGTTGGCCCCTCTGAGCCACAGTTTCCTCATCTGCAAATAAGAAGCATAACTTCTAGTTCATGGGATGAAGAAGGATGAAATAAGCTAAGGTGTATAAGGTGTTAAGGTTTGGATCTGAAATCTCCCCCATAAGCTCATGTATTGAAGGCTTGGTCCCCAAGGCAGCAGTGTTCAGCCTCTGGGCTGATTGATCATAAGGACTTGAACCTCATCAATAAATTAGTCCCTTCCCTTAAAGGTAATATCTTTAAGTCCCTTCCTCCCCTGGCCCTCTCTCCTTCCTGGCCCCCATGAGGTGAGCAGCTTTGTTCAGCCATGCCTTCTGCCATGATAGTGTACCCTGATATTGACCCAGAGACCACAGAGCCAATTTACCTGGACTCAAACCTCTGAAATGGTGAGCCAAAACGAACCTTTCATCCTTTTAGGTTATTCTTCTCAAGCATTTTGTCACAGTGAAGGAAAGCTGATTAATACATAAGGTGAAGCATTCGTTTCCCATTGTTCTACCACTAATTATCCCAAACTTAGCAGCTTAAAACAACCCAAATTCATTCTCTCGTCTTCTGAAATGAGTCATCCAGGGCTAAAGTCGAGGTGCCAGGAGCTGATTCCTTCAGAAGGCCCCAAGGTAGAACTGAATTCTTTTCTCTTCCAGCTTCTGGTGGCTGCCAACATTCCTTGGCTTATGGCCACATAACTAATCTCTGCCTCTATTGTCACACTTCCTTCTCCCCTTGCCAAATCTCACTCTGTCTTCCCTCTGTAAGGATACTGTGGGCCCAACCAGACAATCCAGAACAATCTCCCCATTTCAAGATCCTCAATTTACACAGTTTTCACAACTGCAGAGTCCCTTTTGCTATTCAAGGTAACATTCTCAGGTTCTAAGGATTAGGACCTGGATATTTGGGGGGCCCATTATCCAGCCTGTTTCAGAGGCTAAGCAGAGTGCCTCATGTTTAGACACTTTATAAATTACTATTACTCTTCTCACTACTATTTTTATTATTACCCCTGTTGAACCTTAATTCTGCCCAAGCATTATCCCCGTGATTGCCACACAGTCAACAAAGGGTTGAGTTTCTATAAGTCCAAGGAGCATAATTCTATAAGGCTCGAGTAACTAAAACCCAGAATGATTAGCCATTTATACCATCTATAAAATTCTTCCTTCAGAATATGCACTCCTAGCAGGAGGTAGAAATTCTCCATGGGGTGCAATAAAAGCCCCTCCAGGTGAATTTTTTAACTACCAACTTAGCAGAGCAAGATGATGCTCTAATGAATACTCTGAGCTTTCTGGATGCCTCCCTGCCCAGGGCGCTCTCTGCCATCACATCTGAGAAGTCCTTTCAAGAATGTGGCTTGGCTCTGCTATTCTTCTAGCTGACAAGAGCTGAGCAAAACCCCCCAGGGCTCTCACCCCAGGGGACTGCCCTCAGAACTGTCCACATCTGTCCACAGAGCACCTCCGCAGACTTATGGGATCAAACTTCACCCAACACCTTCTTGGAGCCCCCAGAGTTTATGGGCTCCTTTGAACAATGGACACGGATGATATGAGTGTTCCATGTTCAGGGATTAGTGCAAGGAATATGCTGAGTCACAGCAAGGACGGTCAGGTCCCAGCATGGACGGTCAGGTCCCAGCCAAGAAGTGGTGAATTCTGAACTAGGTATAATGCATGATTCCAGAAAAATGGAGTCACAGAGCCACCAAGGCCAATGAGATGAGTTACCAGAGACAGAGACTAAAAGGTGCACCAGCCAAGGCCAGGAGCTAGGAGTCACCCCTAGAAAAAGAACCAAGACAGAAAGTGCCAGGGCAAGACCAGGGAAGAGGGGTGACAATCATCAGACCAATCCTGGACTTTTCCGATCAGGGCCTCTTCTGAAGGGTCAGCTCTTTCCCACGGAGGTTTTTAAGCCAAGAATACTTCAGACTCAGAGCCCTGAAACATTCAAAGTCTCAAAATGCCTAGGACTCTTCTCATCAGGAAGCCAATGCTCAAGTGGCTCCCTGTGACAGGTGACAGCCTGTTATCAACTATGCTAAGACAAAGAGCCTCTGTGGCATCACCCACACGACCCCCAATGACACACTCTTGCAGGTCTTTGGTGAATTAGCAGCCTCTTAAAATGTCATAGAGTGTCTTCTCAGAGCAAAACGCTTTTTGTCCGTGAGATGCTCTCGAGGCTAATGTGGGGTCCCCAGAGTGCTCACCAACTCTCTGTCTGAGACCTGGGACTTCAGGACTCCACTCCTGGGTACTTCACTCGGGACCAGGAGCATCGACTCTGTCCAGATTTCTGGAGAGGACTTTGAAGGAAGCTTCAGGCGGAGACACTTAGGTCAACTCCCACCAGGCCTGGCTCACTGCCCACCCTCTGCTTTATCCCTTAGCCTTGCTTATACTTCATAGGGTAGGTTTTCTATGTCTCTTCTACTCTCCCAATGTCTTGTCCACACTGCTTCCTCCCACTCACTCTTCCCGGCACCACACCCATCTCCATCAGATTCTCCATCCACGACTCCAAACAGGTGACTCCGTCTTCATGGAAACACCAAGGTCGCAGGATGGAAACTCCCCACAAGATGCCCATCTTTACCCCATGCTCTCTTTTTGCAAAAAAAAAAAAAAAAAAAAAAAGAAAAAGAAAAAGAAAAAGAAAAGAAAAGAAAAGAAAGAAAGAAAAAGCATTGAATACTGGGTTAAGCGCAGGGATCTAGAATTTTCCATGAGGATCCAGAGCATATTCTACTTCTTTACTAGCTGAGTGAACTCAGGTAAGCCGCATCATGTGCAAAACAAGGATGGCATTGGTCTCTTGCACCTCACCCAGTTGCTAAGGAATAAATGAGTAAGCACATGGAAAACAGTGTCAACTCCGGGTATGCGCGGAATAATGGGAGCAGTGATTACTCTTCTGATGTGAGAATCACAACACACAGGCAAATATAAATCTGTTGGGAACATGAGCTCTGGAGTCCTGGCTGTGTCATGCTTTAGCTCTGGGGCCTAGAGGGAGTCACTTAACCTTCTTGACCTTCGGGGGTTTTGTCCAGAACACCAAGCCATGAGAAAGCTCACCTGAGGCCTCAAAGGACACAACCCGTTTGAAGTCCTGGGCATGGCATCTGGGGCAGAGAGCGCTCACCATCAACAGGACTTATTAAAATGGCGGCCTTCTTTCCCTTCCATCTAGGTCACGCCAGCCCCTGAGTCCTGGCTGCTGCATGACACACTCAACGATCGATCATCAACATCTCCCTCCCTCTGGATCCTGCTCCTCAATCTCCAACGGGCTCCAACTCCCCCCACACAACAAAAGCTTTCTTTCAATCTTTTTATTACCACCCTATCCTCTCTCACGCTCCACTAGGGAGCTTCTAGAAAAGATCGTCTACCCTCAGCTGCAGGCTCGGTTTGCCAAAAGTGGTGGAGCCACTGTGGGCTTCTTACTGTTCCCTATCAGATGTCTGGTATCTCTTAGGGACATCTCAAGATAATGAAGTCCTCAAGTGTTTGTGAGCTGTTGTGGAGACCTTGCTTCCGTGCACTGAGTTTATTGGGGGAGTCGAACATCCTATACCTTCTATATAAGCAGATAGAGCAACTCATCATCGTGGGCAGCTACAATTGCTCGCTGGGTGGCTAGACTCAACCCCAAGACAGTTAACCCTCCCAGCCTCTCTCTCACTGAAGATGAACTGGCTCATTAAAGGTGGGGTGGCATGGGGGTGACAGAAGTAGCCTGACTCAAGAAGGCCGAGAAAATGGCCAGAGAAAGGTGACCTCTGAGAAGCCATCTGCCTTTAACCGCAAGCAAAGTGGAGAGGCAATCAGTCGTCATAATTTTTCCACTACATTCTGAAGGGGGAAGAAAACCTCAAGTGCCTGAAGCTTCAACAAAGATGAAGAGCAGACAAAATGAAGTTCTGTTCATTTTGTGTAGGCAGGTGAGGGCAGGGTTGCAAAGCAGGGAGACATGTGCCTGTGCCCCTTGGAAGGAAACCTTGGTGAGGGAAGGACCCCGGTCCTGGGATGGCACACCAGATGCCCACTCCAGGGGACACATCCAGTGCAGAGGCTCCTGTCTACATAATCCTACTTGTGGCACCAACATCTTGATGAGGTGACCCTACTGGATCCTGCCAGTCAAGATGCCCTGCTCTTGGGGCGCCATGACATATTGGAGTTGTGAGTCCAGCACCCTGGAGGATGGTGCTTCCCGTGTCCACAGTTGAGAGGCTCTTTTCTTTCCAGCCTGATCTCCAAGACCAGGGCACTCTCTGCCTTTGGGATTTCCTTGAGGACACAGTCTAACCAATGCCTCCCCCTTCACCGCAGGCAACATCCCTGTGTGCAGCCTCCAGGTGGGCTCCCCCTCCCCCACCGCACCTCACCCCCTGCTGCGCCCCTCATTCACTTACACACACTGGACTCATGCCTGGGAGAGGTGCACGTCTGATCCCACTTCATGCCGGGAGCTCCAGAGCATATCTTGTTCATCTTTCACCGCTTCATAGGGTCTGACACATAGTAGGTTCTTAATCACCATGTCTTCAATGGATGGATGAATAACTAGCACTTTGGTCACAATCAATAAGCATACGATAATATCTATCATTTACCAAGTGATTTTTTTCCACTAGATCTTCTTTATAGCATTTTACATAAATTGACTCATTTTGCTCTCACAAAAGCCCTAAGAGAAGGCACCATGATTATCCCTATTTTACAGAAGGGGGGGGGGGGGAGTCAATCCCCAGAGATGCGCAGTTGCCTTAGGATAGACGTCTAGAAAGTGGCAGAGCTAGGATTTGAACCCTAACAGTCTGACACCAGATGCTGGGCAGTTAACTAACCCATTAACTGCTTCTTAAAATATTTAAAGTAAGTTTTCTCAGTGGGATTGCCAAAGGCACCTGTGAGCAGATTGGTAAGAATACATTAGACTCGGGGAAGATTGGATTTTTGTTTGAAATGGCTTATTGCACCGGCAAGGCCACAGGGGTCTGGTTGGAACCTGCAATGGGAAGGAGAGGTAGAGATGGAAGGGGTGGCCAACAGTGTTGGACTGATAGGTCAGGGGAGTGGGAAGGGCCTGACCCAGAGTGAGCCGCTTATCAGACCCCCCTAGACCCTGGGGGAGATTAATGGAGACACTGCAGATGAGAACAGGGAGTAAAGATGGAGCCTGTGTAGGCTCATACCAGAGAGGCTGAAGTGTTAGTGGGCCACTGAGAACAGGGGGGAGCTTGAGCCCATTAGGGTTGTCTAACCTGGCAGGTAAAGGGTGACCCAGTCCCGATGCTGGGATCTCAATATAGCAGCCTTAGTCTAGAGAGGCCAAAATATTACAGATCCAATGTGTACATCAAGGGAAGTGATCTCCACTGTGGTTCCAGAGGGTCCAGCCAGCCAGCAGCTGAAACTACAGGGGACAGGCTTCAGCCCCTGAGATAGGAGGCTGGAGAGGTCCTGGCAGGCCAGCGGAGTTCTAGAAAAGCAGGCAGGGGTTCAAGCCAGTCTGCAGTCCCTGCAGAGGACAGGGGGCAACTGGGAACTGAGGCAGACAGTCATGGGGAGAGGGCTTAACTGGGATAATGAGGGGAGTGACGCTCAGCCACTCCTTCCCCCTCCAGATTCCACACTGAGAGCAGCAGAGCCTGTGGCGGCCCCTCCCAGGCAGTCTGGCTGAGTCCTGAGGCTGAGCCTGTGTGTTGGAGGTTGTTAGCGTCTGAGGCTGAGCAGGCCCTCAGCCCGGGGCAGCAGGACGGCAAGGGACCAGGGAATATAGCATTCGTTCGCCCGCCCATTCATCCATCCAACATTGACTGAAATCCAAGTGTCAGGCACTCTGCAGGGTGCTGCAGAAATTAAGATTCTCAAGATCTATTCAGTGCTCTCAAGGAGCCCCTGAGCAGCAGACTCCTGACACTGAGTTAAATTGACAATGTTCAGTGAGCTCGGGGACATGTATTGATAAGAGATGGAGAGAGCGGAGAACTGGCGGGGCTGAGGGTGTGCGCAACCAATAGGAGACCACGTAGGCTGCCGGGTGCATGGATAGTCAATACGAGTTGTATAAATATCAGACTACGGCTGCTTTCTAAAATAAGCTGCCTGGCAAGCCCCTTAACCTGCTCACCCTGTGAATGGGTTCGGTGAAGTGGCTCAATAAGCCATATCCATTTACGCAACGAATTCAGATGATCTTACCCCAGATGGTGCCATAGGAGCCATACTGCCAAGACCAGGGCTGCCACTTACCCAAACACAGAGCGTCCCTTGGTCTGGCAGAACCCAGTGAGGCTGAGGGGGTGGAGTTCCATGGGGGTGGGAGTGGCTAACTGCTAACCCTAAGGCTGCCCTCACCCTGAGCTCTGCTCTGCCTCCAAAAACCTTGGCCCCCCTGCCCATCGCCTCACCCATGAGAACTGTGGCAAGTGGAAGAACACACCGACACCCCATCCAACCTCCATAGGTCCTCTCAAGACCCTGACTATGCCAGGAGTCAAGTCTCCCTCCTTGTGGACCACAAGGGAGCAGTTGATCAAAATTCATGTGCATTTTTTAAATATACTAGTTATTGTCTCTTTCCCCTGTTGAATTTAAGCTCTGTGAGAGTAGCCATCTGCTCTGCCTCGTTCATTGCTATATCATGAGAACTTGGTGCCAGTAATATGGATGATGCTTAATACAATTTGGTTAAGTACATTTGTTATATATGAATGTCTATTTTAAGACCATGGTTGGCTCAGGTTCCAGTCCCAGCTCCACTGCTTATTAACTCTGTGTTATGTTACCTAGTGTTGGTAACCTTGCCACAGTTTTCCTCTCTGTAAAATGGGAAAATAGATGTAACTTCTTTATGGAACAATTGGGAGTATTCCATGAGACGATGCGTGCAAAGTACTCAGCATGAGACCTGGTTCATAGTAAATAAAGGAGTAAATAAAAGGAAGTAAATAAAGGGAGTAAATGAAAGGAAACATGAGCACAATATTGTTGTTGAGTTTACCTAAATGCCTCCTTCCTGCACTGCACTCTGGATCCTCAAATGACAAGAGGAAAACACACACACACACACACACACACACACACATACACACACACACACACACACACACACACACCACAAAGGCATCCCAAGCAGCCTCAAGAATGGAGAAGCAGCAGCCTAGAGCAGTGGTTCTCAAAGTGTGGTCCCTGGACCAGCAGCATTAGCATTACCTGGGAACTTGCTAGAAATAAAAGCTATCAACCCCACCCCAGTCCTTCAGAATCAGAGATTCTGGAAGTGAGGCCCAGCGATCTGTGATTCTCATACACACAAGTTGACAATTCCGAGCCCAGAGCAAGAGCTAGATGAAGTCTTGATTCCTGCTCAGAATGCCAATAGATTCCCCCAATGTGTAGGGAAAGACAGAGAAGGATATGGGCAGCTTCAGGTCCAATGCCAGAGAGCCTCACCCATTTTGCAGTCATCAGCCTGGCCTTTCCTTCTCTGCTGCTGGCAGAGATGTTTGGCTGCCATCCATTACAAGGAAAGCGCGTTTGGCTGCGAGGAGAGCACTGTTTGCTAGCTGCTTCTCTGCTCAGCATCCCTGCCCCTGCACGGCTCGGGGCTGGCTGGCCAGAGGTCAGCAGGAGGCAGGACTGGATGCAGGCAAAAGACACACAGGACCAAGTTGTCCTTAGCATCGTGTATGTTGGGGAGCCCAAGGCAGGACGAGGAGATCTGTGTTTGAAGAGAGGCAAAAAGCCCTCGAGTGTATCAGAAAAGTTAGAAGAGTTAGAATAGCAGCAGACACTGGCAATTACAACTGCCTGCTAGGTAAACAGCAGTCAGCTACTACCAGAATCCCCAGGACTACTGTGGAAGACAAATTGGAGCCATACCTGGGAGTAAGCAATGGCAAAAAGAGGTCTGTGGAAGACTGATCAGGTCGTGGGGACTGCTAGGCTCCCTAAGGAGGCAAAAGTATATGTGAATCTTTGAATGTTGGGCACAGGGAAGCTGCCTGTTAGAACCACCTGGAGGCTCTCAGAATCACCACTGCCCGGGCCCTAACCCAGTAGATTCTGATTCCACTTGTCTGGGATCCAGGCATTAGGATATGTTTGCAAGTCTTCCCAGGTAATTCGAACACCCAACTAGGGTTGAGAACTGCTCTTCTGGCAGTTTCTCCTCCACTGAGGACAGCAAATGCACCATCTTGTGTATGTCCCAACACACGTGTCTGTGAACATATGTCCATGTTTCTGTATCTTTCTATCGGTGGAAACGTCTGATGTTGGGACTGGGGAAGTCTGAATTTGAAACCAACTCAGAAAATAAGCCCTAGAGACAAATGTGGAGATCAGAAAGTCAACTCTGTACTTGAACAAAGTCAAGTACAGAATGTGGCTTTAGATCTGTAGCCAAATGGGTTTGCAAATGTTTCACCGATGAATTAGACAGATGTATCCATTTGGCACCAGCCACACCAGGCAAAAGCCAGAGGGTCAAAGCCAACCCCGGGAGATTACCCTGAACCAGAGAATTGACGAGAATGTCGATCCCACTCTGCAAGCAGCTAGGGCAGAAGAAAAAGCAGCCCCGGAGATGTCGAGTAAGCTCATTTTCTCTCCCAGACTCAACATTGAACCAAAAAGTCACTTCTCTGGGGATAAATAGGCAATGGGGTGGGCAAAAGCAAGGAGTTTGGCCCCTACTCTCCCCACTGGATAGTGCAACAGAAAAATCTCACTATTCCTGGAAACATGAGTCGTGAGGTGCTCACCTTCTTTTCTAATGTCTGGGTATTTATCTAAGCATTGTTGTCTTTATGCTGAATATCTTTTTTTGCAGTGCCTGGGGATGAATCCAGGACCTTGTGCACAGTAGGCAAGAGCTACATCCCCAGCCCCTCACTAAATACCTGAAAGGGTGATTTCCTATGGGTGTGGCTGCAGGGGCTTGTGTACCTCTGCTTGTGTGTTTGATTTTGTGTGTGTTTGTGTGTGTGTGTTATCTTTTCATTGCTGTGAGCAAAATACCTGACAAGAACTTAGAGGAGGAGAAGTTTATTTTAGTTCATCATTTCAGAGGTTTGGTGCATGGTGGGCTGACTCGCCTGCTCTGGCCCAAGGTGAGGGAGGCAGAGCATCATGGCAGAAGGGAATGGTGAAGGAGCTTTCTCCAGGACTCACAGCAGCCAGGAAGCAGAGAGAGAGCAAGGGGAAGAGGCTGCAGGGAGGACGAACCCTTCTAGGGTATGCCCCCAGTGACCCACCAATGACCCACCCTCCAGCCACACCGCCCCTGCCTACAATTCCCACCCAGTTAGTCCACTCCAACTGACGTGGGCTGAGGAGGTTGTAGCTCTCACAATCCAAGCATTTTCACCTCTGAGCATCCCTGCCTTAACACAGTTGCTTTGGGGGACACCTCATATCCAAACCTTAACGGTGATGAAGCTGGAATCTACACCCATCCTGCTGCCCGGTCCCTCATATCTCAGCAGCTGTGCCACCTGCCTATCTGCAGGCTCCTGTGTTTCTTGCTCAGACCGCCCGAGGGATCTTGCTGATGTTCCCAGCAGTCACTGTGCTCCGGGGCACACTGTCCTGAGTGGTGATGACCACCCTCTCATCACCACTGTCAGTGCCATGACAAGACAGCAATGAAAATCATCTTGGGACAGATAGATCTTCCCTGGATGAGGCTTACCTCACTGTCCTGGTTCATGAGCTCCTGAACAAAATGAGAGAAGCCAAGAGACCAGGGCTCCACCCCTCAGTTGCCAGCATCTTACATATGCCAGGGAGAGATTCAGACATGTGTTGGTTCTCCCATGTACTGGAAAGACCAGACCCCTCGCTAAGTCTGGGGGCAAGAGCCAGTCTTCCTCCCATGCAGAGCCTCGGGGTGGATGTCTGGGGCTGTCTTCGGTCAAGGACCCTGCCCTTTGTAGCCGCAGGGGGTAATTCTCTTCTCCCTGGCTTCCCTTGGAAACCTGCCTTCCCTTCCTTAGCAACTCCCCCCCATGCATCCCAGGAGCTGGGTAGCAATACTTTGAGAGCACAGAGCATGGAATCAGACAGAACAAGGGAAAAGACCCTACTCTGCTAAATATTGTGTAACTTGATTGTGTCACTTGATTGTGTCACCTCTCTCTGAGCCTCACTTTTCTCATTTATGAAATGGAAATATAGTCAGGAACCACATAAAATTTTGGTCAACAATGGACCACAGGTAGAACAGTGGTCCCATAAGATTATAAGGGAGTTAAAAATTTTTTCTATAACCTTGGAGCCATCATAACATCATAATATAATGTATTACTCATGTGTTTATGGTGATGCTAGCAAACAAAGCTGTATAGATATGTATAAATACACAAATACTTACCATTGTGGCACAATTTCCTATAGTATTCAGTACAGTAATGCTGAACTCAGTCATAGCCTAGCAATAATAGACTATGCCAGTTAGCCTAGGAGGCTGGTAGACTCTACCCTCTAGGTTTGTGTCAATACAAGAAGTTTGCATCATGAAAAAATCATCCAACATTGCCTTTCTCAGTCATTAAGCAACACATGCCTGTATTCATAATAAATACAGTCAATGCCTTGAGGACTTACAAGGCATTAGGAACTGCTCTAAAATTGCATGTGTTTTACATTAGTTGCCTACTGCTGTCTAAAAAATTACCCTTAAATTTGGCCTAAAAACCACAAGAATTTATTATCCATTTCTGTGGGTCAGGAATATGGGCAAAACTACCATCCTTCGTTCCTTCCCAGGTGGGCTTCACCATTGGGCAGCCCAAACATGCGGGTGGCTCTGATCAGAACAGGTGAGGGAGCAAGAGAAGGTTATCCAGTGGAAGTCACAGATTGTAACCTAATCCCAGAAGTGACACCCTATCCATGTGACCATATTCTCTTCACTAAAAGCAAGTCACTAGTCCTGGCCGATGCTCAAGGGGAGGGGATTCCTCAAGGCAGGGGCCACTGGGAGCCACATCATGGGCTGCTCACAACATTAGTTAATCACTTTACCCCCACAGCAATACTATGTGGCAGATTCTGAGTATCCTCCTTTGTCACCATTCAACAGAGGGAACTGAGGCCCAGGGACTTACCCCAGGACATAGAGCTGGTCTGTAAGGAGCCTGGAAGCTGGCTTCCATGTGCTCTGAACAACCACTAAACCCTATAGGCTTAGACAGATCGGCTGTTGGGATGATCAGCTGCGACTTTGTAAGCAGTAGCCCTGTGACCTCAGCAAATACAAGCCCCTTTCCCCAGAAACCCCGGTCAGCTCTGCCCCACTCAGTGTCCAGCCCTTGAGGAACAAGGGTGGCTCCCAGGCAAGTATGCAGCTTTTCACAAGCTCTCAGAAGTCATTCCCAGCCTCGTTGCTCCCTGTGTCCTCTCGTCACCACTGTCTTCTCTGACCCCTCACCACGCTGCATTCTACCTTCTGAATGGCTGCAGGACAAACTGGTTTCTGAGATGAGAGCATCTGACTTTGCACAATGAGTTCAGGAATCCCCTCCCCTGGAGCTCCATCCTGGAAGGCGGCAGGTGAACTCACCTCACCCAAGTGGCTTCATTCAGTTGGAAACAGGCAAAGAGTGGCATGAGCACTTGGCCTGGTGGGGAGCAGGGTGAGGATGTTCCCTGTCTATCTGGGCTTGACCGCCAGAGAGGGCTACTGTGGGTTAGGCTGGAAATGACCTGATGGCCCAGCTAATAACCAGTGGCACAGGGAGGGTCCTTTTATGTAGTTTCAGTCCAATTTTATGGGTATCGGAGCCACTTCCTCCTTTCTTCCCACCTCCTCTGCCCATGCTGCCCAGTTTCCCTTTCAGATGAAATCAGAAGAGGGGAGATATGTCCATCTTTCCTTCCACCCTTCATTCTCTCCTCCATGTGGGTGGAGGAGAGACTGGAGTGATTGCTGAGGTGGCAGGAGGTTGACATCCATCGGTCTGTGCTTCTCTAATGAGAAAACGCCCCTCTCCAGGTGTGACCTCTCTCCTGGCCTCAGGTTTCCACGCATCCGGCTAGCAGTGCACGACCAAGTCCCAGCACTACCCTCAGGTGAGCTTCAGGTCCATATGAGAAGGAAGGTATTGAGGAAACCACTTCAGCTTCAGGTCCCACCTGTTGTCAAATTGAGCTTTACCAGTTACAAAGACAAGATTCTCCTCCCCATCAAACTCCAGTGTATCATTGGCTCAGAAACTCGAGGAGTGCGATTTGTTATGATTCTTCCAAACCCCAACACTGAGAGGCAATAAAAGGCTTGTCATGGGCGCCTTGCTTGCACACAGCAGAGCTGGGACACATGAGCATGCCAGCCAGGCTGCCTGTGCACCTGGCATTTTATTACATCCCTTCCTCAGAATTTCTGTGGTGAATGAACATAAGGCCACAACGAGGAAAACATTCTTCAAGGTTCAGATCCAATTTTAGCACCTCCAACAAACTCAGGACGCGGTTCCTGAGAGTACAGAAATAAAATTTTGGTCACCAACCACCTAAACCAGGGGCATGACCATGAACCCCGTGTGGTATGACACGTACTATTCATCAGATATTGACTTCCCCCCATCAGCTTCCTTGGGGGAAATGCATTCTCCACCCTGCAGACCTTGGGCTTGGTCATGAAACTTGCTTTGACCCAGAGAACATGGGTAGAATGAATAGTGCATAAGTCAAATTCCAGATCTTGAGTGGCATCTTATCCCAAATAACATGCCCACAGTAGCCTCTGGGCACCAGAAGAATGAGAGACATAAACTGAACCCTGATACCAGAAGAAGGAGACCCCAACTGAGCTACAACAAATTGCAGTCTACATCAGGCATCCCCCACTTGACCTGTAGATGTAACAGCAAAAAAGCAAAGTTGGGGTTGCATCTCGGTGGTAAAGTGCTTGGCTGGCAGATGCAAAGTCCTGGGTTTGATCCCCTACACTGTGACACTGTGAAAGAAAGAAAGAAAAGAAAGAAAGAAAGAAAGAAAGAAAGAAAGAAAGAAAGAAAGAAAGAAAGAAAGAAAGAAAGAAAGAAAGAAAGAAAGAAAGAAAGAAAGAAAGAAAGAAAGAAAGAAAGAAAGAAAGAAAGAAAGAAAGAAAGAAAGAAAGAAAGAAAGGAAGGAAGGAAGGAAGGAAGGAAGGAAGGAAGGAGGGAGGGAGGGAGGGAGGGAGGGAGGGAGGGAGGGAGGGAGGGAGGGAGGGGGAGGGAGGGAAGGAGGGAGGAGGGAGGGAAAGAAAGAAAGGAAGGAAGGAAGGAAGGAAGGAAGGAAGGAAGGAAGGAAGGAAGGAAGGAAGGAAGAGAAAGAAAGAAAGAAAGAAAGAAAGAAAGAAAGAAAGAGAAAGAAAGAAAGAGAGAAAGAAAGAAAGAAAGAAAGAAAGAAAGAAAGAAAGAAAGAAAGAAAGAAAGAAAGAAAGAAAGAAAAAAAATAAATGTTTTTTTGTTAGGTACCATTGAGTTTTTGTTTGAGGGAATTTGTTACATAGCATGATTGTATGATAGCTAACTAATATGTTCTCTAACATGATCATAAAAGGAAAAAAATTAGCAACGTTTGTGTTGTCAAAGAAGACTTCAGGGAGAAAGCACTTCAGTAAGTACCAAACAGTGGGTTCCACTTAGAGTTTAGGGTCTTCAAAAGTGGACCTCTGTTGGTCACACTGTGGGTGTATCATGGAAGCATGCCACGTCTCGTGCACGAACATGTGTGTGCTGAAGACCCCCGGGCCTAGTCACCATGGAGGACAGGGTGTGGTGCAGAAGCAATCCCCTTCTACAAGCAGTCTTGAGTGTTGACATCTTTTTAAGCCAAGACCATTTTTTTCTCTATTTTCCTCCCATGAATTAATCTTTTTGTATTATTATGATGTTAGGTTTATCTTGAGTGAAACGTGGATGTGAATTTTATCTATGGCTTAAGACATAATTGTAGGATGGAAAATTCAAACACCCAAGGAAAACATTGCTATCAGCTCTGCCTCACTGGGAGGTGCAGCGGCACCACGTGCGGCAGGACACGTGCCTCCTCCACCGCATTCTCCTCCTGTGAGCTTATTGCCTCGGCCATTTGGATGAGGTTATTTGCCCAATTTAGGGAATCATTATAAATGGGCTAAGTGGGACTTCTGTGTCATTGAGCTGCACAGCGTACTCTCTCCACCACAGGGTGGGAGGCGACACAGAGGGCATCTTCCAGGTCACTTTCCAGAGAAGTTTCCCCACATTTTTTAGAGGAGCATTCGTTTCTTGGAATGTTCAAAAGATGTCACTTGGGAAAAACACTGGATTTAAGAAAGTGAAACAAGTATTCCTTTCCTAGGATTCCTTGGAATTTGATGCAACTTCTCAAACTATGGGAATTTCCCACCTTCCTCTCTACCTCCCCCTCTCCAGGGCTAGGATACATCTAAAGTTCCCTGGAACACTTTTTTTTTCAGTTAAAAGTTATTCAATAAAACATCCCTTGATTCCATGGGGACCTTCTTTCATTGCTGGAATGTTCTCACAGTGAGCTACTGTCCACCTGTCCATGGCTCCGCCGCTCATTGGCACTCTGCAACCCCCCTGCTAGTTCCACCTGTGAAACGTGTAGGCACTCAAATGCGGGGATTCTGCCCTCTCAAGTCAGGTTTCCATGAGTTTAATTACTGCTCTTGTTATCAAAGAATATGTGAGACATGGGGGGTGGAAATGTGCATTTGTTTGATTCTAGGTTTCTGGGCTTTGATTTCCTCCTCTGTAGAATAGGGACAAGAGGTGATACACATTGTGGGTAGATGCTCAGAGATTGGTACATGGAGGCTCTCAGGAAATGGCTACTACTGTCGCTAGTCTGGGATTCCTGTCTTCTAGTCCCTGTCCTTTAATTTAGACCAACATGGTTTCTAAGAAGTGCCCCCTCTTCTCAGAGCTGAATTCAATTCACATCAACATTTACTGACACCAGTTATGTGGCAGGCCCCATCTAGGACGCTGGGGACACAATCACAGATAAGACAGGATACTGACCCCCCAGCACTCACAGTCCAGAGGAGGACAGGGACATGAACACCCGTGGTTCCACTGACCCACGGTGACACACTTTCTGCACCCGCTGCAGTCAGCGTTTGCATCTGGAAACACAAGCTGATGTCTTCTGCCATCTAAACACTGTGTCCCTGAGGGTTGAACTGCCTGGGAGGACATTGAGTCCGAAATCTGCATTCCAATCACTTTGAGAAATGGAGGTAGGTCCAGAAGCCAAGGATTCAATAAGGGGATCCTCAGGTCCCTCCTCTAGCCATTGATCCTGGGTGACAAAAAAAAAAAAAAAGGACAAAATTAAAATTTTGAAAGCACCCAGTCTTGTTCAAGAGCAAGAGGACAGTTTCCAGCTGGGTCTGAACTTTGCCCCATGCTTTCTCCTTCAATATAAATGAGCACCGTTTGCTTGGCTCTAAAGGTCTGTCTCCCCAAACCACAATCACCATACTTTTTAAAGTTCTGTTCTTTCCTCCACCTGGCCCTGAAGACAGAGGCCACCGTGAACCTCCACATTCCGCAGGTTATTTTTCCCAGGAAAATGAAGAGCCTGCCTCCCATCCTTCCACCTCCCCAGAGAATTGGAGGCACACAACAGAAGCAGAGTTGGCGTTCGATACCTGAAAGAGCTTTGTCAATGTCAAGAGTGTGGAAAACACGAATGTGCACCCAGCTGTGGTCATTCATTCATGGAATCGACGTTTATGAAGCGTCTACCCGGGTGCCTGGCATGGAGCTGCTGCGTCCTAGGGACACAATGACAACGATGACTACAATGAAAGCAACGGCGGTAGAAGGGTTCTCATATTGAGTGCTTCCCTCGTGCCTGGCACTTATTTAATTCTTTAATCTTCCCAACAACCCCATGAGACAGATACTATTATTTTCCAATTATGCATGAAGAAAATGAAGCGTAGCACGATCAATGCAGCCGGGAAGCGCAGAGCCAGGATAGGGGGCTGGCAGTCTGTCCCTAGAGCTGGTGAACTTGACCATCACATGCTACCATCTCTCCACAGTGACTGAGACAGGGTCTGCCCTCAAGGCTGGTAGGGGAGATGGCGGAAGAAGGGTGATGTCGACAGAGTGAGACAGCTGGTGCTTGGCAGGTGCCAGGGGAGTTCCCAGGAGTGCGCCAGTTTAGACATGGTGCTAGACACTGCCTAGTCCCTCCTTCCTCCTAAGGGACTCCGGCTCAGTGCTCCTCAAGGTTTGATGTCCATACAATTTCCTGGGAATCTGGCCAAAAAGCAGATTCTGATTCAAAAAGTCTGGAGGGGATGGAATGAAGCCGAAGAATCTGTATCTCTATCAGTAGTGTAAGGTCCAGAGCAGGGCACAGTAAACGTATTAGCCACTGGAGCATTATGATGAGGGCCACTGGCCATTAGAGCATTATGATGAGGGCCACTGGCTACTTTCTTCTTAATAAGAGAATAGTATCTTAGTTAATGATGTTGTGGCTGCTGTCCATCCTACTCTAAGGTCCCAGGTTACTAACAAGGCCACCTGCAACAGGCTTACCATGAGCCAGCCCCTGTTGTAGGGTGCCTCACAGGGATTGAGCCCTCACAAGAACCCAAGGAGGGAGGTACTATGATCAGTCCCATTTAACTGATGAGGAATCTGAGACTTAATAATTGATTTAGTGGCTTGCCCAAGGCCATACCACCACTAAGTGAGGGATCAGAAGGGGGATCTGAACTCTGCTTGTCTTTAAAGCATGGATGCACAGGACCCTCTGCCTCCTTGATCTCATTCTAGCCCCCATTTTCCTAATTGAGAAGCTCAGGATCAGAGCAGTTAAGACATGTGTGTAAGGTCCCCCAGCCAGCAAGGGGGCGGAGTCAGGATTCAGATTGAGCTGGATCCAACCCCAGCCCATTCTTTTAACTGCTCCACTACGAAGTAGAAATTTGAATTTCTGCTCAGACCCCTCAAGAGCTTGGATCTCAGGCTGTAACAGAGTTAGGATCCTTTTATGCCCCCCACCCCACCAAATGTTGATGGACCCACTGAGGATTTAGGCCACCAGCTAAGCCCCAGGCTTGTAATGGGGAGGGAGAAAGTACTCTTTGCCATTGACCTTTTCCATTTCAAATATATTAACAGATTTTGTTTTCTCTAACCAAAATGGGTCATTTCCCCTTATTCTTCATAGGGAAAAAGAAAACAGAATCATTCTAGGAACATCATCCTGCTGCAGACTTCTGGAGGGAACTGAGGCCCCATTGAGGCCATGCTGGCCTGAGACTCCTGGGAAGGGTGGGGGTGGGTAGTGGGCCATGGATGCTGAGACGCCCCTCCAGCCTCACCCCACTCACCAAGGCCACTGTTGCCCCCCCCCCAACCTGGAGCTCCACGGACCTCTGCTTCCTTCAACCTCTTAGAATAGCATTCCTCAGGGTCCTGCCTCCCCCCCCCCCGTCCCCGTCCCCCTCCCCCTCCCCCTCCTGTCCCCCCCGACCCTCCTTGGCCCCCTTGCTGTCAGAGAGTCCACCACCAGGTCTCTTGCGTCAGCACTCCTGTCAGGGCCTTGATTGCTAATAAAAGCAGTACAATTGTTGATGGGGAATAGGAAATAAAAATAAAGCACTCAAGCTGACCAGCCACTGTGCCGGGCCATGTTTCAAGATTGTCATCTTAAAACCAGGAAACAGGAAAAATTGCTGCCAGCTTAGACCGGCTCCCACAATGCCCACCCAGCTCCCCAAACCAGCATCCATCACTCCCTTTCCAAACCATTCCTGCACCAGCCCCTTGGTTCTTGCCCACAGATTCCCAAATCCACCCTGTCCCAGGGCATCCCAGGCAGGTGATACCTGTCACCAGCAGCAGCCCCAACAGGGAAGCGTATCCGTCTTTCTACCATAAGGCTGGTAGGGAGAGGGGTGTCTAGAGCTGCAGATGTCGGGGTACAGAATTGCTAGAAGGCAGAGGTTCAGAGATGGGGTGGGGGACAGTAACTTAGGGCCTAGCGATACCCAGTCGAGCCTCAGGGATGACTCAGGAACAGCGGCAGGGCTTGCTGAGACCCAGGCAGGTATCTACCATCCACAGGGACAGCAGGGCATGGGCAGCCAGCACCTGGCACCATTCAGGGTCAAGGCCTTAGGCAAGAACAGACCTCAGTCTTCCAGGGTCTGGGGAACTGTGACAGTTCCTGGAAACTCTTTTTGGGGGACTCAAAGTTGAAGTCCAGTTGTAAATCGGGGTGGTATTGGGTAGGAGCTCTTTGGGTCTCCAGAGGAAACAATCCGTGACTCTGGTGACATGTCAAAAGCTCTGAGTCAGCTGTGGTCTCTGAGTCACAGTGGAGGTCTCCCCCTCCACCCCCTCAGCCCCTGCTTTCAGCTCACGCTGGTCTGGGATCTTCATGACAGGTGAGGTTCACACACCTGGGTGAGGGTCCAGAGGGCTCAGCTGTCAGGAGGCCAGAGGACAGAGGGACAAAAGGAAGGTGCCCTTCCCCCAAGTCACTCCCTCCCATTGGATTTGTAAGATACACACAATTTCCTCATGGGTGGGTTGTCTCCCTTTGGGATTAAACATGGTGCTACCAATGTTTTCCAGATCTTTCCTCTGGAGATTTTATTAAATCCCTAGTAAGACATAACGGTCACTGCCATTACCAATAGGAGATTCTGAACGAAATCCTGAGATTTTCTCTGATGGGGCCAATTTGGGTCATATGGCCCTCCCTGAACCAATAGCCATGGCTGGAAGAGTGTGATATGCAGATGTGAAAGAGATCGTGTTAGTTTCAGCCAATCAAGACTCACTCCTGAGCTGGCATGGGTTAAAGCCAGGCTGCATGGATAAAATGTCAGATTTGGGGTTTTCTTAAGAAGAAGGAAAGGAGAAATAGATGCCAGAAAAGCACCCAATCATGGCCAATAAAACTGCCAGAGATTGAGGACCTACTGTGTGCCAATAGCTGCGTGCCTTGTGCAAACACTCTCGTTCAATTACTAGATTTAAAATAGACTTCAGAGACATGGTGACTCTGTGAGCAAGTCAGCACACCACTTTAGGGGCCCATAACAGAATCTCTGCAGGGCAGTGTGAGATTTGCACATCTAACAAAAAAGCGGGGGAGTGGATTTTAAAGATTGGGAAATACTACCCAGTTATTTCATGGGTAACCTTCCAAAATCCCGACACAGGAGTCTAGCACAGTGCCAAAGCGTCTGAGCCTCCAAGGTCTGACAGGCTTGGGTTCGAATCATTGGGTTCACTTGTGTTGCTCCCCAGCTTTCCGACCTTGGACTCGGGCTTCTCATCTGTACAATGAGCTGATAACAGAACGCACACCACAAGATTGCTGTGACCATGGAGTGAGACAAGGCACATGCCCTGAGCAAAGGAAGTGCTCAGCAATTGGCAGCTCTTCGTTATCATGAAAGTGTTGAGAACTTGCATCACACTGCCACCGGGAAGAAGAGGCAGAAAGCACCAGCACCACTCATCACCTTCATTTTACAGATGAGAAGCCTACAGCCGAGATTGGTGCATGATGTACCGAAGGTCCCATGATGTAGGAGTGGTTGGGCTAGAACCAGTAGAGAGTAAGTTTCCACTCAAGGCAGCCCTCCTGATTGTCAGTCCAGGACTTACACCGCCCATCAGGCTGCACCTTGTTCCTCGATCTCCCCACCAGAGAACCCAGTGCTGATTCTGGTGCATAACAGGGCTCCACGGCCCTTCTTGAGAATCGGCATGACTGGAAGCAAGAGAGATGGAGCTCATGACTTTCCAAAGACCCTTCCAGGAAATGGACTTCAAAGATTTCAGCCACCTTCTGTCCAGACACCTCATCCAGATTCTGTTGCCAACTACTACTTTTGATTTAGGAGGGAGGAAAACTGAAAAGGTGTTCTTTGGCTTCATAAAGCCACTACTGTAGCAACAATGACAAATAAGCACGCTGGCCAAACGGCTTTAATTGGATGATCCCAATTACTAGAAGATGGGGCTCTCATAATGAGCATCTTTCTGATTGAACTTTCAAACACATGACAAGTGCACATTTGAAGACCTCTGAATCTGCCTTCACCTCTCCACTGCAAACATATGTACACACACACACACACACACACACACACACACACACACCAGCTCCACACACAACTTCTCTGCACGTTCCCATTCAAGGTGATTGACGCAGCCTAATAAGTACAATGCTTCTCTGCTGTGGCACCACTGGTCCTAGGTGGCACTCAGTTAATGCACAACCCTGCTGGAAAGCTAATTAAAAATTTTTTGAGAACATCTTGAAGGCAAAGAGAAAGTGTCCGTGGACCTGCTGTAATATCTCTGTTTTGAAGGATTTGATCTCATAAATTCCCAGCGTCTCTTCCCTTCCTCAACATTCAATCAGACTTGTCACCTTCTGCTTTGCCCATTCAGAAGTACTGATCGACGGCGCAGGAGGACAGCTGTGGTTGACAACAATTAATTGGACATTTGGAAATAGCTAATAGAGAGTATTTTAATTGCTCCCAACACAAAGAAATGATATATGCCAGAGACCACAGACATGCCCGTGACCCTGATTTGATCATTACCCATTGTATACATGATTGAAACGCCACACGGTGCCCACAAACATGTGCAACTCCTATATATCCATTTAAAATATGCATTAATGGTAAAAATTTTTAAAATACTTTTTTAAAGAATTGCTACTAGAGCACCTACTGTTGAATCAGAAATAATAGACGCTAACTCTCTACCTCCCGAGGCACCTAGAAAAGAGACAGTTGCAGAACAGGGATATAAGAGATTTGCCGGGACAGTCCCAGGTCTATGGGAGCCCAGAGGAGAAGCTCCCGGCAGCCCAGGGAAGCCAGGGAAGGTTTCCTGGAGGATGAAGGGAACTGAGAAAGGCATGACAGATGGGGAGAGCTGCTCCAAATCTGTCCCTTCTCCTTCCTGCTTTCTGAGTCTTAATACAGACTTTCTTTCTATGGCCTTACAAATGTCATCGAAGCCACCTTCTCACCGGGCTCCCTGGTTCCGGGGGCTTCCCAGGCTGCTGTCAAGTCTCACCTCTTTAATACACAAATGTGCCATCACTCCTTTAGAACATCCCTGTCACCTACAGAAATTACCTAAGGTCATGATAAACACCCCAGCAATAAGACCTTATTGAGAACGCATCTCATGTAAACCTGTTGTTTGTTTACTTCTAAGTTCTCCGTACAATTAATGTGTCGGTGTGTAAAGGGCCGGCGTGTTGGGAAAATTTTGCACAACACGTAGAAAATTTTAAAGAATAGACAAAGTTGAAAAAAAAATAGGCTTTCTAAATAAAAATGTCCAGTCATTAGCTAAAAGAATGAGATCAATATAATTATTCATTGTAAATGCTTCATTGCTTTCAAAAATCATAGGTTGAGGCAGGAACAATAGCATATTCCTATATTGCCAGTGACTCGGGAGGTTGAGGCAGGAGGATAACAAGTTGAGGCCAGGCTTGGCAACTTAATTAGGTCTAATCTCAAAATAAAAAATAAAAGAGCTGGATACAACTCCATAGTAGAGCATCCCTGGGTTCAATCCCTAGAACTGGAGGGCGAAAAAAAAAATAGGCTATTTTTTAAAAGAATCATTTGAAATCAGGTTGAAAGGATGTTTATTTTGTCCATGGTTTTTCTGGATTTGACCGGCTATGAGGCATCCCAGAAACATGAAGAGTAAACACAGAAGATATACATTATTGGCTGCACTTTCTACACATTAGGCTCATTTTTCAGTAACTACCAATTATACAAAAGACATTGTGGACATTTGCCTAGTAGATTTCCATATTCCACATGTCAATCTTTTTTTTTTTTTTTTGCAAACAAATCAGAAGGTGTGGCATTTTTATGTTTTGAACAAATGTGTTCAGAACGCTCTAGAATTCTTTATTTAGAAGATTTTTTTAACACCTTAGAAAATTCTGTTTCCAAATCTTCATAGAATACAGATGTGACAGATTTTACAAGTGACACACTGACAGTATTTTAGGCAATAAGATCACATAATGGTGGAAACACTTCAAACGCCCATTTTTAAATGCTCTTTCTCTCATGTAAGCCTCTTCCCAAAGCAGTCCCTTTCTCACTCATTGTTAAAAATGTCACCTTTACCTCAAAAAGGCAGGTTACAGATATTTACTTTTTTTTTTTGAAAATATATAATAGCAACAGCTACCTGTCATGACGGGAAAGGTCAGCAAATTTGGAAAACTCATCTTTTTGTAAAAGAAAATTATACGTCTCATTGTTAAGTTCAACAAGCTAGCCAGAGACCCTCTGGGCAGGGCAAGATCACTGCTCTTCTCATTACAAACATCCAAAGAAAGTCCGGCTTACAATATTCTGCTCTGCCAGCCCCTGCGACTGCTATGTGGCTCCTTAGACTGAAAGCACAGGAGGTATCTTTGCAGCCCTCTGTGTGGGGGCAGGTGGAGACTCCCACTCTGTCCTTGGCAGGCCTTAGGCACCCTAAGAGATACTGGTGTCTAATGAGTAGAAAATTGAGGGTAATGGTGTCACTTCATTTATTAAATACTAGCAAAGTTTAATTTCTTTGTCATTTTCAAAATGAGAACTAAAATCAAATAAAGGCCTTGTTATTTTCTTCCCACAATCCAACATATATCTGGTGCCTTGGAGATGACTAGCCGGACAGGGATGGAGTCCTCCCTGTCCCCTTGTCCCTCAATGTTTCATCCATGACAATAACAACTAATATTTATTGAACACTTACTATGTACCAGAACTGATCCACATCCTTTTTATGCATCAGTCCCATTCAATCTCCATAGGCATTTTATGGAATAAATGCTATTATGATCCTCTTCTCACAGGAGAGGAACTAAAGTCCAAGGGATTGAGCACCTAATCCAACTTTTGAAGATTAGAAAGTGGTGGGGACAGGATTCAAACCCAGGGAGTTTGGCTTCAGAGTCTACACTCCAGCGCTGTGCGATGGTTGCTCCAACTTTACAAAGAGCTTTGCGAAGTTCTGCACATTATGCCACACTCTTTAATTCTTCCAGAAATTTGCAGATGTTCTTTTTGCCCAGACCAATCTTTCAAGGTCAAGATTTGCTGCTACTGGCAGAACTTCTGACCCTGCTGGAGGATGGGTTGCCTGACCCAGGATGATGGCCCTTTCTCTGCAGACTGCCAAGAATATGTGAGTCAAGCTGGATCGATCAGTTTCCTTCTCTTGGGATTTGAAATTTGAAAAGAGTGACACAGGAACTGGATGGGGAGGTGGCTTCTGGGGTTACGGAGGTGGGTATCATTGAAAAAGAATCAATAAATTGCTGCTTTCCAGAGAGTTCTTGAACTCCCAGAGCCAATTCTGCCCCATAAGCTTGGTGATCAAGATCTTCTCTGACTTCCAAAAGAAATCCTCACGTCTTCCACTGAATCTATCCAAAATCCATTTTTATTTGCTTCAGTGAATAAAGCCGACTTAGCAGATCCACTGCGCTCTGGAACATCTCTCCACAGTGTATCTATCAGCACCCTCTGAGGCCTTCCGTTCGTCTGCAGGCTTGGGGACCTTCAGTGTCTGGGCTTATTCCACATGTCTGAATTTTTGGTGCCTACAACCATCTGTGACCCAGAACGGATGTCTCCAAATGCTTGCTCAGCACATACCTGGATGGGTGTATTTCCCAGAAAGCGGCCACGCGTTTGGATGTCTCCATTCTTTTTTGCACTGATGTTTCCAGTGGGAACCTTGAAAATAATATCTCTGAAAAGAAAATCCAGGTTAGAATCATTAAAAGCATGAAAACATGACCTTTACTGGTGAAGGTGTGATCCATTAATAAGGGACCATGTACTAGAGAGATAATGGGAGCCTTCCACAGCGGGATTGAAGAACTATTAGAATCTGGGGGCAATACTCATTTTCCAAAATTGCTTTATCCCCCTGAGGTCTAAACAGTGGGGAGCATACCAACTCTCCAGGGGCTGACAGGAGGAGCACTGGATGGAGGGGAGGACTTAGGTGAGGGAAGAGATACCAGCCAGGAAATGCCACTTAACCTTAACAGTCTTCCTGATGACCCCCTGCAGGAGGCTCCAGCCTGTCCTCGTTTGCTGTGACCAGCAGTCTGTAATTTTCTGGTCACTGACCATGGACAACACTGCCAGTCATTGGCAAAAGTAGAGGTTTGGGGTAGAGGATGGGAGTGGAGCTGGCATTAGAGTTTGGGGTTCTAGTTATGCAGGACATCACTGGTACACAAGCCTCAGACACAGCTAAGTCCCCAAGTCTCTCCCAATGACTGAAGGAGGCTCTGTCATTCCTGATTCATGGAGTCACTAAGTCCCCAGGTGGGAACGACCTAAAAGGTCATCTTTGCTTGAGCACCTTTGCTGACAGATTTACCACCTCTCAAGGCTGGCCATCCATTCTGGAGATCTCTGACAGTCGGAACGCTCTTCCTATGCCCCACCCAGGCTGAGCTCTTCACCTGGGGCCACCATGCCAATCAGAGCAGATCATGGGGTGAGGAGGAGCAGACAGCCCCGGATGAGGGCAATAGGAGGGAACATTGTCTATAGAGAATGCAAAAACAATAATAAAACCCACTAAAAGTTGTTCTGCTTTTCATTATCACCGTTCGCCAGCAATTCTGAAGAAGGTTAGTGGTAAAATATTCCTCTTTAACAAAAGCTTCTGTTGGTCAAATTCTAAATAATTATTATAGTTACTGTTGAATTTTCATAATAATAATGAATTTGGAATAAGCTTTCATTTAGCACATTTTTTTATTACTCATCCTTTAATGACATCGTGCTCTACACTGGTACTAATTTGGAGAAGTCCCAGTTCTACAGTTGGTCTCCAACACATGCAAACTCAGCTCTATGTGTTCATTTGAAGAGTAAATTCTTAAGGTTTGGACCCGTTCCAGCTTGCTCTGAGCACAGTTCATGTCTCCAATTGCTATGGTGCTACACATCTCTGAGTTAAAATGGTAAATTCAAAATAAGCACTGTAATTGGTAAAGGCAGAAAATGAGTTACTTCAATTCTGACAGTCTTTGTGAGCATTTGAAGTTTTTAAAATTTAGAACAGTGAACACCACAAAGTGAAATAGGGCTTTTTTTGTTTGGGTTTTTTTTTCTTTTCTTTTCTTTCTTTCTTTTTTTTGTGAGTGCAATTTTTAGATCATCTGCATTGAATTTGAAGGCTATCTTGAAACTCATACTTGCTTTTAAATTGCTCATTTTTTTAACTGAAGAATTAATCAGGAAAATAAAACTGCACTGTTATTATTTACTACTGTCACATTCCATGGATATGTTTTCCCTTTGCCCCAAAGCTACACCATTATAATAAAAATATGAGAACATCACTGTTTTCCTTTTTATAATATTTGTTGGGTTATGTTAAAGTAATTACATATTTTAATATGATTATGTGTATTAATGTTAATAAAGGAATTTTTTCTCTACTTTTTTTTGTAGGATTATTGTTACTTTTATGTTCCTTACTGAAAATAATTGTATGCATAGGGGGAGGCTGGTAGAGAAATAATTCTTTCCAAATATCCAATATACTGGGCTGATTCTAGACCCTTCTCTGAGCACAGCCCCAGGGTTTGAAAAATCCCCATCATGTTCCCCCTAGACTTTTCTAAGTGGATCATTCCCATGCTCCAAAAGATTTCTAACAAAAATGATTTTGAGTATTTTTTTTCTATCCTCCCTATAATGGTTATCCTTTATCTTATAACATACAAGTTCTCCTTAAATGCTCTCTATTATTATTATGTTTTAGGTATTAGATGTCCCCAAAGCAAGAAAGTTTAGAGATGAATGATTGCATTATAAGAGTTTTAACCTAATCAGTGCATTTTTCCACTTGAATGGATCAATTGGGTGGTAACTGTAGGCAAGTAGGGTGTAGTCTGAGAAGCTGGGTCAAGCGGGGTGTGCCCTTGGTATTTATATTTTGTCAGTGGTGAGGGGAGTTCATCACCCCTCTCTCTCCTTCCTGGTACCATGTCCTGAACCACTTTCCTCTGCACACTCTTCTGCCATGATGTTCTGCCACACATTGGACCCTAAGCCATGGAGTCGGCCAGCTATGAACTGAGACTTCTAAACCCATGAGCTCCAAAATAAACCTTTCATCCTTAAAATTGTTCTTGTCAGATCTTTTGGTCACAGCAGAAAAAGTTGGCTGAAGCAATCATCCTGTGAAGCAGATATTGTTTGTCCCATTTTATGGCTGAGATATTGAGAATCTTCATCTCTTTCCCCAGTGCTGGGACTCAAAACAAGAACCTCACACATGGTAGGCAAGCACTCTGCCACTAATTTAGATCCTCAGCCCTGACACTGAGGATCAAATTGGGTGTGCAACAGAAGATGTGCAATCCTGTCCCCATCTCCCATATCCTCCATAGTATGTGGTCCAGCTTATCTACCTTGCTCGTCCCCTGGTGGCCTCCAAAACCCCATATCCTCCACCTGCAGGACATAAAGGTTTGGCAGGGAGAGATTCACCTTCATTTCAGAAGCTGCACTTGTACTAACGCTGTCTCTGAGCTCATTGGTTTTATGGCAGCTGCAGTAGACAGAATGGGTCTCAGGAGGAGTTCGGCTTGGGCCATGAAGGTCCAGCATGTGATATCCAGGATCTATGAGATCTGAAAGTGGGAAAGATCAAACACTGAGATTAAATGTGTTCCTCTGTGTCATTCAGTGAAGGGACAAAAATCCCCAAGACCCAAAGAGAGGGTCATGCAAGAGCCCCCACCTGAAGACAGTTTGGTGTCTGAAGAGCCCTGGTCTAGAGAGGGGAACCTGGGGCAGAGAAGGAGAGGTGAGCAGCCAAGCACAGAGCCTGCCTCAGTAGGCAATAAAGGGAGGCCAAGGCTGGTTCACCCCAGGAGAACACCCCTGCTGTACTGGGAATGGTTGCTGGTCTTTTTTATCATTTTATTTAAAAATGAGGGTTAATACATATTAAGTGATTGGTAAAAAAGTATTATTTTATAACTTCTTATAGTTTTTTGGTAGATATCCTGAAGTCTTCAGAGTTTTTTTTTTCATGTTTTTTTTTTAATTTTATGGGTTCTTTTTATTTATGCATGACAGTAGAATCCATTTTGACACAATCATAAAGCATGGAATAATATATCCTGTTTTAAATCAGTCCTCAGTACCTCTCCTTTCCCTTTTCTCCCCCACTCCCTTGCCCCTTCCCTCTACTGGTCTTTCTACCATTTACCCAGTTATTTTTTTTCAAATTATTTTTTTTGTGGATGTACACATGCTGAGCTTCACTGTGGTGTATTCATATGTGCACATAGAAAAATTATGGCAGATTCATTCCACTGGCTTTCCTTTCCCCATCCTGGCTTCCTTCTCTACATTACCCTTTGTCTACTCCACTGAACTCCTAGTATTTTTTTAACCCTCCCTTCTTACTGTGGGTTAGCTTCCACATATCAGAGAAAGCATTCAAACTTTGGTTTGGGGGGATTGTCTTATTTCACTTAACCTGATAGTCTCCAGATGCACCCACTGCCTTGACCAGCACAGCCAAACTAGCAGGTTCTGGAGAGGGGAGATGGGAGATTGGAAGAAATAAGACTCACATACACAGATTGTGAAGATAAAACAACTGGGATTGGGTGGAGTGCTGTTCTCTGAGAGAGAAGCAGGTCTAAAGAATTATGCCAGCAATCTTTATTATATAGGTCTCATTGATCAGATTAAAGACTATGCTAGCATTATTCTTTGTATTCATGAAAGTTACAGAGTTAGCAACATTATGCAGCTTATTCCTCAGTTACATGCTACAGTTGCAATGTGCAATGTTAGGAGCATTATGTAGCTCTCAGGAAAATCCATTTTTTAATTGATTTTATTTTTTTAGATACATGACAGTGGAATGCATTACAATTCTTATTACACATATAAATCACAATTTTTCTTATCTTTGTATATAATATAAAGTATGTTCACACCAATTTATGTCTTTATACATGTACTTTTTTGCATTACAATTCTTATTACACATATATACCACAATTTTTCATATCTCTGTTTGTATATAAAGTAGGTTGACACCCAACTTGTGTCTTCATACATGTACTTTGGATAATGGTGTCCATTACATTCCACCATCCTTGCTAATCCCCTGCCTCCTCCCTTTCCTTCCCACCCCTCTTCCCTATCTAGAATTAGAAAGTCCATTGTTTAAAGTTACTATTATGCAGGTAGATTCAGGAGCAGCAGAGCTGGTGAAACATTGTAGTTGTTTTAGCAAGAGAATTCCTTCATTCCCAGAAGCTGTGGGCCTGAGAGCAAGGTTGAGGCTGACAAGACTCTAGCACAGAGCCTCCCCATGGAGGGCATTACCATAGCAGCGGGGCATCCTGTATCTTTGCACAGAAACTCTCCCAGGGACCCCAATCTCAGTCACTGGTCTCCCAATCACTGTCACCTCTCTCCACAGTCCATTTACCAGCAAATGTTGTAAAGTCATTCTTCTACTGAGGGGTCAGAGGACTAGGCTGAAGGATCCCAGGTGCCCATGCCAGACCATCTCTAGCCAGCCACTGTAGGGAGGCTTACAGGGATGCATCCCGATGCTGCCATGAGCCCTTTCAGTCCTCTGACTCCCTTAAAACCTTGCTTCTATATGAAGATAGTTGAAACCACCTTCCCAAAGCCATTTGATAGAGGACAGAGAACTCTGGACAACTTGCTGGACATTTTCTGTTTCTGTTATCCCTGGTGTGAAGGCAGGGAATCAGGACTGGCAAACCCAGACAGGCTGAGCACCCAGAAGGACTCGGGTCCAAATCAGCTTGTCCTCTCATCCTGAGCCTGGGTTGACCTCCTTCCTATCCTGCTTTGACCCTGAGCCACCCATCCTGATCAAGAACATTTGACCTTAGCACAAGTCCTGACGAGAATCCTTGTTCAAGGTCACCTCATTTGGCTTAGCCCTCGGATCCAGGTTTTGAGATATTTGGGGTCTCAGATAAGTGGTGTTCCTGACTCCTATGGGATATTGAGAATCAGTGGGATTCTCCAACTCCAGGCATCATCAAAAGGTGGACAGATGCTGTCTCTCCAGGGAAGAACCCCATCCTATTGTCAGGAGTGAAGACTCAGGTACATCCCCAGTGAGAGGAACTAGCAGGCTCAGGGCTGGGGAAGGGTTCCTGGCAGCCACTCTGAGGATTAGAGGCATGGAGGCAGGCTCTCCAGACCTTCAAGAGTGTTCGGATGCTGCCCAAATCTCCAGCAGAAGCTGGCCCTCTAATCTGCTCAGTAAGGCGAGGATGAGGGGCTGTCTAGTCTGTCTTATGCTGCTCTAACAGAATCTCTCCCACTGAGAAAGAACAGAGACTTATTTCTTCCAGTTCTGGCAGTCAGCAAGTTCAAGTCAAGGATCCCACATCTGATGAGGGACTTCTTGCGACATCATCTCATGGTGGCAGGCCGGTGAGAAAGAGGGAAGAGAACCAAATGCATCCTTTCATCAGGAACCTATTTCCATGGTAACCAACCCACTCCCAAGATAACAGCATTAATCCATTCATGAGGGCAGAGCCCCCGTGACCTGGTCTTAAAGGTACCACTTCTCAACACGACTGTATGAAGTGTTTAACACATGAAATTTGGGGGACACATTCTTAACTTGCCTTGCTCACTCATGGACAACCAGGTTCCTGCCTCCAGACCCACTGGGTCCCAGACCTGGGGCCATGAGACTAGACTTCAGCCAGCAGAAATAGGCTTCTAACATGCAGGCCCGGGCAGGGTATGGAGGGGCTGAGCCTAGGGGTGAGTGCCCTTGGGGACTCGTGAATGATCCAGGAGAGGAAGGAGTGGGGAAGAACGTGATCACTCCCAAACACATAGACTCAAGAAATTGCATCTCAATCTGTGGAGTCTGGTGTAACAGGCCAGGCTCAGACTTGGCCAGGCTGACATCGTTTCCTGCTTGTGATTTCCTTCCCGTTGCCTTTGGGTTAAGTGTGGGGAAACGAGAGCAGGACGGCAAACACTGATTAACCGTGGCCTGAGCAGGGGAGAGAAGCTTCTCCTTCCTATTTCTCTTCCTCCCACCGGTTATCTCGCGCTCTCTCTCTCTCTCTCTCTCCGAAGAAGCACTGCTCTTTGTCCTAACCTATGGAACGGTGGGTTAATTGGCTTATAGAGCTGCTGAATATGGAACAGAGTCCTAATGGAGACTTAATCAAAGGAGACAGTTATGTCGAGTGAGGTGTAAAAGCCATTGAAGATGAATGGAGATGGATACAATTTTCCCCCCAGAGTTATTCAGAGCCATTTTAATAAAGTGCAAGTTTAACTATGGAATGGATTGTGTGACCAAGTGTCATTTGGCTGTAGGGCACAGCAGGGTGGGCACAGGAAGGAGGACATGGAAAGTCCCTTAGAGAAGGCGGAGACTCTCTCTGCTCCATGCAATGGGTGCACAGCCAAAGTCTAATGTTCCCGGCCAAGTCTTCCTTCTGCCAAGTGGCTCTTTTTGGTGACTCATTTCAGTGATGCTTTCTGCATCCTCTATAGTATGTGGCCAGGAGTCTCAGTGGCTAGAGCAGGAAGCTCACTGAGCCTAGGTCGAGGCTACAATCAGAGGTCCAGAAAGCCAAGCAGGTACCAGACACCTTCCCTTGGACCTCTGCCTCTTCCCTCTCAGCACCTCCACTCATTCACCAGTGCCTAACTTAGTTGTCACTCCGTCTGGAAAGATATTCCTGATCCACTCCTGTCTGGATTTCTCCAAAGTCTTATACACCACGAGATTTCTTGATTGGTCTTTTTTATTGTGTTCGCTCGCCATCACTGCTGGACTATGATCTCCCTGAAGTACACACACACACACACACACACACACACACACACACACACAAACACACACTCACTTACTTCCTGGGATTATCCTAGACCCACTGTTGTGTAAATGGCTTCTTTCCTCGGCAATATGGGATGGACATCTTTCCATATGATGCATTTTCCCCATAACAAGCTCTTGAAGAGCTGCGCTGTATTTCTTTGAATGGCTGGAACATAAATTATTTAACAAACCTCGTAGCTTTTTCTGCTATCAGAAATATCATCGAAAGGATCATTCTCCTACATATATGCTTTTTTTTAAAATGTGTCCAATTAACTCTCTCATAAATTCCTAGAGGGAAAATCATTGAGGTCAAAGTTTTGATATATATTTTCAAGTTGCACGCCAAAAAAGTAAAAATGTGTGCTAATGTACACTCCCACAGATGTCGTCGGAGAGTGTCTGTTTCCCTACAGCCTTTCTAGGCACTGTCAATCATGTTCGTTTTTGCCAATCTGATGGGTAAAACTCCATGTCTCAGTCTTGTTAAATTTGACAACTTAATAGTCCAAGAAAGGCCCCATCGAAGGAGATGATATAACTACATGTCTTGGCAGTGCTTGTGAGGATTCCAGGAGCCTCTGTTGGGCAAAGAAGGGCTTGCAGAGAGTTTTCCTGAAGAAGTCATCTTAGATGAGGATTCGGCTCCCTGAAGGAGGAGACTAGAAGCCCAAACCGTGAAATCCACGAGAGGTAGTCAGGTGTGTCCTGGTTCATTTACTATCGTACCCATGGGGATAGGTGGATTTTCTTAGGGCCACATTTTTCTGGCATCTGATGGGCTTTGAAGTCTCAGATCTGAAAGGGCCATCTAAGCAAGTGTGAGGGCTAGCAGGAGCAATGTACGGGTCAGGGAGACGGTGTACCTTACACACGAGATAAAAGGTAGTGAGACAGAGACAGAGGAGCTTGCGCAGCTGGTGTGGCTTACAGAGCTAGATAAAAGCAGCCGGGCAAAATCATAAACAAGGAACTAGACAAGAGACAGTTACCCTCAAGGTTCAGGCTATGAGGCTGCAGCCCGGTACCTTCTTGGACACCCAGGGGCTAAATAACCCCTACACACTGGGCGTGCCTGAAGTCCTGGCACTAGTGATTTGAAGACTTGACTGACCAGGGACCCTGAAGACTTCCAGGCTAAGCCCTCATTGGCTCAATGAAGGGCAGGTTGCAGAGCGACTCAGGAATATACTGTACTCCTGACTCAGTCTGTGAGCCAGGAGATGCCTTCTGCCAGAAAATATCTAGATAATTTCTTCCAACTTAGGCCCTTTCCAGTCTAAAGGAGGGAGTAATGACGGGCACAGTCATGCTATACCTACATGATGGGTGTCAGGTTCAGACCCTGGGCTTTGGCTTATCAATGACTAAGGAAGGCTTTGGCAAAAATCCAGGGGTCATGCCTGACCTGGAGTGGGGCAGGGTTTGGTCCCTGTGATGGTTTGGATCTGTAACATTTCAATAGCTCGTGTGTTGAAAACATGAAGTGGGGCTTTTAGGCAATGATTGGATCAAAAGGGCTCTAACCACATCAGAGGATTAATCCATTCAGTGGGTGGATTGATAGCTGTCCATGGATAGTCCATTGAGAGCCGAATGGGCTACTGGGAGGTGGGGCCTCCTTGGAGGAAGTGTGTGCCCTCCCTTCCTTCTTCCCCTTTCCCTTCCCCACCCCCAGCCTCCCATCTCTCCCTCCTTCCTGGCTTCCGTGAACCCAGCAGCTTTGCCATGCCCTTCTGTCATGATATTCTGCTTTACTTCAGGCCCACAGCAATGGAGTCTGCCAACCATGGACTGAGACATCTGAAATCATGAGCCACAATAAATCTTTCCTCCTGATGACCTTATCTAGTCCTGATTTCCTCCCAGAGACCCCGGCTCTAAACACCACAGTCAGATTCAGTTTCTCCCCTCTCGATGCCTCCCAGTGGGGAATCAGGTTCAATGCAAGAACCCTGGGGCCACACTCCACTTCCAGACAACAGCAGACGACTAGCCTAATGTGAGGGCCCAGAGCCAGGAGGGCGTGAGCTGCAGTCCCCTCCTCAGTGGCCAGGCTGCGAGCTGGAGGTCAGCTCGTGGCCTAACAGGAGAAGGCGATGGGCAACCTCCCCTGGTAGTGGTGGTGTCACCTGTAGTGATATCAGCTCTCCCCTTTCTGCACATGTTGAAGCCACCACGAGTCTGCTGGGGTGACAGTGTTCTTGCCTTCCTTGAGAAAGGGCAGCGAGGATACTTCCCAGAGAAGCTTGTGCCCTCCTGCCTCATGTGCGAGGTGGATAGAGTAGCCACAGGGCCTTCCACAGGGTGGCAGCCGCAGCTTCAGAGAAAGGCCCAGGCTGAATGGGAGAAAAGAGAGAGCCTCCCCTGACCCCAGGAAACCTACCGTGCCTCCCAGCTGGGATCATGCTCCATGCCTCACAGGTTCTAGGAGGCACAGAGTCTCTTGCTTCCAGTGTCTACTTTATGTTCAAATAGATATCGAACTCAGACCACTCTCAGCTTCCTTTCAGCCCAACAAGCGAGGCTTACAATCAGCTCTCCCCTTTCTGCAGATGTCATGGCCACAGTAGCACAGTAGACCCACTGTCTGCCTGGGCAAAGGGGCAGCATAGCACAGTGCTTAAGAGCACAGGCCTCCTGCTAAACAGCCTGGGTTCAAGTCCTCGCTCTGCTATACTAAGAAGCTCTGTGACCATGAATAAGTCATTTGACCTCCTTCTGTGTCTCTCTGAACTCAGTTCCATCCCCTGCAAAATGAAACTCCTATAGTAGTATTGCTAACACTGGCATTATAGTAGTCTCTCCGTACCCTGTGAAGCCAGATACTGAAGTCCCAAGTCCCTTATATCAAATGGTGCAGCATTTGCATATGACCTCTTCACATCCTCCTGTATACTCGAAATCATTTCTAGACTACTTATGAAACCTAACCGTTGTAAATGCTGTTTAAATAGCTGTTACACTGTACTTTTTAGGGAGTGACAGGGGAACGTTTGTACATGTCCCGTTCAGTTGCAATTTTTCTCTAGATACTTTTGATGTGCAGCTGGTTGAATCTATGGATGCAAATTCACAGCTATGAAGAAATGATTCCATGTGTAGACAAGTACAGATGAAATGAGTTAAAGTACATCAAGTCCTCAATAGTACCGCGTGCACAGTAAGTGCCATTTAACTGGTGGTGATTGCTATTCATATTGTCCCCTCCCATAGCCTGGCTGAGTGATATGACCCAGTTGTGTAAGTAGAAAAAAAACAGTAGCTGGTTGGATTATGTCTATTATTTATTTTTATGAAAAATAATGTGTTCACTTTTATGTATTAACAATGCCAGTAACTATGGGTTGTTGAGTGCCTATTATGTGCCTAACTCCAAATACGCCTATTTGATCCCCGTATCAACCATGTGACAAAAACTTATTACTGTTTCCATTTTACAGAGGCAGGAACTGAGGTTCATAGGCGTCAACTCCCTGGCCCACAGTCACATGGCTAGTAAGATTGCAGCCCAGGTCTAGCTGACTCCGCACTTGCCCACCCTTTTGTGATTTCAGGTAAGAATTAAAGAGTAAGATGAGAACAGTCCTAGCAAAAAGCTCACTCCTGTCTTGGATGGTTTGGACATAGTAGTAGCTTCTATTCTTTGCTCATAATTGTCTCTTCCCCCTTCCTGTGAGCAGCCCTACTTCCTGCCCTTGGACATCAGACTCAAGCATGTGACTTGCTTTGCTCTTGTGCAGTAAGACAGGACTTACACATCTGAGCAGAACCTTTCAATGTGCTAGTTTAGCTCTTTCTCTCCTGAGCTTCTTTCTGTCCCTGCCATGAGAACAGCATGCTGCAGATGAGAGCTTCTCCTTCAGCTGGGGTCCTGGAATAACAGGAGATCAGTGGAGCTGAGCCAAACCTAGCAGAGCCCAGGAGAACCAAGGACAACTACTGCTGACCAGCCACCCTCACACAATTCAAGCAGGAAATAAATGCTCGCTGCTGTAAGGCATTGAGATTTGGCAGGAGCAGGTGGAGGTTGTTGCCACAGGAAACGCTGGCGAATGCAGACATGGTCCCAGGGGCAGGGAACAGACCAGGTAGCCTCCTCTGTGAGGAGCAGACCTAGGGGAAAGATAATCCAAGCTTGCTGCTTTGCAAAATAACAACGCATTTGGTTGTAAAGATGGGCTGTATACCCGCCTGGAGCATTAGGGTACATAATTAGTGATCTGCATATGTTTTCAAATTTAGCAATAAGAATAATGAAGTCACAGACGGCTCTGGGGCAAGAGGAAGGAGGTAGTGCCCAAAGTATTTTGAGTTTCCCTTCCCTGGTGGGTGGTTCCAGCAGATGCAGAGAACAAGCCCAAGTTGAAAGGGTTTTGCCCTGGAGAAGAGTGTGTTCATGAACAGGCAGAGAGGCAGAAGAAGCCACCAACACCAACACAGTCCTATGGATTTGGTTCCCACAGTGGCTGGGACCTCTTCACGTGACAGGCTGTGTCTAAAACTCCAAGTCACCCAGCAAGAGTGGGATCCAAGCATAGATCCTGAATTCTGACCAGGACCCCTCTCACCAGCATACAGAGCAGATGATCAGTACCTGGCTCTTGGCTAGGACGAGACTGGCACAAACCAGCTTCGAGGAGACCTCTGTGAGCAGCTGGGTGCTGGAGGATTCTTTTTAGGCTATATCGTACACAAAAGTGCAGTAGAGTCTTTTGCAGGGGACGTTGATGGTGCCAGTGAAGGTGACTGTGCCCAATCCCATGCCCAAGCCTGCTCTTGAATGCTGGATAACCCCTCAGGCTTCTGTCCTTAGCACTTCCAGGGACAGGTGGTTCAGGCCTTTGGAGCATGTGAGGTTTCCTGAGGTCTCTGTGAGGCAGAGGAGAGGACTGAAGCTCTGGGGCCACTTCATTAGGCTTCTCCTATTGGTCTTTGGCCAGCTGAGACCCAGGGAAAGGCTCCAACGCAGTGGAGGTGTTTCCATGGCAACAGCAGGCAGTGCTGCTCCGGAGGCAAGGAGGGAGTGGGGGCGGGATGGGGAGGGCTTGGGGAAACGGGAGAGGCCCTGGAGGAAGAGAAAGGGGCATGGGGGAAACCAGGAGAGGAGGGGACACAGGGGACAGGAGGGGGAGAATAAAATGGGAAAGAGAGAGGAAAAGTCAGAGGAATGGGGGAGGGGAGAGAGGCAGTCACAGGAGGTTAACGGAAGCGGGAGGAGGAAAGACTTGAGGGAGGAGTAAGAGGAGGCACGTGGAGAGGAAGAGCAGCAAGAGAGGAACTGGGTAGGAGAAGGAAAGGCAAGAAGAAAGTCTGTGTCTCTGACTTCATGCACCAGAGGCCAGAGTGCCCACAGCCTCGGACACCATGGACCACCCACATACGGCCCCTGCCGGCTCCGTCTGGCAAGGTAAAAAGGCACAGAATCCAGCCCCATTCCAGTCAGCCATGCCACTCAGTCCCTGTTAGGTGGGACAGTAGGAAGTTTCCAGAACAAGTTTGACATCTGACAGATTCTGCCTCTGGTCACGTGATCTTGGGCAAACTGCTTAACCTCCAGACCTCAGTTTTTCTCACACACACAAAGGAGATAGTGGCCATCTAGCGCCACTGTGGAATTAAGTAAGAATGCATGTGACAGCCTGAGCACGGTGTCTGGCACGTGGTAATAAATAAATGTTGTTATTTTCTATGTGTGATTTGGTGTGTTCATTAATATTTTTTCCCTGTACCTGATTAAAAACAACTTAAAAGAAGAAAGATTTATTTTGGCTCACAGTTTCAGAGATTTTAGTCCATGGTCCTCTCTCTCCAAGGTAGAAACATCATGACGGAGGAAAGCTGCTCAGCCCACCACAGCTGGGAAACAGAGAGAGAGGAAGGGGTCAGAGCAAAGATAACACCGCCCAGTACACATCCCCAGGGACCTACTTCCTCCATCCAGGTCCCAGCTCTCTGTAGTCCATTCAACCATCAATGGGTTAGTCCACCGAGGAGGTCAGCCTTCTCAAGACCCAATCACTTCCCCCAAACCCCACCTCTGGATCCATGAGACTTCAGAGGACATTCCAGATTCAAAGCATACCACGTGGTGGTGGATCGGCTTCTCTGAGATTCCATTTCTGCATCTGCAAAATAGATAATCACCTCAAATGGTTTTTAAAATATATCATTGTAAGTGCCTCAATAACTGTTAGCTAATAGAGGTATTTTCTGAATAATAAGAATAAACTTGATGGAGGACCTGGTACTTTTTCCGAAACCCATTGCCCAATGTCAATTCATTTCACGCCACTTGCGTGCAATAGACGGAAAAGAATGTTCCTCGTTTCATCTACGCTTCAGTTCCAGGTGTTGCGCTGAAAGCTTTATACCCAGGACCACGTGGAATTCTAGAAAGAATCCTTCCGTGTAGGTATCACCTTCGTCTTACAGGTGGAAATCCCAGGCATTCAGAGGTAGGCGAATTTGCCTGCCACTTGCTGGTGGGTGTTGGAACTTGGAATTAAATGCAGAATGACAGGTGGTGGTGGTAGGACAGCTAATTTGAAACAGCTCATTGAATTTGCCCATTTTTGCCCCCAAACCACACTTCTTTTTTTTTTTAATTGAAATCAAATGTATTATTTAACTGACACATAAAGACATAAAAAGCATACATACTCATGGAGTGCCATGTCTAACTGTTGTGGTTTGTGCTATGATTCTCTTAGAGGAGAAGGAAGACATCTTGAACCTTTGGGGAATCTCATTCACACGTGACAATGCGTTGGACAGGCAAGGCCATCCTTGCCACCGGCCCTGCCACCGGCGGGGGCTTCTTGGGGTTTGTCCAAAGTCTGAAACAGAAGGAGCACAACTAAAAGTGAATTCACCAGTCTCGGGGCCAAGAAGCAGCTGCAAACCTATTTCTACTGGCCCCAGACAGAGGAAGTGGGGGATTTAGGTGCCTTCCCTGGCTTGTTTTTTTTTTTTTAAGAGGGAAGCAGGTTGAAGACAGTTCACCTCCTTTTGGGTAAATATAAAAGAGGTTTGTGTTTGTTTTAAGAAATTGTGTGTGTGTGTGTATTGTGTGTGTGTGTGTGTGTGTGTGTGTGTGTGTGTGTGAGAGAGAGAGAGAGAGAGAGAGAGAGAGAGAGATTTTTGGAGAGAAAAGAAAACCTGGGAAACGAGGGAAAGGAGAAGAGGAGAGAGACACAAAATACAGAAAGAGATGCCAAAAGACAGGAGGGGAGAAAAGCAGTGCCAGAGGATGAGGAGAGAGAGAGGTGGGCGGAGGGAGAGAGGGAAAGGGGGGGCAGGAAAAGAGTGACAGGTAAATAAAGAGGCTGTGACATGGGCAGGGAAGCAGAGACACCGAAGGGAAAGGAGCAAGAGGCGGAAACCCCCTTCCATCGTTGGTGTTGGCGCAGCTAGGGTAAAAATCCCCCCTCTCCTCTCTTCTCTCATCCTCTCCTTCTGGGGAAGGAGGCTGGATCAACTCTCGGCATTCTAAAAAGCCTGCGCCCCGCCAGCGTTATTTGCAATGTAGGTGTTTCAAATCAGAGCTAAAATTTGGCAGCATGGATGCCTAGAAATCCTCATCTCATTGGAAATCTCACTGAAATCTTAATTTGATATTCTGGGAATTAGAGCCGTCCTACCTCATCTCTCAAGAAATAGGTGTTTTTATCGCCACATGTCACTCCCGTTGCTACTAACCTTTTAAAACATCGTTTTTTTAAAAAACTGTTTTTGTTTTTGCCATGCGGTGCCTGCTTCTGGTGGGCCTTAGTACGGGGCGGGGGGGGGGATTGAGTGTTTGTTCAAGAGATATTTATTATGTACCTACTCGGTACAGGACCTGGCCCGGAGCTCTGGGTGGACAGCAGATCTCGCCTTGGCTGCCTGCTGTAATCATCCCCACAGAGGGTTGAGTCAGCACCCCACCTCTCTCCAGGTAACTCACACAAGGCCATCCTGCTTATGTCCCCCAACCGTCCCCAAGGTCATTCTGAGAAGTGAGCTCCCCAGGGTAGAATAGGGCCTGGACCTAGGGCCAGCCTGTCCACAGCTCCTGATTTCTATGGTCAGGGGGAAGAGCAGGCATGCTCTGAGGCCCTGGCGTAAGCTCCATGACTATACACCGGGAGGAATGTGGCTGAGTATAACTGGGAGGACGGTGGCTTTCGTGGACCCGGCTTTCGTGTGCGTCAGCTCTCACAAGAGCTCTCCCTTCACCGTGGTCAGGTAAGGTGCCCACGCATCCTGGAGACCCACTCCATTCAGTTCCCTTACACCAGCCTCTGGCTTCCTATGTCTTTCTGCCCGAGGATGCTCTCTAGAGGCCAGAGGGTGAGTGCCTTGTAGATAATGCCCCAGGAGAGAGTCTCAGTGGGACACAGGAGTGGGGTAAAATAAATAGCCCAGTGACATCACTTCTGATCTAAAAAATTCCAAAGTATGTTCTACACAGTTTCTCAGAGAACCTCCGTAGGAGCTCAATTACCCTCAGTGGAACTCACCCACAAACTCACCCACTATCGCTTTTACTTGTTCTGTTGCCAACTCTCCCATTCCTTCACCTCCGACTTGGATCAACAATCAAATGAACTCCTTGTGCCTGAATTCTTATTTCGCGAGGGGGGGGGGAGCCCAAATGCAAACGTCCTCACATGAGCTCATTTAGCCCTCACAACAACCCCACAAAGGTAAACTTTGTAAGTCAGGTTGATAAACACCTAGTCTATTTCAAGCACTGGGCACTGGGATCATGCCCATGACCCCTGTCATGTAAGGAAGAGCTCATATTCTGGACTAAAAGAAGAAGCTAAACCAAATGAATTTATTCACATGAATAAAGTTATTACTGTGTCAGGTGCTACAAAGAAAAGGTACTAGGATTCTGAGGATGTAAAGGAGACCTATTTGCCCTGGTCAAGGGGCCAGAGGGACCTTCTCTGTGAAGGTGACACTTCTGTTGAGAGCAGAAGGAGGAGTAGAATTTAACCAGAGCATATGGGATGGGGAAAAAAAAAACACTGAGAGAAATAAGAACAATCTGAATAAATGATGAAATTGAAGCAAACCAAGGTCAGGTCACACATGTGCCAAGTGGTTGGAAGACATTTGACTTCAGGTGCGCCTGACTGGTGTCCAAGGTCTTCCTGTTATACATATCTGGAGCAGAGATGGGTGGGTAGGAGTTGGGGGAGGCTTGGTATTCTCATCATTTATGTGATAAAAGGATTAACTACAAGCTTCCTTTAAATAGAAAACCCCCACGGGGCATTTAACAACTAACTCAATCACAAAAGAGGGAATTATAAATGTGCGTGAAGATGTCTGCGGGTGTCAAGGGGAAGTGGCTAAAATTGTACACAGGGGATGCTCTGAGTCACCCAGAAGTTGACCATCCTCCCGAGCTCACAGGATCTGCCACCAAGAGAACAGCCTCTTCAAGAAGAGGGGAGTGGGGCGTTCCTGGGTGACAGAGAGGTGGAGCGGGAGGGTTGTCAGGGTATCCAAGGTCTTAGACCTTCCTGTCATTTCAACCCAGAGTGCATTAACAATGGAAGATAAAATTTTAGAATGGGGAAAGGGGAAGGTGATTTTCCTTTCTACTTAGTGTGTAACTCAAAGGGTACCAAGGAAACAACAAACTCTGGAACTATCAAAGAGCAGTATATGAAAGGAAATCTTAGTAAACTTTATTCTAGAGAGAAATGAGTAGAGCACAATGGTGGTTTCCATATGTGAAGACAAGGGCCATGTCTTCGTATTTGTCATGAAAGTGGGTGGAGAAATGAGGTCTGCCATTGACAGAGAGCATGTTCAGAAATAGGAGAAACCAGACAAGCTTCAAGTGACGGTGGGATAAGGCAAGAAACATTGGGATCTGGAAGAGCCCCAAACACATAGATTAATCATGCAGCCCCATTCTGGAATTTTGCTGAGTAGCCAGCACAGGAAATCCAGCTATAAAATAGAAAAGTTTGTGCAGTCCTGTGGTTCTTGAACTTTAAGACCCTGCTGGAGTTTCATTCAAAAGTGATCAAATCTATTTGAAAGCCCAGCTTTCTCTCAGATCAGATCCTTAAAGAGAAAGATCAGTCCCTTAGAAAGTCATGGATTCAGAGGAAAGGGGAAAAGATATATCCTTGGTCTTCTTTGAAAACAGAAGGGAAAGTAATCTAATTATAACTGTGTCCCAACCCCAGCTTAATACAGGTCTTCATAAAATCTGAATTTCACCTGAAAGAGAAAATGATTTGTGCTCTCTGAAAAATTAAATAAATACAAAACCAGAATTTGGATTTCAATATCTGCCGCAGTCTTGGCTGGGCACAGAATCACGAGCCACCACACACCTTGTAGATTCAAACAGCAATCCTTTATTCCCGAACTCACACCAGCCTCCACACAGGTTCAGGGGCAATCTAAAATCTGCCCCCCATTCACCTACTCCATGAGGCTTTTCTCCAAATCCCATTTGAATCTCAGAGAACTCAACGGGAACAAGCAGCAGGAACACCCTAATCCCAGCAGCAATAATCTTCAACCTCCAACTTCCCTAAAACCCATATTGTCTTAAACCGGGAACGCCCTAAACTTGTCTAAAACCGGGAACGCCCTAAACCCAAATTATCTTAAACCCGGATACTTCCTAAAACCTGCAGGATACACCCTAATCCTGGATCCACCCTGGTCATTGAGCAGGGTCACCTTTCTCAAACACACATGCAGTGTCACAGCAAATTTCCAAGGCAAGTCCATTTAACATGGGGAACGCTGGCAAGGAAATATCGATGCGTCATTCCTACTTGGCAATGGCCCTCAGCAAATATCCACTGTTTTTATAGGCAATATCTGGTGCACATAAAAACATTATAAGACATGAAAAAGCAAACGTGATTCATAATCAAGAGAAAAACAACCAGTAGAAATAGATTCACAGAAGACCAATCATTAGAATTGGTAATCAAGGACTTTAAAATAACTATTACAAACATGTTAGGAACTTGACCAGAAAGAAATGAATAGAATGCAGAAAGAGATGTAGAACATCAAGAAAAAAAAAACAATTCTAAAAAAAATTGAAGGCACAAGATGAAAATTATAAATCTGAAATTTTATTTATTTGAAATTGAAAAGTTAATTTTACAGGCTGATTAGCAGATTGAGCACAACAGAATAAAAAAAGAATAGCAAATTTAAAATCAAGTCAGTAGAAATTACCCAAACTAAAACACATAGAGAAAAGGGCTGAACAGAACAACAGTTATATGTAGGATAATATAAAATGAACTAACATACATGTAAGTGTAGTCCCAGAAGGAGAGGAGAGAGAGAAAATATTTTTTAATATGAAAAGATATATGACTAATGTTTTTCAATTTTGATTTTTAAAAATCTACCCAGATAGCCAAAATTAAGCTCAACCAATCTCAAACAGGATAAATATAATAAAAACTACATCTAAGAACATCATATCTTGTCATCACCTCTGGTGTATACACACACACACACACACACACACACACACACACACACACACCCCTTTTACCCTATCCAGGCTGAAATTTTGAATTTCAAATTACATAACTGTTCCAGTTTCCTCAGGTCACCAAGCCTTTAAATACGCTGTCCCATACATTTACCATGTCCTATCAAGATCTTGTCAATCCGACACACTCCTAAACTTCCCGTGAAACTCAGCCAAAGACTCCCACTATAATGGACATATGTTCTTAGGGCTGACTAAATCTTTCACCACCTTTCTGGGTGTGAAGAGTTACTCATCTTCTCAAAACCTGAAGTCAGATTTTTCCCAGGCTTCCTTGCAACTAAGACACAGGAACATGACCCAGGCTTCGCCAGTCAGACATATTCCCACTTGGCGTTGAACAAGAAGCTTGTGGATTATAGAATCAGGCCCTGTGCGGAATCTCATGGAGGCAACTGCATCCGGCTGTCAAAGACGTCAGCCACGGGGAGTCTAATGGTAGATGCCCCTCGCCCACGTCAAGTTAGATGTCCATGACAGTGTCACAGAACTAGCCCTGCAGTGTAATTTTGGGTGTTGTCTTGGAACACATAGTCTCTAGGCCCTTCTAGAGATTCTCCAGGCTTTCTAAGGTGTCCTGTTGAGTCTCTTTTCCGCTTATCCGGGACTGGCTGATGTTGTTTTCAATTAAGGGCTTTCACTGATGCACTCCGCCTGCCCTGAAATCTTCCCATGTCTCCCTTCTGCCATCTCCCCGCAGCCATCCCTTCTACATACTATTGAGGTACTTTATTCCTTGTTCTGGGATCCCACAGCGCCCTGCCCTGCCTTCTCTCCAGAGACATTATGATTTTCTCCAGTTGTGTATTTATGTGTGTCTCCTCAGGTAGATGGCTAACTCCTGAGGTCAAGGCTCATTTCCATTCCTTCACCGAATGCTTAGCAGAGTTCCAGGCAGGCACAGAAGGGATGCTCCAGAGATGCTGGATTACACGTGCAGTGAAGGCAATGTCTCCTCGCACCCAGAGTCCATGAAATGCAGAACCACTGTTTCTCAATATTCACATTAAGAACAAGTCCAACCGGACCAATCTCTTTTTTCCAACACGATCTTGAGATGATACAACAAACAAACATGTGGACAGTTACAACTCAAAGGTGCATGACAAGCTCCCCGGGAATGTCGAGTGTGGGTTTATGCAAGAAGAGTGCATCAGTTAGCAGCTGGGTGAATGTCGGGATCTTTCCCGGGGCTCAGTGGACAGTTCTGTCTTGTCCACCCCTATTTGGATGGTTCCAGAAGCCAGCCCAAAACCGTGTATGCAAGACAAAAACTCAGGGGACTATTTTAAGAACTGTACAGTTGTACACTGATAAAACATTTAACCATTAGTTTTTCAGGAGGAAAAAGGCCCATGTTTGTCATATCTGCCAATTTCCATTCTGTAAATATTTCTGTAATAATTTAAGGTACCAGTGTCACTGCGCCACATGTGAAGTTGGGAGGAGAAACACCAACTAGGTAGGGTTTCCCCCAGACAGATCCCCCAGGTACACATACCATAGAGACAAATAAATAATTTTAAGAATGTAGACACTCGTAAAAATCTCTAAAACAACTAGAAATGGATGAGTTTTGGGTATTTATTACCTTCATCTTGGTAAGTATGATTAATTTTAAATTTATATGATCTGATTTACTTAAATGGCTATCTTTAATAACTGGCTCTCAGAATTCCTGAAAAATTAATGATAGGTGTGAGCTGTGGAAGCTGACTTAGTACCACTAACAGTTCGAGAGACTTTGTCCTCTTTACAGCTCGGCTTTGGTTTATTAGGAAAGATACTAAAGGAGGAAACTACAGCCTCTTGAGTAGATGAGAGACTTGTCTGGAATGCTGCAGCTAATTCCTGACAAATAATAGCTAAAATTTTGGAATGCTTACCTTGGGGCAGGTACTGTAACAAGCATTTTACAAGATTCGTTTAATTCTCACTATGACCCAAAGAAATAGGTCCTATAATTATTCTTTTTTAGATTGAAATAATAAATACATACATACATACTTGAGAGAAGTGAAGTCATTTGCCCAAGGTTACACAATCAGTAGTACTAGAGCCAGGAAGCAAACCCAAGCAAACTAACTGCAAAGCAGACTCTCTTAATCAGGGTCTCTGTGCCTCAGGTTTTCTGACTCTGGGTCATGTTATCGCCCCCTTCATTTTTTTTCTTTTTTTTAAATCAGGGATTGGACTCAGGAGCACTTAACCACTGAGCCACATCCCCAGCCCTTTTTTTGTATTTTATACAGTGAGATAGGGTCTCACTGACTTAGCACCTCATTAAGTTGCTGAGGCTGGCTTTGAACTCACGATCCTCCTGCCTCAGCCTCCCAAGCCACTGGGATTACAGGATTGTGGCATCACACCCAGGCCCACTTCCTTTTTTTTTTTTGGTGCCTGGCTTACTTTCCCCTACTTAACTTCACTCTGCGCCTGTTGGATTACTGCACACCTTTTTTTGCTAAAAACCCATTAGGACACAGCTTTTTTTAGTTCAGGTGATTTTTACTCAAGTCCCAATAATCCCTTAGCAACCATTGGCCTTGGCTGTCCAAAAGTCAGAACTGGGATCCAGAAGGGGATACAGAACCATAAGGGAAGTTCCTTGTTCCTGAAACTCGACTTCAGAACGCATGACATTTATTCATTATCAGATGCCCTTAATTAATTTATTCATTGATCAAATATTTGAAAGAGGAACATACTGCATGCCAGGCACTGTGTGAAGTTTCCAGGCCCAAGTAATCTATTAGACCACATCAAAGCAGCTCCTGAGACTCATGAGCTTTTCAAGGGTTTATGAAAATATTTGAAACCTGAAAATAATTAATATCATCTCCAAAGTACAAAGACTGCAACATTAAACCAAAAAAAAAATCTTCTTTAAAGTCTATAAACTATAACCTTATGTCCACCTATCAATTATCTTTCAGCACAACACTTACAGGGTTACATATAAATATAATGTATTGGATGTAAAATAAGACAGGCTGCTAAAACAAAGAGCACTTCAGGCCCTCGGAGGCCATGGAACAACCTGGAGGTGCAAAGACACGAGACATGATCTCTGGCTTCCAGGAACCTAATCTTACATCTTGTTTGTTTTCTTGTCTATTCTCGTGAGCTCCCAGAAGGCAAAGATTTTGTCCTGTATTGTCTTGTTAAGCTTCATATTCCCTGCTCCTGGATCAAGGGCTGCTGCATTCTGAGCCGTATCTAATATGTCAGTAGACAAGCAGAATCAGGTTAGTGCTATGATCTAGTCTCCAAATTGTGAGCAGTCCACAGAGATGTAGACATGATTTTCTCGAATCCTCTCACATCCACACATGCATGTGGGACACCCATACCCAGTCACGCATCTTCATTTCCCACTAAACCCCACAACTAATGGAAGAAAACCAGCTGCTGCGCTGGGTTCTTCTCATACATCTAACAGCTCCCAACTATTCCCCATGGCTGCTAATTGTGGTGGCATTGCAGATTGCTGAGAAGTTGACTGCATTTTTTCTCCACCTGTCTGCGCCTTTCCCAACTTGTGATCTCTTTTGCAAAACCTCTTGCATACCAAGTGCATGATGAATGATCATAAAGGGGAGTGACAATTTCAGGCAGATTACAAACCAAGCAGGAAGCCGTCACCCGAAGAGGGGCTGAATTTCTTGAAATTCATCCTGCTGCTCACTTAAATGAAATGTTTATCTCTCCTGCACTTACCAGGTTCATTCGGATTCCGGGACCAATCTTGTCACTTCGGGCAGATTTAATGGCCTTGGTTTATGCAAGCTCAACACTAGCACTTGTGAACGGTTGTCCACTACGGAGCATCCTTAGCCTCCCTCTTTCTCACGGACCTGAAACATTCCCATAGTCCAGGGAAATTGAACCGTGGGAAGCTGCATTACTCCTGTGTCAGCATTCCATGTACCGAAGGCGATTATTTCAGAGGGATGGGCTCAAAGCTGCTCAAAGGCTCAGAAGAAGATAAAGAGAAGCATGAAAGTGTGGGGGACATGGAAAATGGTCTCAGCCCAGGGTCCATCTACACCTTTCCAGACTTAACCCATGCAACAGGACAGGATTATTTGAGTGATGTGATTTTAAGCAAAAACTTACTTGGTGTTCTATAAATATGAATTTAGGTATTCTAGCAAAGGTTGATTCCTTCCTTGACGTAAGGTTATTATTTTTATTTAGCATTCATTGGGCACTAATTATGTTGCTAAGAGACGTCTGTTCGTTATCTTGGTTGAACCCATCCACAAACCTCTGAAGTAGGTAGGAATTTTCCCACTTACAAATGAGGAAACTAAGTTTCAGGAAAGTGAAATGATGTGCCCAAGGTTACACATCTTGTACATCTTGTAAATATCTCAAGCTGGATGAAACTTCAGTTTGTTGCTCTCCAAAAAAAATGCTTTTTTTTTTTTTTTTTTTTTTTGGTACTGGGGATTGAACTCAGGGGCACTCGATCACTGAGCCACATCCCGAGCCCTATTTTGCATTTTATATTTGTATTTAGAGGCAGGGTCTCACTGAGTTGCTTAGCACCTCACTTTTATTGAAGCTGGTTTTGAACAAGATCCTCCTGCCTCAGCCTCCAGAGCCACTGAGATTACAGGCGTGTGCCACCATGCCCAGCCCCCAAACTTGCTTTTTCATACTTAACATACACTATTGAGCCAGAGGGAAAGACAGAAAAAAGATGAACAGGTTCATAGGAGAATAAGAGGGGGTATGATGGCCCATAACCAGGTCCTCCTGGAGAGAAGGGACAAGGAGGCTACACAGGGGTGGTGGCAGGTGAGCTGGGCTTTAATGCCAGAGTCAGAGCTTGCCAGGTGGAGGAAAGAAATGCACCTGAGACAGAGGGAAGGTCCCATGGAGCAGAGTGGGGGAAAGGACCTGGGATGTTTGGAGCATGGATGACGGGGACATCCAGAGTGGCTGTGGTCCAGGCCATAAGGAGATCTCACAGACAGGAGGCTGGAGAGAGGAGTGGAGTGAGAGTTAGGGGGTTCAGAGACCCTTGTGGTTCGGGAGAGGGCTGTGGGTGGTGGGGAGAACATGAAGAGGGAAGAGAACATGTAAGTCAAGAGGCATTCAGAAGAGCCCAGGTGAAAAATGGTGTGTCCTCAACTAAGGCAGTTACCATGGGAAATGGAAAGGAAGGAATGGCTTTGGGGAGTGGCTCTTAAACGTCAATGCATTTTTTTTTAATCACCTGGGAAATGACCTAAAATCAGAGATTCTGAGACCTACCATAAGATAATGGAATTCACTCCATCTGGAGCAGGTCCCTAACATCTGAGTTTTGAGGAGCTCCCTGGGGATTCTGACGCCAGCCCTGAGCAGACAATTTCTCACGAGCTGTGTCCAGGAGAGAGGAGCATGGTGAAGGACGGGGCATGAGGCTGAGGAAGAGGGAAAGACTGTGTCCCCTCCCCTGGCTCTCTTCCCCATTTCTTGTCCTAACTGCCTGATTTTCTTCTCCATCTTAGTCCACGAGGTTTGCACAGGGGTCCCTGTGATCAGCCTGTGGCTTTCTACTGATTCCGTGATGGGAAGATGACTCAATCAGAGCCCATTCTGAGGCTACTAGGAAGAGAGGCAAGTAATCTTCCCCGTTGGCCTTGAACCTGGCAGCATAAGATGCTGCGGCAGCTTCACTCAGGAGCCCCTAAGATTAAAGCCAGGAGAAAGCAGATCAGAGACAAGAAAAACCAAAAACCTATGCTACTGTGAGAGGCTTGAAACCAGCCATGACTAAAACCAGTGTACCCCTCACTTTTCATCCTCTACTTTGCTATTTTGTGTTGTTCCGTTGCACCTGTTTTGCGTCCACCGTTCTGTGCTGTGTTTCCTGCCTCTGACAGAAGAAAGACCCCGCCGCTCACTTTTAGAAAACCTGATACATAAAAATCTTACCTTACAAATCAGATAAATGAAGAGCTGATTACTTCTATTAAAAAGGGACTCACTCACCGTTTCCTTTGAAGAGTGAGCCTCCCCGAGGTATGAAGTGGAGAATTTGATTTATTAAATTTGATTTACACATGACCTTTTCAGGAGGACAATCTTAAATGCAAAGTAAGAGCTGCTCTACCAAGATAATTGCTCTCAAAGCCACTGCAGAGTGACTTTCAGGGGGTCGGCGAGGGTGGTTCCCTCAAGCACAAGCCACCCTGCCCTACTTTCAGGGGGTCTAAATTTGATTTCGTAGACCCTGAGTTCTCACACATGTAAAATCCAACCTACCTTCGACAGGACCTGACGTAGCTGTTACACACCTCTGCTCTGACTCGTCACTGTCGTCACCTGTAAGATGACTGGCATCTGTACGGCTCTTCTTAGACTCCTAATAGAAAACAAGCTCTAAACATGATTCCTTCATGTATCCATTAACATATTCATTATTCCTTATTAGGAGCACCGATGAAAAGGCTTCCTGCTAAGACCTGTGTTTCTCTGGCTCCGTGTGAATGCATCACAGGGGTTTCTGTTGTACAGGTAGATGGTTCCCCACAGAGCCCCAGCCCAGGGTCCAGGACGAATGAAGGAGGCTTCAACATCTGTGTCTGAAGCCAGCGAGCCTCACTCTTCTCTGTGCAGTGCCGCCTGGCATGCGGTAGAGGCTATAGCCTGGATCTCTGTTGGATGATTAAACAATTAGGTCAGTATCTGGAGAACCCAGCATAGAACACCTTAGTCATGGGTCTGTCTATCAGTGGGGTAACATCATTCTGATCCTGGAAACTTCTTTGTTCTGAAACACAGGTATGCCCAGGGTGTCATGGGAAACAGAGCCCGGCTCCCCCTGGGGCAGCAGCCACCAACCTGAGACTCCTTTCCAGTCTAGAAGTGCAATTCCTTAGCTCCAGCCTCCAATTGCTCCCCTCTGTCTCAGGGTTTTTGTAAGCACCCTTATTTCCAACTGGCAAGGTTTGTTCATTTCTTCTTCCAATCCACTCTAGGGAGCACATGAAGCTAGATTTTTCTTTCCAACCCAGAACGGGTTTCTGGTTCCCTTTTCTGGTTCCCAAGATTTATTTTTCTCCTAGGTTCTCTGGATCCTGCTTCTAAACCAGTCATGGCGTGTGCAAGCACCCGCTCCCTCTCTCTCTCCCCTCGGAAGGCGAAGGAAACTAAGTTAATCCTACTTCCTGGTTCACAGCACATACTGTACATACCATGAGCGTCAGCCTGTTTGAAGTTCAGCTCTGGCTAGATTTTGTTTTGTTATTTTTCTCTTCATCCCCACTTCTCAGTCCCATTTCCCACAGGCTCTTACTAAATTGTGTTTGGTAAATACCTTTGGATACAAATGCATGGATGCTCTGGGAATGAATTTGTTTTACATGTGCATCAGTGACAGTGTGCGGCAGATGACACATGGCTTCCTTTTTCCACTCATCACTCCATTTTACAGTTCTAGTCGTGTTGCTGGGTGTATACCCATTTTCCTGTTCAAACGTCCGCTCTGTATTCCACAAAAGCATCCTCTACCGGTCATCTATCCATGTCTCAGTGACAAGTGCCTTGCTTGCCTAGAATTCCCTGACATCACCAACAATGCTACTGTGAGCATCTTCGGCTATGTTCCAAGATGAACTGGTGCCCCCAAGTTTCCTCAGGTATATATGCAAGAGTAAAATTGCCAGGTCACAGGACATGTCCACATTCAATTTCACTAAATGACATCTGAAGGGCTGCACCAGAATTTAGGTCCTTTGTTTCTCTAGGTTGCTCCACATATATTAATGATAATTATTTTCACATGCAATTTTTTTAAAAAAAATATTTATTTTTTAGTTTTAGGTGGACACAATATCTTTATTTTATTTTTATGTGGTGCTGAGAATCGAACCCAGTGCCTCACGCATGCTAGGCGAGCACGCTACCACTTGAGCCACATCCCCAGCCCAAATTTTCTTTCATTCTTTTCACAAATTTTGTTTTAAGATTGATAGCACAGATTTTTAAAGATAAATACATCCCCATTCTAAATTTGGGGGAGATGAGCTTGCATTGCTAGAAATCAATAAGCTAGAAATTGGGTTCAGTCCATATATTAACAGAATCATCGGTTAGCAGTTGAAATCAACTCCAAGGGGACATTAGGAGATAAAAAGATCCATCTCTAGTCCAGTGGTTCTCAACCCTGATGCACATTAGAATTAACTAGGGAGCATTTAGGAAATATGGATGCTCATGCCTCTCTCAAGACCAATTAATCACACTTTCTGGGGTAGGGCCTTGCATAGGTATTTGAAAAGCTCTTGGGTGATTTTCATAGGCGCCTAGGGCTGAGAGTCTTGCCCTGTACTAAGGGGATGAACTTAGAAAGAGGGGCACCTGCCATTTGTTCACTGAGCACTGCTTTAAATATCTGATGGCAAGAAGGGAGTCCAACAGGTCAGTACCTAGAGAAATGGGTAGAAAGGACTGCAGCCGCTGTCGACCGCCATCCACTAAGAGGATAACCCACGGCACCAGGCACCACTAGTTCAAGGCCTGGAGGGAACTGAATTACAGAGTGTATTTTAATTCATGCCTAATAATTAGAAACTTAAAACTTCCAAATGATTGAATAATTACAGAAATATGGGAAGCCCTGAGGCCATTAACGAGACTGCCATGGATCATTACCCAGGCCTAGCAAGAGCCCAGCTCACAAAAACCTGGCTCTCGGGTTCCCTGTCCAAGGTGCTGACGCCCACTGGGCTTATTGCTGGTTCCCTCTGTCAGCAGGAAGCAGGTTTCCAGAGCCACCCAGAGCTGAGCGAGCAGGCCCCCTGCAGATTCAATTTCTCTCCGCGGTCTGTACCTAAATCCCTTACCACACTGATGTTCTCAAGCCACCGAGAAAGTTTAATCTCCAAATTGGCAGCAATGGTGCTGACTCTGAAAATGACTCTCCCCTTCCAAGTCTGGTTCTTTGTCTTCCTTCCTGATATATTTCAAAATAATCGTAATGTTCAATGGTAAAATGACCTTTGTAGAAGGGAGATTATTGACATTAGTTGAGCATCTACTTTGAACCAGACAAAATGCTGAGCCTTTTACACGATTTATCTTGCTTAAACTTTACAGAAGCCCTGATAATCCCTATTTTATGTATGTAGTACAAAAAAAAAAAAAAAAAAAAAAAACTCTGAGAGGTTAGGTGACTCATGTAAAGAAGATTACCTTAAAAAGAGGCATAAAAAGTATTCCAGCCATGTTCTCTTTGATTTCAAACCCCAAACTTCATTGATGCTGAGAAAAAATCCAACTTATTTCTAATTATTTCCCCAACAAGAAATGTCATAACTTCTCGTGAGTCCCTTTTGTGAATTTTGCAGTTTTTCTTATCAGTAGCTTCTTCTTGGTACTTGATCTAAAATTTTCCTGGGTCAATCTCACCAATCTGAGATGATAAAGTCAATTGATAACCATTGATGGGCTATGAAGCAGCCCATTCCAATGAGAAAGAGAATTTCTATTGCTAGATGAGTCATAATGCCAAATTCCACTGGTTTCCACTGTGGTTTAAATGTTTCCCTCCAAAGTTTATGCATTTTGAAACTTAATCACCAAATTCATAAATGGATGGTATTTTGAGGTAGGGTCTTGGAGAAATAGTTAAGGTTAGATGAAGTCATGAGGGTGGGGCCCCCGCGACAGGATTAGTGGTTTTATGAAAAAGGAAGAGTGACCCAAATGGCTGGCTCTTGTCCTCTCACCATGCCACGCCCTTCGTCATGTTACAATGTAGTGAGAAGGCCTTCCCCAGACACTGGTACCACTTCCCCGCCTCCAGAATCATGAGTTGTTCTTTATAAATTACCTCGTCTCCAGTATTTTGTCATAGCAACCCAGAATGGACTAAGACATCTCTAAAAATCCATTCTTCGAAGCCATGCCTCCCTGGAGAAAATGTCTTCGTTCTATACCAAGGAGACATACAAAGTACCTTAGTCCAACCATAACCAAGAAGATGTGGCTTTTCTCCGTGAACTTCTCGAGTCGCCTGATGTTTCTTGAACCTTGTTTCAATGAAAGGTTAGGAAGACACATGGGCTTCTCTAGAGTAGTGATTCTCTAAGTGTGGTCCTTGGGCCAGTACCACTTGGAAACTTGGTTAACTATGCAAATTCCTAGGCCCTACCTTATACCTCTTGACCCAAAAACTCTAGGTGGGTTCCATTAATATATGTTTAAATGAATCACTCACACACACACACACACACACACACACACATACACACGTTTGGGGAAAAAAATGCTTTTAAATCTTCTGATGGCCAGTAAAGACACAGAAAGTACTAAAGTATACATTTGCTTTGACTCTGGGAATCCAGTAAAGCAGTCCCCTGGTCTGAACAGAGCCATCTAAAGACAAATAGTAAACAAGGCACCATTACATGACATCTCTGCTTACAAACTGTGAGCGGTCACCTCTTGCCCACTGTGCTTAACCTGAATGCCTCGCCTGTTTTCGCAGGGTACTTTGGCCAGGCTGTACCCCACCCAGCAAACTTTAGCCCCTCGACCTTCCCCCCAGGCACGGGGTGCTCTAGGGTGAGATATGAAGATCTGGAATAGGGAGGGGTTGACCACGAGGAATGAAACCAAAACATTATTTTCCTGAAGATTTTTTGTTAAGAAATAACCCATTTCCCCCTACCAGATCTTTTGCTTCTTTACAAGCTCTTACATCCCTAAATATACAAAACATGATCATTTTCTGAGCAAATCAAGTCATACATAATGCATTTTTATTGGCACCTTGAATAAAGATATGGCAGACATGAATATCAAATGTGCAGATGAAAAAAGGCCCTGAGGAGAACTCACAATGGGAGAAGAGGGAGCAAAAGAGCACCTGGCGGCCCTGACAGAGCCAAAAGGATTTTGCTGGAGGAATCGCACCCCACAGTCCTCGGAAGATGTGCAGATCCACTCACGGAGCCACTCGTTTCCAAGAGGCATCTTGGAGAATGGCTGAGCGGGTGATCGCTGTAGATGGAGAGGGGCGATTAATTTAGCAACAACTAAAAATGTCACGATTCTTCAAACTATGGATGAGTGAAAAGTTTCCTGAATACTTTGGAAGCTCCAGTAAGGGTCCTGGGACTCTGTGTTGATTTACCAAACACAGATTGTGCCTGCAAAGGAGGTCTCCAGGCAGGTCTTTCTATGACGGTAGATCTGTAGTAGGCAGAATCATGTTATGCCTTATGGTATCCATGACAGACAACATTGACGAGAGGTGACCGCGGGGAGCATCAAGTCTTTTCCTTCACTCTTCGGGGGACATCAAAGCCGAGAGAGGTAATGTGGCTTCAAAGCCAAGGTGAGTGCTCCTAATTCCCGGTGTCTTTTCATCACGCTGAGCAATTCGGGGGGGGGGAAAAAGGGGTCGTGAAAGAGGAAACTCATTTCCTATTTTGCCAGGATCCCTAAACTAGCAGAAAGCTCTGTAACTTGTAAAGTTCTGTGCAGATGTAAGTCGTCATTATTGCTCATAACATCGGGTTCTTTTCTTGACCCCTTCCCACTCAACTTCTTTATGAAATGTCTGAAGAAAGGGAATAATTTCTTCACTTGGGGCCAGGCAGTGAATGTATTTAGATGTTTCTTTTAAATGAGGCAAACGTAGCATGCCGAAATCTAACGAGACCCATGTTAAGTCAGGCACTTAATGCACAAAGCCGATGGGCTAGTAGCAAAACCTGTGGAGAGTGGGTTAAACCATTTGGGAAGTTGCTCTAGTTATATCTAGAATGTCCCTCAAAGGCTCACGTGTTAAAGGCCTGGCGTTCAGCTTGGTGCTATAGGGAGGTGTTAGAAACCATCAGAGAGGGGACCTAGAGGGAGGTTCCAGTTCACTGGAGGCGTGCCCTCAAAGGGGATTGTGGGATACTGGACTCTGGCACTCATTCTCTCTCTCTTCTTCCCAGCCACCATGAGGTGAGAAGCTTGCTGTCTTGTACACTCCTTCTGTGGTGTGCTGCCTCTTCACAGGTCCACAAGCAACTGGGCCAACCATTCATGAGATGGAACCACCAAAATCATAAAACAAAATAGACCTTTCTTCTTTTTAAGTTGATTATCTCAGGTATTTTACTACATAATGGAAAGCTGACTCACACAGCAGTAAAACTCAGTCAACATTTGTCAAAACATCAGTCTTTGTTGTACTGATTCTGAGAACAGTATCTATAGAATAAGGAAGGAAAGTAGTGCTACTACTCTGGGCAGCACCCACCATATTTCCCTGTGGGTTTCCCTTCAATTCATGGGCATCTCAGCTGTCATGCAAAGCAGCTGAAGAGAGCACCGCCATTTCACTTGAATAATAGAAGTTTACAAAGAACTTTCACTGTTACCTGTGGTGTACGAAGTATCCGTCCATTCAGGCTGCCGTAACAAAATAACATGGTCGGCAGGCTTAAGCAGCAGAAATTTATTCTCACACTTCTGGAGGCTAGAATCTAAATCCAGATGATGGAGGGTTTGGTTTTTCTAGAGGTCTTTCCTCTGTCCATGGCTTCCAGTGACCACATTCTTTCTGTGTCCTCGGGTGGCCTTTCCTTAGTACACATGCCTCTTTCTCTTCTTAGAAAACCCCAGCAATCCCGTCAGATCAAGATGCCACCCTTAGGACCTCACTCATCCTTAATCACCTCCTTAAGACCCATCTTGAACTACGGTCCCATCAGGTGTTAGGATGGATGAGTTTCAGGCTCCCTCTCTGAGTCCAGAGAGGAAAACAAGGACTCTCAGAGAGCTAATTCAGGGGAATTATGTCCCATGTAAGGAAAACATTCTAATCCATCATCTTCTAAAATGTAAACAAGTTTCTTGATATAAAAGTGAGGCCTCTACCATTTAGTGTTTTAGAATCCAAATGGCCACCTTTCCGTTCCATGGCAGAGGACCTTCCCGTCCAGGGAGAGAGAAAATGAAATGGGATCCTGGGTCCTCTGCGTCCATCAAATTCTATGATGCCTTCAATAATGAAATTGTCGCTCTTTGAAAGGTGTTCAAAGAAAGAGGTATTGTGTCTGACCCAATAGGAACGAACATGGCTAAATCCCACCACCCAAAACTTTGAAAATTTGACCGGGCCTTGGAAGTCTCCTCGCTCTCCCACGGATGCTCTACTTTCCCATCGCTCTGCCCATGTTGGCCCTCTTCCCTCGGGTATCTATCTAGCCTAATCCAGCCGCGGCCCAGCGACAGCTGCGGAAACTGCGAGGTTTGAGAATGTCACCCACGATGCTGCCAGCCGTGTTGGGGTAGCGGATTCTAGCCTGGGAGAAGGCAGTTGTGGAGGTAGATAGGGATTGGGTGGGATAAAAAGGAACCAGGGTCTTTAAGCCTTGCTACTCTGCCAGGTATTCAACTGAAATGAGCTGCTGCACTTTTTTCTGAACCCCAAATCTTCTACCCGATACCCAGGGCCGCTGTAAGTTGGCAAGGGAGGGGAAAAAAGATCACAGGCCTCTATGGTTTGTATCTTAAATGTCCCCAAAGGCCCATGTGGTAAAGGCTAGATTCCCAAGGGCTCCTCTTGGGAGGCAGTGAGACCTTGAAGAAGTGGGACCTCATGGAAGGTTTCAAGTCATTGGAGAAGTCTGGGGCCCTGGTTTCTTCTTTTCTCTTTCTTTTGCTTCCTGGACATTAGGTGAGTGGTTTGGCTTTGCCACATGCTCCTGCCCAAATCAAAGGGGCCATCCAACCAGGAGCTGGAACTTCCAAAGCTGCGAGCCAAAATAAACCTTTTCTCTTTATTAGTTGATTATTTCAAGTCTTTTGTTATAGTAACAGAATGCTGACTTACACAGAGATTATCAAAATCATGATCTTTATTAAGGATTCTGAACCTCTCTATGATCTACTGATGAGTTTGGCCAAACCAAGGTTCCAATGAAATGCTCTTTTGCCTAAGTAGGGGCAGAGATGCACACTTATACTAAAACAAAAGAGTGGTCTGATTCATTAATGCACTCAGTAGGTACTTACTGTATTCCAGAATTGATTCTAAGTGCTGAAGTTTATACAGTGAACAAGAGAGATAATGTCCCTGCTCTCAAACTGAAAATCTAGTGGGAAGGAAGAAAAGACAAAAAAAAAAAAAAAAAACAAATAGCCAGATTAATATCAGATAGTAAAAGATGCTATGCAGAGAAGTAAAATTGTATGATGCGACAGGCACTAAATGACTAATCTATATTTGGTGGATCTTAAGTGGTTGACATTTAGACTAAGAAAGGAAGATAAGCCTGTTTATGGTGAGATTGGGGAGAAATCGCTCCAGGCAGAAGGAGCCGCTCTTGCAAATGCCACAGAGTGGCAACCAGCCTGGCAAGCGCGAGGAACAGAAATCAGACCTTTTCAGTGAGATCACAGTGGAAAGCGGGGTAAAAAGAGGGGCATGAGCTGCCGTCGGGGAGGTAAACAGGCTACAATCACATGAAGTTTTGGAAACCAGGATAAAATGTCAAACGTTGCTCTCGTGGCTTGAAAAGATGTAGAAGAATTTTTAAAAGAGGGATTGATGTGATCCGGGTTGACCTTTGCAAGTGTCATCCTGGGTCATCCACGTTGTCACAGACAGCAAGTTCTCTTTAGGCATTAAGGCTGAGGAGTGTTCCATTGCACGATGCTGATGAACCAGGAGGATATTATGCTTAGTGAAAGAAGGCCAGCACAGCACGATCTCACTTATATGTGCACTCTGAAACGACCCAACTCATAGAAGCAGAGAATAGAATGGTGGTTATCAAATACTAAGGGCAGGTCAGGGAATGGGGAGATGCTGGTCAGAAAGTACAACATGTGAGCTGGGAAGAATGTGTTCTGTAAATCTACTGTGACTAGAGGGAATCATAATACATTGTACACTTGAAAATTACTAAGAGTAGCCGGGCATAGTGGTACACATCTGGAATCCCAGCTACTGAGGAGGGAGGATCCAAGTTCAAGGCCAGCCTGGGCAATTTAGTGAGACCCTGTCTTAAAAATAAAAATAAAAATAATTGGAACGTAGCTCAGTGGTAGAGCCCTCCTGAGTTCAATCTCCAATACCGCAGAAAGAAAAAGAAAGAAAATCTCTAAGAGCAAATTGTAGATTTTAAAGCTCTCATTACAAAAAAAAAATGATAAGGATGCAAAATGATGGATATGTTAACTAGCTTGACACTCTACAATGTGTATGTATATCAAAACATCATACTATGTGCATAAATATATATAATTTTGTCAATTTAAAAAATATGCAATTCTGATTTTCCAAGTACACCAGTTCTGAGATCATTTCAGTATCCAAGCAAGAAATGAAAGAGGCTTGACAATGAGATGGAAGCAGCAATTAAAAGCCTTCCAACAAAGACAAGCCCAGAACCAGATGGATTCTTAGCTGAGTTCTACCAGACCTTGAAAGAAGAACTAACACCCATCTTCCTCAAATTATTCCATGTAACGGAAAGGAAGGGAACACTCCCAAGTACATTCTAAAATGTATAACCCGGAGGCCAAAACCATACAAAGGCACATCAAAGAAAGAACACTACAAACCTACATCCCTAATGAACATAGATGCCAAAATCTTTAATAAGGTATTAGCAAACCGCTTTCAAAACCTATTAGGAAGATAGTGCAACATGATCAAGTGGGTTTCATCCCAGAGATGCAAGGTTGGCTCAACATATGGAAATGAATAAATGTAACTCACTACAGAAATAGAAGTAAGGACAAGAATCACACGATCATCTCAATAGATGCAGAAAAAAAAAAAAGCCTTGACGAAATCAAGCACCCATTCATCTTACAACACTGGAGAAACTAGGGATAGAAGGAATTTGTTTCAAAGTTATAAATGTTATATCTGAAAAACCCAAAGCCAACGTCATACTCAATGGAGAAAAAAAAACTGAAAGCATTTCTTCTAAAATCAGAAACAGGGCAAGGATGTCCACCCTCATCATTCTTATTCAGTATAGTCTTTGAAACTCCAGCCAGAGCTACCAGACAAGAGCAGGGAATTAAAGGGATATAAATAGGAAAAGAAAAAGCCAGATGATCCCTGTTTGTTAACATGATCCTATATCTAAAAGGCTCCCCCCCAAAAAAAAAAACCTATCAGAAGATTTCTAGAACTGAGAAACAAATTCAGCAAAGTAGCAGAATAAAAGATCAACATTCATGGAATACAGCTTTCCTATACCTCAATAATGAATCTGCTGAGAAAGAAATCAGGAAAACTATTCCATTCACGATAACCTCGAATACAATATAATATAATACTTGGGAATAAATATGACCCAAGGAGGTTAAAGATCTTTACAAAGAACACTATTCAACATGGAAGAAAGAAATTGAAGAAGACCTTAGAAGATGGAAAGACCTCTCATGTTTTTGGATAGGCAGAATTAATATTGTCAAAATGATCATACTATCAAAAGTATTATACAGATTCAATGCAATCCCCATCAAAATACAAATGGCATGCTTCACAAAACTAGAAATCTGGAAGAATAAAAGACTCAGAATAGCCAAAGCAATCCCAAGCAACACTGGAGGCATAACAATACCTGATCTTAAATTATACTACAGGTCTATAGTAATAAAAACACCTGAGGATTGGCACCAAAACAGACGTGAAGATCAATGGAATGTAATAGAAGACACCAGAGACAAATCCACATACTTACAGTCAACTTACACTCACCCAAGTTGCCAAAAATATATGCTAGAGAAAAGACAGCCTTTTTAACATATAGTGCTGGGAGAACTGGACACTCATATGTAGAAGAATGAAATTAGATTCCTCTCTCTCACCCTGCACAAAAATCAAATCAAAGTGGATCAAATATCTGGAATTAGACCAGAAACTTTGCAACTACTAGAAGAAAACATAGGGTCAACATTCCAACATATTAGTACAGGCATCAACCTCTCTAACAAGACCTCAAGAAATAAAACCAATAATCAATAATTGGAATAGCATTTAAAAAAAACTTTTGCAGAGCAAATAAAATGATTAAGAGTATAAAAAGAAGACCTATAGAGTGGGAGAGAATCTTCACCAAATATTCCTTCAACAGGGAAATTAACATCCAGAATATATAAAGAACTCAAAAAAAAACCTTAGGACAAAACTCCAAATAATCCAAGGAAAAGAATTAAACAGACATTTCTCAAAATAAGAAAAGAAAGTGGCCAACAAATAAATGAAAAAGTTCAATGTCCCTACCAATCAAGGAACTTCAAATCAAAACCACATTGAGATTTCCTATCACTCCAGTTAGAATGACAATGTCAAGAATACAATTAATAATAACAGCTGGTGAGAGTGGGGGTGGGGAGCCACACTCATTCCTTATTGGTAGACTGCAAATTAGTACAACCCCTTTGGATAGCAGTATTGAGATTCCTTAAAAGACGGGGAATAGAACCAGTATATCACCCAGCTATTTATCCAAAAGAACTAAAATCGCATACTATAGTGATACAGGTACATCAATGTTTATAGCACTGCAATTCCCAATAGCCAGGTTATGAAACCAACCCTGACGGCCAACAACAGATGAACAAAGAAAATGTGGTATATTGACACAATGGAGTTTCACTCAGCCATAAAGAAGAATGAAATTACGGAATTTGCTGGTAAAGAACATCATGCAAAGTGAAATACGCCAGACTCCGAAAGTCCAGTGTCAGATGTTTTCCGTCAAATGAGGAAAGTAGAGCAAAGGAAGGGGGCAGATATCGTGAAGACCGAGGAGACATCAGTAGAATAGAGTGAAGGGGCTGAGGCGGAGGGAGGAGGGATGGGAAAAGGCAGGAACCACAGAATGAAATTGACAAAATTATGCTGTGCACATAGGTGAATAGATCACAATGAATTGCTTTTTTACGCGTATCCATAAAGCACCAATTTAAAACAAATAAATGGAAACAATAGAGTAGAAGAAGGGAAACGGAGGTAGGGAGGAGGGGAGGGAAAGAGGAAGCCCGGGAGACTGAAATGGGGGCAATTCTATTCCGTGCATGTATGATTATGTCAAAATGAACCTCACCGTTATGTGCAACTGTGAGGTGCTAATGAAAGCACGAAACCAAAGAGGCTTGAACCGTGGGGAGATCATGCAGATGGAGAGAAACACGTGACTAGTGGGGTCTGAGAACTTATTTGTTGGTGTTGGCCAGCAGAAGAAAGGAGTTAGACTAAAACCTAGATGCAGGACACGAACAAGCAGGAGATGTTGTCGTTTGCTGAGATGGAGAAGAGGGGAGGTTTGAGGGACAAAACAAGTTTTACCTGGGTCACTTGTAGTTCAAAATGCCTTCATTAGACATCCACTTGGATATGTGAGCAATTGGTGTAGCTCAGTGGTACAGCACACTCTAAGTACTCACATGGGTCTGGGTTTAATCCCCAGCAACACACACACACACACACACACACACACACGATATGAGCAACCAGATCTAAGGGTCTGAAGTTCCATGGAAAGGACAAGGCTACAACGAGAGTTTTGTATGTTATCAGCACATAGAGCCCAAGAGTCGTTCCCAGAATGGACACACCTTTTAAGCAGGAGGCAGCTCCAGGGCTGAATCTGTGCACCCGCCCAAAGGAACATCAAAGAGACGTCACATCCCCAGAAAGTGTGCCATGTAGATGCACCACTTTAAATCTTTATCCATTGTTGTGGAAAGCTGCCCATTTGGCCCCCGCCCTGGCCACTCCAGCAACCTGTCCCAGCAGATAACTCTACCTTCTCTCCAGCATTTATTTGGATGAGGCGCAGTAACTGTAGAGGAGGCTTGAGTTCCCCCTAGAGGTCAGACCATGGTATGGCATCTTACATTGCCATGGGTTCACTTCAATACTTCCTTGGGAGCTCAATAAACGCCAGTCACTGTGCAGTGTGCTGTAAACCAGAGAAATAGCAACTCTCTGAGCATCCTGTGCTTCTTCTGTTCTTTGGGGCAATAAAACCTAGAAACCAAGTGACTATTGCAATTGAGATAAACTACAGGAAAAATTACCAAGTGTTTTAAGAGTATATAATGGGTGAAAACCTGAACTTGGGCGTTAGAAAAAGATTGATGAGTGTAATATGTAATTGTATAGTATTATACAGCTTAAAAAGACTTTGTCATTCATAAACTCATTAAACTTAAGAACAAACTAGATATGAATATTCTAATTTTGCAGACTAGGAAAACTAAGCTCCAAAGAGATTAAGTACAAAATTAAATGTATCCTTGTTGTTGAACTTATGCTTCCCTCTGTCCACTGAGAGAATCTATTAGCCAGGATTCTAGAGTACCAAGGTCAGAAACTCAACCCCCAAATTGATGCAAATAATTGAAAAAAAACCCCACAACTTATATTTCCCTCTTCCTCCAGTAATGCAGCGTATCTGGGCACATGGGCACATAGCTAGATTTCATTATTCAGGTTTCCTCCTTATAACCCAATATTGCTATATTACTAAATTCTGACAACCCAGTGTTAGTGAGAAAATTCTGAATCTTGGCCTTAAAAGATTATCCCCTAGAGGACTTCTGCTTCTGACCATGAAGGTTGAACTGATACAGAAATTTCCCTCTTACCATAAACTATTAGAAAAACAAACAAAATGCAAACAACAACTTTTACAAGACATTGTACGAAATAGAGACCACAGGACTGCTGTTACCCAAATAAGGAAACTAAGCAAGTATTGCCCAATGGTGGTCCCTGCTTACTGCCCAGAGATGGTTTCCATGGTACAGTGTGGGGAGGGGAGGTCAAATTGAGCTCTGTGGTCTTGCTGAATTCGGGAGACAGAAGAGAAATTGATGACACAGGCAGCTAGATTCTGTATGGGGAAATGTTTTTTAAAAGGAAGGAAGCCGTCCCCAGGTAAATCCAGAAATCAGCAAAAGAGTCTTTTTATGTAAAATACCTTTAAAACTGGGCTTATTTTCTCACAGCTCACTAAGCTCTGTTCTTTTTTTTAGTCTTTTTACCTTTTTTGTACTTCTTTTAAAATACAGGTTTTACTGGTACATCTTCAAATTTGCTGATTTTTTTTTCCTTCTACAGTATTAAACCAATGAGATAAAGAAAACTCTTAAAATTGGTCATAAAGGGCGGGGGGAAGACATTATATGACCAAAACAAAGAGTGACAACAGATTTCTCAACAGAAGAAATGCAAACCATGAGACAATGAAACAACATCTTTTTTTTTAATTTTTAAAAAATATTTTACTGAAGTATTACAACTTTTGTGTGTATATGGTTCTGGGAATTGAACTCAGTGCCTCAACACACTAGGCAAGCACCCTACCACTGAGCTACACTCCCTCATTAGTATATTAAATATCTACACACACACACACAGGTGAACGAATGAGTATATTCCTCAATAATAAACATAAAGTGAACACACTAGTGTGGTGTGGCCACCACCCAAGCCAAAATCAGAGTATCACTAGTACCTCAGAATTAACAGTCACACCCTCTAAGACTATTTCTCCAGGAGACCTGGATTTCTAACAGTACGGGCAAATTCATTTCCCAAATTAAGTGAACAATAACTCTTAATCCATCTTTTTCTCTTTGATTTCTTTCATTGTACTTGTGATTTTTTCATCCCTATTGATGCATGTAGCTTTGATCTGTTTACTTTTAAATAAGCTTTTAATTTTAGAATAATTTTATATTTACAGAAAAGTTATAAAAGCAGTACAGAAAGGATCAGCATCTTTAGCATACCAAGCATAATATTTGGGTATACCCAGCAAAAATAGCTTTTTAAAAATGAAGGCAGACTAAATACATATGATAGATTAAAAATCTATGCATATGAGCAGTATACAGAAACTATTAAAGAAACCCCTCTATGCAGAAGGAAAATAACTGAAGTAAGTCTGGAACCCAACAAAGGAATGAAGAACCCTCAAACTGGTAATTATAGAGATAAATATAAAGGAAATTTTTTCTTATTTTTTAAAATCACCTTAAAAGGTAATTGTCAAAAAAACAAGTAATTTCTGGTTAATCGCACACATAGAAATTAAATATATAACAACTATAGCACAAAGGCCAAGAGTTCTTGCATTGCATGTGAATTAGTAAACATCACTTCAAGGTAGCCTGCAGTAGGTAAATATATCCACTCTTGAGCAATTCATAAAGCAAAACTATACACATGCATGTATTGGAAATAAAATGGAATCTTAAAATTTTTTTTCAGGAGAAGAATACAGATGAACAAAACAGATGGGACATAAACAACAAATGTCATATTTAAATCCAACCATATTGACAATCATATTAAATTTAAATGGCTTAAACAAGCCAACAAAAAGGCAGTGATTGTCAGCTTAACTAAAAAAGCAACACTCAATTTAATTGTAAACACTCAGTTTTATTGTAAAGATCAGATAGGTTAGAAATCAAAAGGTGGGGGAAAAAGATCCTCAAAACTTTAATCAAAAGAAAGCTTGGATGGATAGATTTATCAGATAAAGATAATTTCAAAGCACACTGAGGCAAGCATATAAAGCAGAATTTATTAAAAAGGGGGTAACATAGACTTCTCCTGGGAGAGAGAAGGGGGCCATAGCTGGTATCCTGGCAGGATGCAGAACTCGTCACCGATAACCGGCGGTATCCTATTTGGAGTTTCCACCGAGATCTACACCAAGGTGTACAAGTCTTTAAGGTAGAAGCTTTAAAAGAGTATTGTATCCAGCTGGTGTTCTCCAAATTAAAGTTGTATGAGGTACTGCTTCAAGAACACACAACCTGGGTTAATTTAAGATAATAAGCCATTGCCTACAGGACAGATAGGATAATGCAGACCACAATTAATGAAAAGGAAGCACCCATCCCCGGATGACTTTACAACCTGTTCTTCCCCAACCAGACATCAATCCTTACTGACTTCTAAAAGGAAACTCCAAAACTGCTTACCCCACACCTCCCACTTCCAGCTCAAAGAAGCCAGAACAGTTGTTGTCCCATTTCCTTACAGCAGTAAGGAGTGCCTAAAATTAGAGGAGAGAAGGAAGCCAGAATTAGGCAGGCAGGCAGTATAGATAGGTAAATTGAGTCAGGTCAGGTCAAGTCAGGCCAATTTTTGAGTGAGCCCTGCAAGTTGGAGACTGTCCCCTGAGGGATTGAAATGTTAATTCCTTCAGAGCCCTTCCTCCATCCTCATCAAGAACCTGCCCCTGCTCCAACCTGTTGCCAAGTAACCTGTCTCAGGAATTCCCCTCCCTACTGGGAGCTAGGAGGTTGTTATTAATGTGTCCCCTTCAGCCCACCTGTTTTCCACCTTGTGGCCATCCCACTAAGCATTCCTGGGAGCATTCCTGGGCCTCATCAAAGCAAGTCACATTCCAAAATGGGGCAACTGTAGTGATAAAAGGGCTAATTCATTAGGACAATATAACAATATTGGATGTGCTGGCACCCATTGGTAGTGCTTCAAAACACGTGAAGCAAAACCTGATATAGCTGAAAGGAGAAACAGACAAATCCATGGTTATAGTTACTCATTTCAACATATTAATCTTAGTAATTAAAGGAACAAGTTCCCCCAGAAAGCAATAAGACTTGAATCTCACTTTCTATTTTTCTTCTTTTTATTTATTTATTTTTTTGATACCGGATTTAACTCAGAGCCACTTTTGCAGCCTTATTTTGAGACAGGGTCTCACTGAGTTGCTTAACACCTTGCTTTTGCTGAGGCTGGGTTTGGACTCATAATCCTCCTGCCTCAGCTGCTGGGATTACAGGTATGTGCCACTGCGCCAGGCAAATCTCACTTTCAAAAATTTGACTTAACTAATATTTATTGACCACCCCATTCTATACCTGCATGCACATTCCTTTCAAGTAAACAAATAATATTCCTAAAAATAGACCATATTCAGGACCCAAAATTCAATAATGAATTGAAAGCATTGGAATCTTTTATCACACTAGAAACTAGAAATTGATAATAGAAAGATGTTTGCAAAACGTCAATTATTTGGAAATGAAACAACACATTTAAATAACATGTGGGTCAAAGAAGAAATCACAAATGATATTAGAAATTTTCTTTAACAGCCCAGCATGAGGGTGCATGCCTGTAGTCCCAATGGCTCAGGAGGCTGTGGCAGGAAGATCACAAGTTCAAAGCCAGCCTCAGCAACTTAATGATCTCCCAGCAACTCAGTGAGGCCCTGTCTCTAAATAAAAAATTAAAAGGGCTAGGGATGTGGCTCAGTGATTAATGTCCTTGGGTTTGATCCCTGGTATCAAATAAAAAAGTCTTTTTCTTTAATTTAATTAAAATGAAAATGTAATAGACCAAATTTGTGAAATCCAGATAAAGTGATATATAGGCAAATTATGTTAAGAAACTCATATTAGAAAAGAAGAAAAGACTAAAATCAACAATCTAAGCCTATATATTCACATACTAGAAAATGAACAGAGCTAAAATCAACTAGGAAAAGAGAACAGAAGCAAGATGCACCCCTGTGATTTCCGATACTCTATAGGCTGAGGCAGGAGGGTCACAAGTTTGAGGCCAGGCCAGACACCTTCGTGCAACCCTGTTTCAAAATAAAATTTTAAAAGGGCCAGGGATGTACTTTGGTGGTAAAGTGCTTGCCTAGCATGTGAGAAGCCCTGGGTTCAGTCCCCAGCACCACAAGAGAAAAAACAGAAATAGAGAAGAAAAAAATCAATGAAAACAAAATTTATTTGTTTAAAAGATCAATACATTTGATAAATTCTGACTATAATGATCAAGAAAAAAGTAGTGAACACATAAATGACCAACATCAAGAGGGAAAAGGCATAACTACAAATACTGGAGATGTTAAAATCATAATAAGAGAATATTGTAAACAACCTTACACCAATAGATTAACAGCTTAGATGAACTGGAAAAATCCCTTAGAAGACACCAACTACCCCCAAACAATGGAGCATTTATGCACATCAAACAAACCCTTCTCAATTTCCAGAATCAAATACAATTGATAATTTAGACTTAACAGACTAGAGAATATTTCATCCATCAATAACTGAATACAGTTTCTTCTCAGCAGCACACAGATCCTTTTCTAATATAGACCACATTATGTAAGCTATCACATATGTTGGCATACAATTGTAATGTTACATTAATATATTTTAGAATCTGTAGGATTATTTTGATAGCTCCTTTTCCATTGATATTAATTTTTGTGTTCTTGCTTTTTTTCCTGATTAGACTTGCTTGTTTTTAATCAAATTTTAACTCTATTACTTCTTCTCTATTTCATATATTTCTGCTCCTACTCCTATTTTTTCCTTCCTACTACCTAATTTGAAAACAATTTAATCATTATTCTAGCTTCTTCCTGATGCAAGGACTTTAAGTTATAACTGTTCATCTGAGTACTGTTTCATTCAGAGATCCTGATATTTTAAGCTTTTATCATCACTTAATTCAGAGCCCTTTTTATTTACTTTTCTTGTGCTTTCTTCCTTGACCTCTGAGATATTTATAAGTGCACCATTTCATTTTGAAATAGTTGACATGTGGGAGTGGAGTTCTATATATCTTAAGTTGATTGATTTCCAATGTAATAAAATTATGCAGGAAACACAGTCTGCATGATTTCACATTTTAAAAAGTAATGGAAATGCTTTCTATATTGATTGTATTGGTTACATACATGTCAAAACTAATCAAATTGCATACTTCAAATACATGCATTTTAGTGTACTTCAGTTTTACCTCAGTAAAGCTATGGGGGGGGGGGGGGTGGAAGACACCAACTATCAAAGTCCACCCAAAAGAAAACATGGGCACAGTGGTGCACACCTATAATCCCAGCAACTGGGGAGACTAAACATAAGGATCACAAGTTCAAGGCCAGTCTCAGCAACTTATTGAGGCCCTAAGCAGTTTAGTAAGACCCTGTCTCTAAATAAAAAGGGCTGGGAATGTGGCTCAGTGGGAAAGCACTCTTAGGTTCAATCCCCAGTAGCCTCCACTCCCCCATCCCCAGGGAAAAATGGAAAGGAAGAAAATACATCTTGAAAAGTCCCTGTAAGTATTAAGAAATTTGAATTTGTAGTTAAAATCCTCACTATGAAGAGAATTCTAGGCCCAGATGGCTTCCCTGATGAATCATACTAAAAACATTTAATGAAGAAATCACATCAATTCTACACAAGTACAAAAAGGAGAAATACTTTCTAACTCATCCTATAAGGCCAACATAACCCTAATATCAAAATCTAGCAAAGATAGTACAAAAAAACTACAAGATATCCCTCATTCATAAATGAAAAAAACCCTACAACAACCCTATATTGTTGATTAGATTACACTAGTGTAATCTAATCAACAATATATAAAAGGGTAAGATACCATGACCAAGTAAATTTTATCCCAAGAATGCAAGATTGGTTCAAGTGTCAATCAATACAATGCACTGTATCAACAGAATAAATCAGAAACATTATATGATCATCTCTGTGGTGCAGAAAAGCATTCCTTTCCTGATTTAGACATGTTCAGCAAACTAGAGAATTAGAAAGAACTTCCTCAACCTGATAAAGAGCAACTATGAAAAACCAAACGCTAAGATCATACTTAATATTGAAGATCAAATGCTTTTCCTCTCAGAGTCAGGGCAAGGGTGGCCATTCTCGCAATTTCTATTCCACATCGTCCTAGAGATTCTGGCCAGTTTAATAAAGCAAAGTAAAAATGATTCATGCAATCACATGGCTGAGCCTCAAAAACATTATGCTAAGACAAAGAAGCCAAATGAGAAGAATACATAAGATTCCATTTATGTGAAATTCTGGGAAACACAAAACCACAGTGATAGGAAACAGGCTGGTGTCACTTGGGGCTGGGGGTCATGGTAGGGGACTGACATAAGGTTGAAATGACCTCTACTTTGAATGTAGTAATGGTTATATGACAGTATACATAGGTCAAAAATTGTAAGACTGTACACTTCAAAGTTGTTAATTATTGGATGAAAAATATAACTCAATAAACAATTTGAGGGGAAAAAAATACTTACCCGCTCCTCTTTCCCCTCTCTCTAGGGAGCAGACAAGCACTTGAGAAGCCACCTTGGATCTAGAGATAGAAGCCGAGAACCAAGGAAGGCAGAGCCGTCCTGTTGCCCCAGGCCCTTGCTAAAGGAAATGGGTGGTTTCCACCAGTGCCCGTCAGCTTCTTTGATGTGGCACCGGGGTCTGCACACTAATCAGTGAGCAAGCTTCAGCCTAACTGGTTTCAAAGGCTCAGACAAGGTCCCTGTTCTCGAGCTCTGCCTGCTGCCTGCTCTCGCTCCCCAGGCTCTGGGTGGAGGCGGCCTGCTCCTGCTCCGCAGATCCAGTCTCCTGGTCTCTTGTGTCCAGTGGGAGAGTGTGGACTCCGCTTCTGACAGTTCCAGCCAACATCTCCTGTCCTCTCTGGGCTCTGCCTGAGTCACATGCCCACTCCTGAGCCAGTCACTCAGGCCAGGTGAGCACAGTGCCACCACCTAGGCCACACCTGAGTAGAATCTTCTGTGCGGAAAATCAGGGGTAAAGCCACACCCAGTGCACCATATGGGGAGAGGGAGTCCCCAGGGAGATATGGGGGGGAAGAAGGGTGACCAAGGGTGACAGATGGCCAAATGACTTCCCTACTGACACCCAGTGAGAAGGTGACAGGTGCTGGAGGCTAGCTCCTGAGCAGGTCTAGCGTCCCCTCCACGGCCCTCACAAAATGTGGCACAAAGCAGTCCTGCAGCCACCATTCCACCCTGAGCTCCTGGCTTGGCCACCTTGATTTGTCTACCCTTGATTGGAGTCAAAATGATCACAGCTAAGGAGAGGGTACCAAAAAATGAAATATGGTAGGAAAGACCAGGGTTTGTATGTGGACGTGTCATGGAGGAAAAGCATGATGACAGGACATGTCCCAAGGCTGAGTCACTTACTCCGACATCACATGTTTAAAGCAGTCTTATCTTCCACCCCCAAACTCTGATCCCACCTCGTACAGCTGTGTGATTTTGGACAAGCCACTTAACCTCTCAGAGTCTCAGATGTGTCACCTAAAATGTGAACATTACAGCTCCCCAGGACTATAAGAACAAAATGTGCCACCAAGTGCAAGAGTACTCTATAAACAGCAGCGACAGCCCAAGGAGCAGTCGCTGCCCGGCTGTTCCCACGGGCTTAGACCACTTAGTCCATTCCGCCATTTCTCCAGTCTGTACTCTCTAAATGGAATCCTTCAAATGCACCCTCAGTTTCAATTTCCAACTCTCCATCAGATCTACACAACAAAGAAAAACCCTCACTTGGAAAACCTGTGTTTGCTGTGCCCAGTCTGTTTGTAACACTAAAATGATTTACTATGTTGCAAAAAAAAAAAAGTTGCAGAGCAAGACAGAAGTAATGGAGGGGCCAGACCCCAAATCTCCACCTCTGGTGACCAAATCCAAGGGAATTGTGTCAACCCTGTTTTCTCATTTTCTGGGAGGCAGCGGCTGAGATACAGTGGCCTCTGTGGATCTGGTGTGCACACAGGCCTTCCAGGCTACAGGGCCCTGGGGGAGGGCTACTGACCAGCTCCATGGCCAAGTGCAGGTCTAAATCAGCTGGACAGCTATGGGGATGGATATAAGGAACTTGTGGCCCATCCGTCAGGATCTTTTGCTGAACGGCCTGGTTGTTTGGGCATCATCTAAATTGTGCCTGGGAGGCTCAGTCATGAAACAGCAGCAGGCTCTGCCAGCGATGGGTGGAGAGGCAACCTGGAGTCTGGTTAGCCAGGAGCATGCACCGAGATGGAGAAGTGCCTGCACGCCCACGAGCTCACTCACATCGCCGGCACACTCAGTGAACATACCTAGGATGCACACGTCACATAAACCCTCTCTCCTTCACAAAGGTGCTCCCATGTCCCCATGCACACACCTTTACTCCACTTCACTACTCACATATCAGACACACTCACCTGCACTCAAGAAAGCAAGTTTAGCCCACACTCACCCATGCACACACTCAATCCTGAAACCATCCACCACTCACAGGCCCACGGTCACCCTCAAAATTTACACACCTCACAATTCACAATAAATGAGTAGTCATATAACACACAAACACAGCTACACACTCAGACCTGTTCCAACACACAGGGTCAAGCATGCATTGCACACTCTTCACACACACGCACGCACACACGCACTGGAAGTCCTGCATGTGCAGGTGAAGGCCTTGCCTGTGCATATCCTAGCTTTCATTTCTTTGCTGACTTATGTTTTCACTAGAAATCTTGGTTCAAAATGGATCCCCACTGAGCACGCTCTCTGAGGGTTCCCAGCCATATGCTTGCTACAAAAATTCTGCCTATGTGTCAGATTCTGGCATGAATGAAATTCAACCCACACACGTGTATACATTGCAAACAGGAGCCAGAACGGAGTTCTCGCTGCAGGATGGATGGGCATCTTGGAGAGAGCCCTGGCACCTGGCCAGGAAGGGCATTCGGGTTGGGAATAGCTTCCAGCAGCTCTCCTGAGGCTGATCTCTGGTCTACCCAGCCCCAATGCCAGCCAAGTTGGGGTTCATTCGATCGCATGCAAGAAGGGCACAGCTGGAACCACTGGGAGCCATGCCCAGCATCTGGGAACATCATCAATGCAAAGGCTTTTCCAAGCTGGAGAGGGAGAGGTTAGAAAGGACCCGGGGCTGCTTAAGGGAGGTCAAGGTTTGGGGTTGGTCTGTTTTGCTCCAGCATCAGGCAGAGGTTTGCTGCTAGTATCAAATAGCTGCAATGAAACATTGGTGCTCTGCAGAGAATAGAGGAGGTGCAGGCAGGTGAAGCGTGCAGAGGTGAGCCTAGCAGGAGGCAGAGTGAATCAGCCACAGGAGACAAGCTCCGAGCCAGGCATCTAATTCATGCTCTAACTAGTACATGCTCTGCCCCTTGCTGACCTATGACCCTGGGCAAGTGTCTGCACCTCCCTGGGCCTTAGTTTTCTCATCTGTAAAAAGAGTGTGATCGTGATGTTCACATGACAGGGTCGTTATGGATTGATGGGTTAGTAATAATAAGGGATGGCTCATTCTACCCTTCCTGCAGATACTGTTATGGTTTAGATATGAGGTGTCCCCAAAAAACTCATATGGAAGACAATGTAAGAACATCCAGAGGTGAAGTCATTGGATTATGGAGGGTTATGACCTAATCAATGGCTTGATCCACTGATATGGAGTCACTGGGTCGTAACTGTAGGCAGGTCGGCTGTGGCTGGAGGAAGTAGGTCACTGGGGCTATGCCATTAGGGGGTTATATTTTTGTCCCTGGTGATTGAAGCTTTCTCTTTCAGTTTCCTGATTACCCTGTCCTGAGCTGTTTTCAAACCTCAGAGCGATGGAGTAAGCTGGCCATGGACTGACACCTCTGTAACTGGGAGCCCAGGGTACACCTCTTCTTCTCTAAAATGGTTCTTGTCAGGTCTTTTGGTCACAGTGCCGAAAAGCCTAAAAACAGGCACCAAGAACATATCTGAGCACGCAGCAAGTGCTTGAATTTTTTTTTTTCCTACTGCTGTGGTAACAAATGCCACAGATTTCGTGGCTTTTAACAATGGAAATTGATTCTCTCATAGTTCTGGAGGGCAGAAGGACAAAATCTTACAAGGCTGAGATCAAGGTGTTAGTGGGGCTGATTCCTTCCAGAAGCTCCAAGATGCACTTCTTTCCTCATCCAGCTTCCGGAGGACACCTGCATCCCTTGCTTCGTGGCCACATCACCCCAGTCTTTCTGTAATCACATCTCTGCTCCTCTCTTGGATCCTACTTTCCTTTCATAAGGACCTGCGTGGTTATATCAGACTCACCTGCATGACCTTCCTAAATCAAGGTCCATAATCACACTTAAAAAATCACCTTTGCCATATGAAGTAGCCTATTCACAGGACATGGGTATCTTTGGGTGGAGGGACTTCATTTTGGCAACCACAGTGCTTAGTAAATGTTAGAAATTGCACTAGGAAACCTTTTGCACTTGAGTATCTGATGCTGATTCTGGGGTGCAGCCCAAGACTTTGTATTTTTAATAACATTCCCCGTGACGTTGAAGCTGCTGTTCTGGGTACCAATCTTTGAGAATCACTGTGCTGCCTGCTGAGAGGAATCCCTGTCTCTGCAAATGTTCAAGGAGAGGACAAGTGGCCATTGGTCATAATATAGTAGGACAGGGTCAACCAAATTCTCCTTCCAGCGCCTTCCCTCCAAAAGGCTCTGAGCCTGGGCCCTCAGAGGGAAGGGTATCCAAGATCTTCTTGGGACAAGCGAGTTCTGTTCAGTCTACTAACTATATGCCTCTTAGACTTCAGGTTCCTGGTGCCATCAAGAGGACCTGGGTGCTGGAGTCTGATGAGCCTGGGTCCTAGCCCTCTCGCCCCCTCCCTCACAGCAGGGACTGGGGCAAGCCACTCAAACCCCAGAGTCTAAGGTTGCTCCTATGTAGGAGGGAGAGCTCAGTGCTAGTTTTCTAGATCAAGAAAAAAAAATCTAGTACTATCCCATGATTTCACACAGCATCTGGCATTTTGGTGTGAACCCAAAATGTTAGTGTTCCCCTCCCCTGAAAGAAAGAGATGGTGGTCACCTTTGTACCAATCAGCGGTCACTATGGTCTTCATGATCATGAACAAGACCCTGTGCACAGTAAGGTCATCAATGCAGAACTCAGACAAGAGGACAGACTGGAGGGGGACAGCAGAAGGGATGCACCCAGGAGCACCATACAGGAGGGCAGGGTGGCCAAAGGTGGAGGAGAAGGACTGTGGCTGGGAGGCATCTCAGCAGCCTTTGAGGGTACCCGCCTAACAGTGGGCATGTGCAAGGGACCAGACTGAAGCCAAATCCTTCTGCTTTGGGCTCCTCCTCCCTCTCTTGAAAAAGCTTTCCTGGTCCCACCTTCAGCCTTGAGAAAGGAAGACAGATGTGCATCTATTATTTTTCAAGGATCTATAAGCCTAGGTGCCAGGCTCTGTGCACCCTGCTCTATCTACCTCATCTGAGCTGCCTGATGACCTGAGGCGGATATGCTCATAACCTTATACGGGTGAGGAAACGAAGCCTCTTACAGCCTCATCTCCCCTCCCTTCCCCCTTCCCAATGTAACATCACCTGCTCTTCCCAGAAGCTGCTGTCCTGTGCCAGTTGCAGGACCCCTCAGATGAACCTCAGCTTCCTTCCCGTCTGGCCTGTCTCTGTTCCACATTCAGTGGGATTTGTGCAGGGCTGCAGGAAGGCCAGGTGTGTTTGCGGGGGCGGGGGGTGGAGGTGCCGTGGAATCTGTAGCCATTCATCAGCCACCTTGGAAAAGCTGTCTCCCCTCTTTGCTGCTTATTCTTATTATTATTATTTTCCAGGTGGCGTTGCCCACAATGGTTATTGCCTCCAACTCCAGAGGGCCCCATCAACTGCCACCGGCTTTTATTCCTGCAAATAAAAATGTAAGCTCCGCAGCAAGGAAACTGCAGGCTAAAGAGACAAAGCTCATAAACTGGCATTTTAAATGTGGAAAGAAGGTGCTGGAAATTCTCTGGGTGCTGCCTCCTGCATCCCCTCTCCACCCATCCAGTTGCTGGGCACAACTGCCCCCTAGAAGGACTTCTTCCAAGCTCAGGAGGGAGCCCATCGGTGGGTGGGGAAGGCAACAGATTGGAAAGACTTAGGATGGCATTGAAGTGGTTTGAGCCACCCCCCAGCCCCCAATACACACGGACTTGGGTACCTCCTTTGGTACCAAAGCACAATAAAAATAAGTCAAACCCTTCACACTCTCTGGATGTTATGTCTTGGAGTGTTTTCTGTGTGTAACAGACATTTTCAACTAATTTCCTATGTATTGGCCTCAATGGGAAACCTGGGCCCTTCTTAAAACAGGCCGTGGTTTCCTGGCAGCCAGAGGCAAGAAGAGCAGCTGCCACCCTGAAGGGGCAGAGACCTCTTCCAGCAGGAGTGCAGCTCGGCCACCATCAAATGACCTTTTCTTCAATAGCCAAATGGGGCCTCCTTCTGCCATGCAGGGCGTCGAGGAGAGAGGAGGCACCATCCAGACTCCACCATTGGCAGGCCACAGTCCAGACCCCGGCAATGCCCAGGTGAATGAGAGAAGAGGGCCCTGCCCTGGAAGAGCTGGAGACCAGCGGAGGCACACTTGTGGACAGTCACTGTCAGGGTCAGAGGAGCGGGCGGGGGCCCGGAGTGCTGAGGCACCTGGGAAGTCAGGGTCAGCTCCCAGGAGGCCCCCAGGAAGAGGATAGAAGCCAAGACCCCTGGGCCCCAGGCCGTCCCCTGCCCCTCTCTCCCATCAAGGTGCTGGCTGTCCACCTGTGCCCTTGAGGATGTCTTGTGATTCTTTTTCTCTGTCCCCAGATGGTGAGTTCTTTAAGTCAAGGGAAATCTTATTTTTTCCCTGTATCTTCTACGCCCGATTCATAGTTGGTGTTTAGAAATGTGTTGGACGGAGCCTAGGACATGGGAGGGACACTCGGGTGCACTAACTGCTGAGACCACGGGAGGATGAGGGAAGATTGGTGCAGAGGAGGGCAGGGTCCATATCAGGGCTGTGAACCTGGGAAGGCCACCCCACAGGAAATGCACCAGAGGTCCTGGGACGGCCTTGGAATTGTCCCCATAGGTAATGTGTCTGGGCGTCTGGGTCTCTCCACCCCCCCACGTAGGCCCCAGATTGCTCACAGCCAGTGTTTTAGGCCGTGGCATAAGGAGCCAAGACCCACCTCCCCCACCTTTCATCCTCCCCCAGTCTCTTCCTGCCTACATTGTTCCAGAGTGTTTTACCTGGTGCAGGTGTGCTGCCTCCACCCTCACCTCCCGCCCCTTCCCCCAACCCACTCCCCTTAAGGCCAATGAGGCCTTCTAAAAATGTGTGACCAAAGATATCACCTTCTTACTCAGATCCCAGTTTCTGTGACTGGCCTTCCCATCTCTGCTCCTCCCAACATCTCTGACCTCACCTTCATCCTACTCACTAGCTTCTGCCACCCTGGTCTCCTCTCTGTTCTGCAAACAAGCCCATGCCCCAGGGCCTTTGCTCCCCACCTAGAATGTTTTCCTTTCATCTCTTGGCATGGTTCCCCTCATCTCGGAGGTCTCCATGGATACCCTTTCCTCTTCAGGGACTTCCCTGAACACCCTTTCTAAATGAGCCTTCCTCCGCACCCCCAATCCTCTTCTCTTCTCACAAGGACAGCACCTGTGCTGTAGTGTGTACCTCCTTTGCTAGAACATTTGCTCTGTGAGGGTAGCGACCTTGTGTGGCTGGTTTCCCTCCATGTTCCCAGCACATGAGAAGCACCATGTGAGTGTCCTTGTTACTGTCATTGGTGGTGGTGGTGTTTTCTTGTTGTTTGTCCTTGTATTGAGACAGGAATTTGGGGATATGGGCAAAGAAAGAATACACTGAGTCTCAAAAAAGAAGTGCCCTATGAACTGCTGGGATGCAGGTAATGCCCATCAACCTTTGAAAGGCCACGCAAGCAACGGTAAGCAACCAGCCCACAGCCTTAGCCCATGGCCTCGGTCCTGTTTTTGCCTGAAAATGGCCATACGTGATTCAAAGGCAATACTCAAGCATAGAGAAAACTGGCCTGGAATTGTGTAAGTCCCCCCTGATTCCACCTCTAGTTTAGGCCCTAGCTACCATCGCTCTCCAAATATTTACACCCCGGAACAACGGGTTGCTATCTCTCCCCTGGAGATGGCCTACATTCTCCCTGGAATATGAGTTACTTTCTTTATCCCAAAAGATGTCCCACTCTTGAGAGAACCTGAATTCCCCCATTGAATGTGTAGCTGTTACTTAAATAAATCTCTGTGTCTCTGATCAGCATGTGCCGAAACCCTTTTCCATCCATATTCGCCAAGGGCCCCACCTGTCCTGAGTTGAGGTCCTCCTCTCCGGGAACTCCTCCAGTCAGCGGCAGTACTTGCTATTCTCTTTCTCCTTCTCTTCCCATGTCCCTAGCACCCACAGAGCCTGGCCTACAGAAGGAACGGAACGGAACTGAATAAGTGCTATTTGGACAATTAAATACAGAAGTCAGACCCTGGCGTTTGGGTGGAGGAGGAGTGGGACAAAGGTGTCTCTCCAGGACACAGAGAAGACTCCAGAAGATACAAGCAAGAGGGGGCTCATTGGTCTACCCAGAGCCCTCCAGACATGAGAGGAGCCATTGCACAATCTCAGCCTGAGCCAGACAGTCACAGTGATTCAGGATTTGGAAGGACCTGTTAAGTATCAGGACACCAGACCTCCTACCCAGGACTAACACCTCCTCCAGAGTGTCCTGAATCATGGCCACCGTGTCTGCTGGCCCAGGACGGCAGAAGGGGCAGGTCTCTCCTACAAGGAACAGCCCCATCAGCTAGTCACAGCCCTAATTCTGAGGCCCAAGGAGGTCTCCCCCAAGGAAGGCCCTGGAATTCCCAGCATGGCTCTGAGACCCCACCCCTCAGCACCCTCCCCTGGAAAGATGAAGCAGAAACTCAGGAAGCAGCCCTCTCCTGCTCCTTTTCCTCCAGTGCCTGCCTCCTCCCCACTCGGCCCCTCCTCATGGCCCTGTGAACCCCTGAGACTGTCAGGGCTCCTTTGAAATCACCTGGGCTTGGAGAGAGTGACCACAGGTGGGCCGGCTCCACCTGCAGGGCGGAACACCCCATTCACTAGCCACTACCCATGGAGCCCTGGGATAGGCAGCTCTCTGCCCTGTTACGGCAGAATAGGCTGCAGAGGAAGGGCCGGGAGTGGACTGAGGGCAGGCAGGGAGGCGGCCTCGAAGCCAGGAGAGCACATTTCCACGACACAGGAAAGAAGGGGACTGGCCAAAGCTGCAGCCAAGAGCCACACAGCCCCTGAGCCCCTGCAGGAGACCCGCTGAAGGGGAGAAGGCCATGATCTGTGGGCAGCCTCTGAGCCTTGGAGGATTCGCAGTGTCAGGGTGGCACTGCAGGTCGGATTGTGAGGAGCAGAGGAGACACCCCAAGGTGCAGGCAGGTGGGAGGGACATGCTTTGCCGCTGGGAGGCTCGGTGGGCAGGACCCCAGGACAGCGGGTTGTGTCCAGATCCTGCCTTTCTCTGGGAACTGAATGTCCACTTCTTTGGGCTCATCTTCCTCCTCCAATACCCAGGCACTTAGTTTCAGTGGGATCTAGGTCCCCAAAGAGGCATGACACCATGGCATGCCTACCCAAGATTCCTCAGATTAAAATCAAGGAAAACAAAGCATTGTCCCCTCTGTGGATGAAACCTGGGATTTGGGAGAACTGATGTGACATCCAGAGAGTCCGAGGGGCCTATCCCAGGAGAATTGAAGTGTGTGAGCCCGTGCCTGGGCTGAAATTTGGCAACTTCACTCAGTAGAGCCCCTTGTAACCTAAACCAAGTCACTGGCCACCAAAAGACTGCTCATATCAGAACTGGAGGCCAAAGGGTGGGCTCGTGGCGAGTGTGCCCGAGACGGTGGGAGGCTAAAGCCGCCGGTGTGCAGAGCGAGGGCACCCCTCAAGGGCCTCGGCCCTCTCGAGTCTGATGCCCCCAGTCCAGGGACCAGAGCTAGTGACACCTGGCATCCGCACCTGCTCTGATGATGGTGCCAGCCTCGCTGCTCATGGAGAAAGTTATTTATTTGCTTCATAAGCAGTAAAGCCCGAGGCGCACCAGGGCAGGGCCCGAGCTCGCCTTTCTGTGCCATTTCGCGTTGTATTTCACCCTGGCAAGAGCGATTCTTCTTGGCTGGGAAATTGATTTTAAATCACCTTTTTTTTTTTTTTTTTTTTGCCGCTGACAGCCCCATACCACCCTCCCCTCCCTGAGCCTTTGCCCTCTGTCCCCTCTGAAATCCCAACTCCCATCTCCCACACTCCTACACACACACACACACACACACACACACACACCAGCTCTTCTCCACGCTGGGTGTTTCATCTTTCCCCAATTCCACTTATTGATGCACTTTCATAACCAACTCCATCTGTGGCACCGAAACCAATCTGGGGTGATGGGTCCCCGAGAGAGAAGAAGCCGTCTGGAGGAGATGTGGACTTTAATTCTTGGCACCCGCCTGGAGGGAGCGAGCTGGCCCTGGGCACCAGGAGGATGACCAGCTGTTCTGTGAGGAACTGAGGCCCCAAAAGGACTGAAGAAGGGGCTGGAGCTTCTGGCGTGGACGCCATAGACCGCCAGCTCGGCTGAGCCGCAGACCCAGAGCAGGGGGGAACTTAGGGAAGAGCCAGCCCAGCAGCCCACTGAGGCTGGACCTGGCCCTCGCCACCCCCACCTCCGTTAGTCTTTATGTCCCCTCTGCCTGTGGCCCGTCTCGGATGTAGGGGAGAGACCTTGGAAATTGGTACAAAATTTGGAATTTATGGAATTGGGAAACTGAAAGGTCTTCTGTCCCCACCTCAGCTTATCCACTTCCCAGCCACGTGGGCCGGTCTGGTGGGGCTCTGTGAGGCTTTTCTTCAGTGGCCAGATGGCAGGTACTTTAGATTTTGGGGGGCTCTAAGATCTCTGTCACAGCCACTCAGCTTTGCCATGTTGGGGCCAGAGCAGCCACAGACAGCATGTCAATAACTGGGCACGGCTGTGTCCCACTAAACCTTCACTCCCCAAAACAGGAAGCCAGCCTCGGGGTGTAACTGGCCAGCCCTCGGGTCCTCCCAAACCAGGTGCAATTCTGGAAATTCTGCTGGAAGCCCCGGGAGCTCAGCCCTCCTGCTCAAAGCCACGAGAAAGCAATCGTGTCCGCTACTCACTGACCACACGTGGTACAGCTAAGCAGTCAGGAGCCTGGGCTAAGTTCAAGCTTGACTTTGACACAGACAAAGCTCTGAAGCCTTGGGAGAGTCCCTTCCCTGCTTTGTGCCCCAGCAACAGCATCTGAAAATGAAGACATTCAACAGAGAATGGGGTGAGGATCTGATCGGCTCACTCACCTGCAAGGGTAGTGTGTGGCAGGTCCCGCGAGCCTCAGTCATGGGGAGTCTAATGAGCTCACCAGATGATAATGTCAGGAGGCTTCCGTGGGATGGCAGAGGAAGGCCGCGTTTAATCTAGCCTGGGGAGGGCCTCCTAGAGGAAGCTGAGGCTCTAGTGATAACCAGGAGCTCGTTTAAGCACCTTACCAATGGCAAGAGAAAGCAGATCTTACTAAAGACTCATGGGAAGGTTCATTATCCTCCCACATTAGAGTTTCACAGGAGGCGGTGGTGTACACCTGTAACCCAGCTGCTCAGGAGGCTGAGGCAGGAGGATCACAAGTGTGAGGGCAGACTGGGCAATTTAGCGAGACCCTGTCTCAAAAAGAAAAAGGGCTGGGGATATAGCTCTGCAGTAAAGTGTTTGCTAGTATTCAAATTTAGGCCCTAAATTTGATCCCAGTCCTGAAAAACAAGAAAAAAATATCAGAATAAGAAGAAGATTAGAGTTTTCTTCAGAATGATCAGAGAAAGACAAAGCTGGAGACGTCAGCCAGGCTGGGCAGGGCAGAGTCATGGAAGACCACACACATGCAGTCAGAGGCGGATTCCATCTTCATGATGAAGGGCCAAGGGAAGATCCTGGGGGAGACGTGTACCTTGCCCTAGCTGCTGGTAGAAGATGGATCAGAGAGAATGAGCGTGGAGGCAGGGGACAACAGGATGCCTTGCCTCCATTCCGGCAGGGAGGAGGGGACAGCCTTAAGGCCAGGGCCCTGGGAAGAGAGACAGACACAGCAGGACATGTTAACCAGGTCCCACTGCCAAGATAGGGAATGCTACTGGATACAGTGGGAAAAATCAGGGTCCAGCCTTCCTGTCCCTTTTCAGTTCTAAAATAGTGGAGCATGATAAATCTTGATAATTTAGGGCCAGTACTCAAAACCCATGGTGTAATCCAGACCTGCACAGGAAGGATCCCGTCTCTGACAGCTCATCTCATCCATCCCTCTGCCTCTGGCCCAGTCTGCATCTGAGCCTCAGCTGTGGATACAGCGAAGGACAGACCCTCCTCCACACAGAGGTGGGCTCCTCATCCATGAGAAAGGCATACCATGGTGGCGGTGAAGGGGCCAAGACCCTGGAGAGGCAGGCTTTAACCGTGAAGAGCAGTGGACCCCTGCTCCCTTCTTTCTTTTTTTGAAAACTAGCCAGCAGGATCAGTCCCCGCGCTGGGAGGCAGGGCCAGGCTGGCACACGGCCACCCAACCACATCACAGCTCCCCGGCCCGGCTGCGACAGAGGCAATTTATCTAGAGCCCAGGGAGAGTTGGAAGGAGAGGAATGCCACTCCTTCCCTTCCTTACTGTTTGGGGCCATTCATCACCCAGGTCACTCTGACAGCAGTGTGGGAATCGTCCACTCTCTCCACCAACCCCCAGGAAATGTGGGTGGATGAGGAGGAATCGGGGAGCCCTGCTAGCAAGGAAGGCATCTGAGCACAGCGGGGTGCTTCAGAGAGGAGGTCAGGTTTCCACCCTCTGCTGCCCCCCTGCCTCTCAACCTAACTCCCTCCCTTCCCCGGGACCCCCAACAGGACCTGAGACTCCATCTGAGTGAGAGGCCGAGGGCTTCTGTGCTGCTGGACTCCGCAGAAGCCAGGGCTTTCCAGTATGGAGGGATCCTTCTGGACCCAATGGCAGAGGTGTGGCCCGTAGTGGTCTTCTGTATATTTAGACCAGGATTCGAATCTTCACTCCTGCATGGCCTCAAGAATTTGTAAATTTCTGAGCATGATGCCTATCTCATAGGGTGATTTTTATCTTTAAAAAAAATCTAATTTTTAAATGTCGACATTCAGTCTTCCAATTTAAGACCCAATGCCAGCTTGGTTTTGGATGCTCAAGTTGTGTTGACTGTGGCGTTTCCACCAGGCTGGCTCCTTCTTCCCACCCTCCAGATGTTCCGAGCACATCTTGTTATTTTCCATTCTTCAGCCCTAGAATCAACTATTTCTCTTAGGAACCCTGGTTCCTTTTCATGGAGAATGGTGTTTAGAGCCCAAAGTCTGGATTGCTGGTGTGTTCACTGGCCCTGAGGTGTCACTCCTAGGCCCACTCATCAGACAGAGCTAGGAAATGTAGGTGTGCCTAGAAACGTGCACAGGAGTACATACATGTCCCATGAAGGGAGCTTGCAGGACTGGCGGTGGTTCTGGGTGAACCAGTGAGTGAGTGGGAAGTGAACGTGAAGGTCTTGCAAATTACTGGACACTGTTGTCGACTTTATAAACACTGCACGCTTCAGCTACATGAAATTAGAATTTTTCTTTCTTCAATAAGTGGTTTTTTTTTTTCTTCACACAATATTTTTCTTCAATAATAAGTTGATTTCCCAAACTTTTTACATTATGAACTTTTTAAACTCTTTGACTGTTTGAAGAACGGTTCTATGGCTGTACGAAACCACTTTCTTTAGATCCTCATTCTGGAAACGTTTCTCTATTTTCTTAAATTTTTTTACTATTTTGTTGAAAATGAAGACACAAACACACACATTAGCCTGGGCCTACCAGGGCCAGGGTCATCAGTATCACTGTCTTCTCTCTTTACATCTTGTGGGAGGTCTTTAGAGGAACCACAGGCATGGAAATATCACGTCCTATGATAGAGATGCCCCCTTCTGGAATCCCTCCTGAAGGTCCTGCCTAAACTCTTCTTGGCAGGTGTCACCCTTGGGAAATATGTCCAGGGTGGTTTCCTTGGCTTGTTTCTTTTTCATCATAGAGTTGGTTGTTAGCAGATCATACATCATGAACATCCCTCTCTAGCCACAAAAACCTGTCAGTGTCAGGGCCCATATTTACAAACATTTTAAGGAACTTGTTAAGGTCTGCAAAAGCTTCTGCTAAACCCCTCACTGTGAATTTCCTCAGGTGTTCTTTTTCTCCCCCTCTCACCTCTTTGGCAGCCACATGCTCCTGTTCTGATCCCATTATAATCTTGTGGACCAGCATCGAATGAGCTCCCGTAGTGACATGGATATGTGGCACCTGAGAGAGAGGCAGGGGTGACTCTGTCTTCATTTTTTTTTTAAAAATGTATTTTTCGTTGTAAATGGACACAGTACCTTTATTTGACTTGTTTATGTGGTGCTGAGGATCAAACTCAGTTCAGGATGGAACTCCGTTCCTCCCGGGTGCAAGGCAAGCCCTCTAACACTGAGCTACAACCCCAGCCCTCTGTCTTCACTTCTGTATCCATCATATTGTGATTCTAGAAGAAGAAAGAGGGGGTGAGGAAGATAAGCCATGCTTCATCTTTTGCAACTTTTTGGTCAGCTCAAAATTAAACATTTTTAAAGCATGGGAAGCCTCTAGAATGGAATACCTATACCAGAGCTGTGAATTCCCTCTCCATCCTTCCACTTCCTAAACCTGACTCCCCTCTTTACTTAAGAATTTATAAACAGGATAACAATCTCCACCCCATAGTGTTTTTATAAGACCCTCTGGATGTGCTTCAGGATATGAACCTTAAATGTGCCCGATAGCAGCAAATTCACAGCAGGGACCACTCTGGCCAAGCTCATTGGGCCACGGCAATTAGCTGACTCTATACCAAGCTTGGAGCAGAGTCTTTTATAATATGGAGGAGGATGTCACTTACGTTCCTCCAAGAAGCAGAGCCTGAGACAGGATGTAAGGGCTAGTAATTTATTTGGAAGTACCAGCAACACAGGTAGGGGAGAAGAGAAGTGACGTAGGAGGAGGGTAACTATTATCTTCCATGGTGAGGGGCCACCACAGTGTCCCCTGGAGGGCCCCTGAACACACACCTGAAAGTGGCCCACAGGCTGAAGTAGTCACACACGGGCTCCGTCCAGTGGCAGTTCCTGGGGATTGCTGTTCTTCTGCCACATGGAGATTAGCCTCCAGAGGTTCTGGGAAAAGCCCAGGGAAACAGCTTCAGGTCTTGGCAGCTCTAAGCCATCAGATCACCCTCCGCTACCAAGGGCAAGGGGGAGAAGGGCACAGATGGGCCTTAGCCCTTGGTCCACCACCCATGACCACACCAAGCCCAGGTTCAGTCTGCTAGATCCACTCCCTCGCGTCTCCAGCTCTCCTGAGCAACCTTGGGGGACCAAGAAATGGGAAGAGAATTATGGCATGGCCTGAGCTTTGGGCTTAGGTGGAGAAAATTTGTCAAGGAAGAGCGAGTTTCATCCAACCAAATATTCATTAATCTGAGACAAGGTAGCCAGGTCTACAAATTTCCTCAAAGTGATATTAAAATGTATTTATATATTGAGCGGGGTGATATTTCTATATATATGAATATGTAAATGTCTGAGTTTGTAAGTATCTATGGTGGAGAATGAGAATGAGACGGTGAGTACAGAGCCATGAATTCATAAAATGTTTTAAAAGGAGCTCTCTCCAACCTTTTGGTGTGTTATGTTATTAAGGTACAGTAGACTTGCAAAGTACGTTGTAAATTTAAAAGTTTAATGCATCATTTGCAGAAGTTTTCCACTGAGTTGGCTCTAAGAAAGGGCAATGAGGAGAAAGAGATGCCATCTCTATCTTCTCGTCCCTGGAGGAAAGCAGCAGGGACAGCCTTCCCAGCCAGAGCTGGCATCTCTCCCATTTCAGGGAATCCAGAGTTTCCTTCATGGACAGAGTCACCACATAAAAACCTGCAGGTTGCGCCCAGCACAAGTGCCTGCAGTCTAGGGGTAAAGGGACACAGGAATCTCGCGCGTGCCTCCCTCCCCAAGCCGATCCACCTGGTGCAAGGCTGCATCTGCATGAAAGAAGGGCATCTTTTCTTAGTTTTACAAAAGGACCACATTGGCAGCTTGATCGTCACGTGTAAGCCCTGCCGACAGGATGCCCATCATTCTAAGCATTGCAAGGCCAGAGCACACAAAGGATAAAGACTGGTCCAGAATACGCGAGTTTGCTAAAGCTGCCACAAGAAAGGACCTCAGGCTGGTTGGCCTAAATAATAGGAATTCATTTTTTTTCCCCCCACAATTCTGAAAGCCAGAAGGCTGAGGGCAAAGTGGCAAGGTTGGGTTCTTCTGAGTCCTCTCCTTGGCTTGTGGATGGATGTCTTCTCTCTGGGTCTGCACAAGCTCTTCCCTCTGTAGATGTGTTTGTCCTACACCCCTTCTTTTTTCCATATATTTTTTTTTTACTGGTGCATTATAGTAATATGTAATGGGGGATTTGCTGTTACATATTCATGCCAGCACATAATAGAACAATATAATGTGGCCAATATCATTCCCCAGTATTTTCTAATCTTCTCTTCTTCCTCTTTCTTTTCTTTCTTTCTTTCTTTCTTTCTTTCTTTCTTTCTTTATTTTGTTGGTACCAGGGATTAAACTCAACCACAGGGGCACTTGACCACGGAGGCACATCCCCAGTCCTATTTTGTATTTTATTTAGAGACAGATTCTTACTGAGTTGCTTAGGGCCTTGCTCGGTTGCTAAAGCTGGTTTTGAACTCATGATCCTCCTGCCTCGGCCTCTCGAGCTGCTGGGATGACAGGTGTGCCTCACTGCCCCCTAATCTCTTCTTATAAGGACCCCAAGCAGAGTGAATTGGAGTCCACTTTAATGACCTCTTCTTAACTTAATCCCCCCCCCCCGCACCCATGTAGGCGCTATTCTCAAACACAGTCACATTCTGGGGTACTGAGAGTTGGGGCTTCAATGGATAGCTTTGGGCAGGGACACACCATTCACCCCGTAACACAGAGTAACAGGAAGTCATCGATGAATCCAGAAACAGAACATGGTATCTTCTGACTCTCCATCCATGAAACTCTGGGGCTTCATTCCCCAGGGGCCGTGTTCCCGTCCACCCTTCTTTTGGACGGGGGTGTAAGTGGAACTGTAGATGCTGAAGAGAAGAGAGCTCTTCTGCTTTGCTGCCATGGCTGCTGAGTCATGCTGACAGACCCAAGTGAAGCCTCCTCTCCCGTGACAGCCCCATAGCACCCACCTGCACCAATTCCTTTGGCAGAAGAAAAGAACATCACCGAAGAGCAAGGGTTCACAGATATCAGTTAGACCAACTCACTGAGTGGCCACCTGAGCTTCCCAGAGAATGGGCTCCACACACCCAGCTTCCAGAGACATCTGGGTTATTTCTGCACATGAAGAAGTGACTATAGTAAAGCTCCCTTTTTGGCAAACTTCTGTAAAGAAGAGGCTGGGTTGCCTCCACTCCTAAAATAGTGCAGTGTACAGCCAGCACAACTGTATGGGGCAGCCCTGAGATGCTTCCAAACCCCTTACTCCATAAGTTCTTTCCATCTATTCCCTCCTGTTTCTTCTCTCAAAATTCCTTGCCCTTTTCAAATTGTTGCTATATGAGAACTGCTTCTCTCTTAGAGCCAATCAACCCACAGGCTACACGGTAGCCAATTTCCAAGAATGCCACCCCAAGATGATCACCACCTCCTGCCACTCATGTCCTTGTGGAGTCACCTCCCACACTGTGCCAGGATGACTGTTAGAAGCAGAAAGGATAGCATATCACTTCCAACATCGTGTTATAAAAAACACCGTGGCTTCTGTTGGGTCCTTTCCTTGCTCTTGGAGGAGTAGATTTGGAGGAAGTGACATCATGGGAAACCCTATGGCAGGGCTTACTTAAAATCCAAGCTTCCTGCCAATGACCACATGAGTGAGCTTGGAAATAAACCCTCCAGGCCTGGGCAATCTTCAAATGACTGCAGCCCTGGTTCATCCCCAGCTCAGCCGCTCTTGGAGTTCTAACCTATAGAAACTAGGTGATAACAAATGTTGTTGTTTTAAGCTGATAAGTTGGGAGTCATTTGTTATGCGGCAATAGATAACTAATACAGACAAACTACATGCTGGGCCGTATCACCGTCAGCCCTGCACAGAATGACCTTCACCGAGCTGGGTCTGAATGTTCCCCTCCAATTTTTATCAGCAGTGATTACAAGAAATAGCCACGTGAAATGTGCCACCAATTGGACCACACACCTGCTGTTATGCGGATTTTTTGACAGTGTCTTTACCTTTGGGGTCCTCTCTGTAAAGGGCCATGTGAGAAACACTTAGAGTTTAATACAGGGCTTTCTCTTATTTTAGCATCCATTATCTGACCCTCCACAAATATTAGGTTACCTAGGGAAGAAAAAGAAAGGTCTCCACTCCTCACGTTAGTCCTCCGTCGGTAACATTCCCCTCCCTGTCGCAGCGAGGCTGATTCTGTCCCATCCACGTCACTGCCGCTCCATCTCACGGGCTGACAGAAGATCAATACACTGGGAATACAATGCAAACTGATTGCAAAGTATAATTGCAAATCTCACAAAAAAAGGAGGGCAGGATTTCATAAAGTCCATGAGAGTCACTGCGGGCGGCGTCGTGAGCCAAGGCCCCGACAAGTACGTGTTTGGAGAGTTGGAGCCGTCAACACCGCCCAGAGAACAAAACAGCCAGGACAAAGAAAACCCAGAGACTGTGAGAGACAACGGCTGGAGTAGCAAAGGAAGAGGAGACGCTGCTGAGAAAATTGGGGAAGCACTCAAAAGAGATTTTTTTTTTTTTTTTTTTTTTTTTTGCAAAACCCTGCTTTTCTTTCTTTCTTCTGTTTTTTTGAATAACCCTGCATGTGATTATGCTGCCCAAGTCAAACATGAATTTGAAAATGTTCTTTCATTCTACCATGGACTTTTGTTGGAAAAATTCCATCCCAAAAAGTCATCCCCTCGGTTCAGCCCGGTCAAAGAGGACAAAGTTGGTTGGGTTACCTTTTTCAACTGCTGTGACTAAAAAGATCTGACCAGAGAAATTTTAGGAGGAAAAGGGCTCAGAGTGTTTCAAGAGGTCTTGGTCCATAGGAGGCCGGCTCCATTCCTCGGGGCTCCAGGTGAGGCTGAATATCGCAGCAGCAGAGTGTGGCAGGGGGAAGCAGAGAGTCTCCGCTGGCCAGATATAAATATATCCCAAAGCCACACCCCAATTCTCACCTCCTCCAGCCACACCCCACCACTTCCGTTGCACCTCAATGAATACCCATCAGGCATTAATCCACTGATGAAGACCCTGACCACCCAATCATCTCTCCTCTGAACCTTCTTGCACTGTCTCACGTGGGAGCTTCTGAGGGACACCTCACATCGAAACCATAACACATGTCAAGTGTAAAATAAAGTAAACTCATTTTAATAACTGTTGTTTCCATTTTGCAAGATGCATGCTAACAAAACTCTTTTACAAAATATTCACTATGAAATTTTGGTTTCCTCCTCCCCAACTTTTATCAGTTCCCTTTCTAACTGGGAATTTAATCTTTTCTATCTGCAAGCATCCCAAAGTATCAAAAGCTATCTTAAGCAGAAGAGGAAAAATGCTTCTTTTGAAGAAACAGCCTGTGGCCTCCTTTCTAATGAGCTGAGCTTCATAACTTCCACTTGGCACTTGTTGCCTGGAATTCCAGGAGGCTCAATCAAGCTAGGCTCTTATCATGTTTTAGTTCCTCTTTTATCCCAGGTTCCCATTTCCCCTCCCTATCCACTCCTTACTAAGTCAACAGAATGCATACTTTGTGGGCACAGTGTTAACCAATGCTTCTGTAGAAAGAGACAGAGTTACTGACAAATTCCAAAGCCAGTCTCCAGGAGATGACCAGGGACTTTTCGTGGCTCTACCCAGTGGCCTTTCTCTGCCCTCTGCCTCTCACCAGGTTAGCCACACACCCTCCCCACCCTCCTTGCTTGGCCTTCCCTAGTACACGGCTCTCCAGCTAGTTTCCTTCTACATTTCTCTCTTCCCCTGCTTTGCCTCCTTTTCTCAAGGTATAGATTTGCCCGCCTGAAACATTAGCTTTCTTTCCAGATGTTTCCAGACCACATCTAGAAAGCTAGGCTTATCCAACAGCCATATCAGTGAACAGAGCATATCTTAAGCCAATGGAGGCCTCCATGAGCTGATGTCCTGGCTCCTCACCCCGCCCCAGCCCACACTCATTTAAACTTTTAGCTTATTATGAAATATAAGCGTTATACAGAGAGGTATAGAGAACGATGCAATGAATATCTGTGTGCCTTAGAAGGCTTATGCAATAAAACATCACATGGTGAAGTCTTCCATCTACAGCTTGTTATCAATTATTAAAGCAGACAGAAGGGGCTGTGTGTAAGGGCAGCCCAGAGGGTCGGAGCAATCACCAAGAAGGAGCACAAGGGCCATAATTTCTGGCTTACATGCATGCCCACAAGACGTTTATTCTTCCCTATAATCTAATGAGGGGTCTATTGTTCTTCCCATTTAAGGATGAGGAAATAAGTTCAGAGATCATTTGACATGAGAGCGTGCAGTGGCTAAGACGTGGAGCCAGACAGACTGGGTTTGAGCCCTGATTCCAGTAAATGCTGGCTGTGCGGTGCAGACCCAGTCACTTAAATGTTCTCAGCCTGTTATCTTTCTTGTCTCTAAAATGGGGGTATTTACTCCATGGGGTTGTAAGGAGATAAAATGCCTGTTCAGAAGACAACCAGGTGTGGTAACTGATGCCTATAATCGCAGCAACTCGGGAGGCTGAGGCAGGTGAATCACTAGTCTGAGGCCAGCCTCAGCAACTTAGCAAGACCCCTAGAAGAACATAGTGAGACCTTGACTCAAACTAAAAAAATAAAATAAAATAAAAAGGGCTGGGGACATAGCTGAGTGGTAAAGTGCCCCTGGATTCAATCCCCAGAACACATACACACACACACACACACACACACACACACACAAAGACAGCCTTGCATCGTATAAGCGCTATAGAAATGTTTGTTGCTGCTGTTACTACTATTAGTATTACTCTGATTATTATTGCCTGATTATTATTATTATTGCTTCTTATTACTGTGCTACAGTAAGGACAGCTGCGTGTTCTATGCAAGTCTCTGCCCCACAAGGATCTCAAATGCCTACAGCTACAGACTCAGGACCCAGTCATCTGGTACTCAGGAGAATTTAAGAAATATGCAGCCTGCTTTTCTGATTCATCCTCACCAGCCAGGATGTTTGGTCTCATTTTGAATTTGTATCCCATAAACACTGGATTTATCTTGTGCCTCGGTTTCTGTTCCCCCAGGGCCATGCGGGGTGGGGTCCAGCTGGACCTCTCTGCTGCAGCTAACCACCTGCCAAGAATAACTACCCACCCCACTGCCATCCTTTCCTGGCCCATCCTTGCCTGGCTGTGGGGTGCCCTTGGACTTCTGATCATTACAACACCAAGTGAACACCCTGGCCCAGTAAACACGTCCAGCCTCTGGATCTGACACCTCAGCCTCCCTCAGCACGCCGCCACCAAGCTCTTCTTCTGACAGGAGTCATCCAGGGTGGGAATGGCATTTCTTCATTTCTGCCGGGTTCCACTTTCTCTCTTGACTACATAATTAGAAATTTTTTTTTTTTTAGATCTACCATCCCTTACTAACCAGCCTCCTGACTTGGCTTTTGCCCACCGAGCGTAGAAGGAATCCGGAGCACTGGGCTGGGTTAGGCCTTCACACAAATGCAATTGCGCTTTTATTGCTGCCATAATTTTGAGTTGCTGAGTAATGAGATTGATCTCTCAGAGAAGTAGAAGGCAAATATGTGGCCACTCAGCAACCAGCTCTTATTTCTTTATAGTTTGGTGCTGCCAGGGATTATGTCTTGTTTTTCCTTATTTCTTGTCATGGCAACCTCAACTGTCAGGAATTTCTAGGTGGTGCTCAACATGAACCGGCTCTACTTAGTCATATTTATCTCTTTAGCCAGTTGTCCTGGAGGGACAGAGCTGCCCAAAAGGCAGAGGGAGGAACGTGGCAGACTCTCTCCAACAAAGCAAGAAGGGGGTGGAGATTATTTTTTTATAATTATTTAAGCTCTCTGGAAATTATCCTCAGGGTATAAGACCAAGGGAGTCATAGGCACTCAAGAATAAAACTACTAAGTGTCATTAGAACAACAGAAGCCTGTGACATTTGAACTTAAACCACCACTCCCAGTTCCATGTTTTGGAAACACTACCCTAAGCTAGTGGGGCCAAGAAGAGCCTCCCTCCCCGCCTAGCTCCCTGTCTGGGGAAGAAACAGACTCTTGGCCTTTCTTGTTTCCCTCCCCAGCTCTGTGTTTCAGAAGTTCTTTGGGGGTTGATTCTGTAGGGAGGATCAACCTCCTCCATTCAGCCTCCACCCCTAGGGTGGAATTTCCATACTAGATTTGAGGGCCAAGAATAATGGGGACCCAATTACCCTAGCCCCAGCTCATTCGTAGGGGAGAGATTCTATGCTTCTAGAGATAACAAAGAACATTTTATAATGGTACAGGAGTCCATGTGTCTAAAAATATTACAACTGTAAACATATATGCAGCCGGCAAGGTAGCACACACCTGTAATCCAAGCAGCTTGGGAGGTGAGGAAGGAGAATCGCAAGTTCAAAGCCCGACTCAACAAAAGCAAAGTACTAAGCAACTCGGTGAGACCCTGTCTCTAAATACAAAATAAGACTGGGGATGTGGCTCAGTGGTCAAGTGCCCCTGAATTTAATCCCTAGTACCAAAAATATATATATGCATATTCATCTAATAACAGGTCAAAAATACATGGAGCAAAAAAAACTAGTAGAATTGAAAAGGAAAAATAGATAGTTTATCAATAATAATTGGAGACTTCAATAATGAGTAGAACAATTGACATACAATACTGATAGATAGTTAAGCAAAAAAAAAAAAAAAAAAAAAACAACAACAACAAGAAAATTGAAGACTTGAACAATGCAATAAACCAACTAGACCTAAAAGACACTCATAGAACAAACCATGTACTGGCAGCAGAATACATTCTGCCACGTACACATGTAATTGTCTTTAGGATAGACCTTATTCTAGGCCACAAAATAAGCCCCAATAAATTTTAAAGTGTTGGAATTATACCAAGTAAAGTATGTTCTCTGACTACAATGAAATTAAATTAGAAACCAAAAACAGAAGGAAATTGAGGAACTTCACAAACGTGTGGAGATTAAACAACACATTGCTAAATAACCAATGGACAAAGAAAACGTCCTATAGAAAATACTTTGACATGAATGAAAACAGATATACAGCATAGCAAAAGTGCTGAATGCAGCTAAGTTAGCACAAAGAGGAAAATTTATAGCCCTAAAGACCTACATTAAAAATAATAAGAAAGATTTAGACTAGACAGAGGGAAGTGAAGAGAGGAGAGGGGACATGAGAGTAGGAATGATAGTAGAATGAACTGGACATTATTCCCTATCTTCACACATGATTACATGACCTGTGTGATTCTACATCATGTACCACCAGACGAATGAGAAGTTATACTCCATTTATGTATGATGTATCAAAATGCATTCTACAGCCATGTATGACTAATTAGAATATATATATATATATAAAAGATATAAATATAAATAAAAGAAAACTAAAGCTAAATATATATATAAATATATAAATAAAAGAAAACTAAAGCTAAAACAAAACAAGGAGAAAGAAGAAAATAAAAAAATCTAGAGCAGATAAATGAAATACAAATTAGAAAAACACAAGAGAAAAAAACCAAACTCAAAAGTTGGTTTTTAGGGGCTGGATGTATAACTCAGGGGTAGACCGTTTGCACATGGCCCTGAGTTTGGATCCCCAGCACTGCTAAATAAGATAAAATAAAATTTTGTTCTTGAGAATGCCCATTAAAATTGACAAAATATTAGCTAAAGTGATTAAGAAAAAGAATCCCTCAATTACTAAAATTGGGACAGAAAGGGAAGATTTCATTGCTCACATTACAGAAATAAGAATTATAAAAGAATGCTATAAGCAACTACATGCCCATAAAGTAGATACATTAAATGAAATAGCCAAATTTCTAGGCAGACATAAATTACCAAACTAGCCCATAAAGAAATGGACATTCTGAATATACCTATAGCAGGTAAAGATGTTGAATTAGTACTTTTAAAACATCCCACAATGAAAAGCCTAGGTTCATTTGGCTTCACTGATGAATTCTACCAAAGAAGAATATCAATCCTTCACAAAGTCTTCCTTAAAACAAAGCAGGAGGAACACCTCGAACTCATTCCATGAGGCCAGTATTACCTGACAGCAAAATAAAACAAAGACATCCAAAGAAAAATATATAGACCAATATCCCTTATGAATATTCCTGAACAAATTTTTAACACCAGAAAACTAAGTACAGCAACCTATAAAAGGGATTATACACCATTACCATGCATGTACCCCATGCATGCAAATAATATTGGTTTAATATTTGATAATCAATTTAAGTAATATACCATATTAATAAAGAACAAATAAATGGGAGCACTTCAAAATATAGAAAATCTTTTGACGATACAATAACCTTTCATAATAAAAATACTCAACTAGCACACTAAGGAGGGGAGGGAAGAATAGAAGTTCAGTGGATTAGGCAAAAGGGAATGAAGGGAAGGATTTGGGGATGAGAACAGGAAAGACAGTAGAATAAATCGGAGAGACTTGCCTATGTTCATATATGAATATACAATTCTTGAAATTCCACATCATGTGCAACTGCAAGAATAGGATCCTTATTAGAATAAGTTATATTCTATGTATGTATAATATGTCAAAATACATCCTACTGTCATGCATACTAAAAAAAAAAGATCAAATATTTTAAACTTAAAAATAAATAGATACACTCAACTAGTTAGGAAAAGAAGGAAACTTCCTCAATCTGATAAGGCTTCTAAGGAAAAACTCACAGAGTGTTTTTCCCCCTAAGATGAGGGAAAAGACAAGATTCCACTTTTGCCACTTCTATTTAACATTGCAATCCTAAGATTTTAGCCAGATATGTTTAGGCAAGAAAATTGGGTGGTGACAGACCCTTTGGAAAGGAGGAGGTCAAACCATCTCTATGTTAGATGACATGCATTTAGAAAATTATAAGGAATCCACTCCAAAAAAAAAAAAAACTACTAAAATAAGTTTTAAAGGTTCAACAAGGACATAGGATACAAGCTCAACTTGTCAAAGCAAATTTTGTTCCTATATGCTGGCAATAAACATTCTAGAAATGAAGTTATAATTCCATTTATAATATAAATAATATAATTACAATTGATATTATAATTCCATTTACAATATCAAAAAGAACAAAATACTTAGAAATAAATTTAACAAAAGAAGTAAAAGATTTGTACAACTATAAAAATGTTTAAAGAAATTGAACAATATCTAAATAACTTGAAAGAGGTCTCATGTTCTTGGATTGCAAGATGATGTGGTTAAGATGGCAATGCTCCCAAACTGACCTACTGATTTACACAGTCCCTGTCAAAAGTCCAACTTCCTTTTTTTCAGAAATGGAAAAACAGATCTTCAAATTTATATGGAAATTCAAGAAATCCCAAATAGCTAAATGATCTTTAAAAAAGAGCCAACTTGAGAGGATCACATTTCTAGATTTCTAAACTTGATAAGAAATTGCTCTGTAATTAGGACAATGTGGTATTGGAAAAAAAGATAGACATCTAAACCAATGGAATTGAATTGTGAGTATAGAAATCAACCTTCACATTTATGATCAATTAATTTTTAACAAGAATAGCAAGATAATTCAATGGAGAAAGGACAATTTTTCAAGAGTCAGGACAACTGGATTTCCACATGTAAATGAATAAGGTTGACTCCTCACTCGATTATAGACAAAACTTAACTCAAAATTGGTTTGAGTTAACCTAACTATAGATTTATAAATGCTAAATTTTCAGTAAATGGTAAAACTAGGAAACTCTTAAACCAAAATATAGAAGTCTTTGTGACCTTGATTTAGGTCATGGTTTCTTAGATATGCCAAAAACACACAAGTGATAAAGGGAAAAAAAATAGGTAAGTTGGAATACATCAATATTAAAAATGTTTGTGCTGCAAATGATCATCAAGAAAGGGGAAAAACAACTCAGAGTGAAAAAATATTTGCAAATCATATATCTAATAAAGGACTTGTATCCAGAATATATTTTTAAACTCTTACAACTCAATAATAAAAATACAAATAACCCAATTTTAGAGTTGGCAAATGATCTGAATAGATATTTCTCCAAGGAAGATATGCAAATGTCCAATAAGCACATAAAAAGGTGTTCAACATTATTAGTCATTAGGGAAATGCAGATACAAACCACGGTGAAATTCCAATCACCAGGATGGGTATAATTAAAAAATAAATAAATAAGTAACAAGCAATAACAAACGTTGGCAAGGATGTGGAGAAATTAGAACCCTCATACTTTGCTGGTGAGTTTGCAAAAAGGTGCAGCCTCTTTTGGAAAACAATTTGGCAATTTCTCAAAATTCTAAACATAAAATTACCACTTGACTCAGCAATTCCACTCTGCAGCATGTATTGAACACAAATAAGCACGTACATCCATATGAACACACGTACCCAAAGGTTCATAGCCACATTGTTCATCATAACCAACAGTGGAACCAATCCAAATATCTATCAATGGAGGAATGGATAAATAATGTGTAGTATATCTATAAAATGCAATATCATTCCACCATCAGAAGGAATAATGTGTCAATACATTCTATAATACAGGAATCTTTAAAACATTCTGCTAAGTGAAAGAAGGCAAACAGAGACTATATATTTTATTTATATAATGACCATTTATAAGAAGTATCCAGAAATGTACAGAATAGGAAAATCTATAAAGACAGAAAGTATATTAGTGGTTACCTGGGCTGAAGTGGGGGACAGGAAGATCTAAGTGACACTACTGAGTATGAATTGTATTCAGAGGAAGAAAAAAATGTTGTAAAATTAGATAGTGGTAGTGGTGGTTGCATAAAACCTGTCCATATACAAAAAAAAACAAACAAAAAAACTCACTTTGAATTCTAGACTTTAAATGAATTAACTGTATGGCATATGAATTATATTTCAATAAAGTCACTAAAAATTATGGCTTATAGATAGGAGACAATATTGTTAATATGTCAGTTTTCTCAACATGATCTAGAGATTCAATGTAGACCCAGTCAAAATCTCATTATTTTGTGGTTATTTTTGACAGACAGAATTCTAAATTTTATACAGAGAACCCAAGATAGCCAACACACCACTGAGAAGAACAAAGTCAGAGAACTGACACTATGCATCTCCAGTGTTTACCATAATGGTACAATTATCAAGACAGTGTGGTATTGGTGAATGAGACCGATCAGTAGAACAGAATAGGGAGCCCAGAAATAGATCTGCATAAATACAGGTCAACTGATCTTTGAAAAATAAGCAAAAGCAATTCAATAGAGAAAGAACATTCTTTTCAATAAATGATTCTGGAACAACTAGACATCCACACGCAAAAAAAAAAAAAATGAATTTAGACACAGATCTTACATGTCTCACAAAAATTAACTCAAAACAGACCACAAACCTAAATGTAAGTGCAAACCTAAAGAACACCTAACTGAGGAGAAAATCCAGGAGGCCATGGTTTTGGTGATAAGCTTTTAGATACAACACCAAAAAATGTGATCCATAAAAGAAAAAAGAGAGATAATTGGAGTTCATTAAAATTGGAAACTTTTGGTCTGCAAAAGACACAGTTAAGAAACTGGACAGATAAGCCACTGATTGGAATATTTCCAAAGCACATGAATGTTAAAAAAAAGGATATGTATCCAAAATATACAAAAGACATTTGAAACTCAACAATAAGGAAATAAACTATCCAAATAAAACATAGACAATTGGAACAGTATCTCACCAAAGAATGGGTACAAATCGCAAATGAGCACAAGAAAAGATGCTCAGCATTGTATGTTGTTAGGAGATGCCACCGCACCCCTCTTAGAATGGCAAATGTCCAAAACACTGGCACCACCAAATGTTGGAAAGGACGTACATTCATTCATTGCTTCATTCATTCTTCATTCATTGCTGGTGGGAATGCAAAATGGTGCAGCCACTTTGGAAGACAGTTTTCCAGGTTCTTGCAAAACAAAACACACTCTTACCACATGATCCCACAATCACACTTCTTGGTATTTATCCAAATAAGTTGAAAATGTATGTCCACATAAAAAACTGCCACACGACTAATTATAGCATCTTTGTTCATTTAAAAAAAAAAAACTTGGAGACCACCAAGATGTCTTTTAAGAAGTAAATAGATAAATGAATCATGGTACGTGCAACAGAATGTTCTTCAGTGCTAAAAGAAATGAGCCATCAAGCTATAAAAAGATATGACGGGACCTTAAATACATACTGCTAAGTGAAAAGACCCCATCTGAAAGTTCCCTTAATGTATAATTCCAACCACATAATATTCAGGAAAAGGCAAAACTAGGAAGCCAATAGAAAGATCAGTGGTTGCTAAGGGTTTAGATAAAGGGAGGGATGTGTAGGTAGAGGACAATGGTTTCTAGGACAATGAAACTCTTGCACATGATACTGTAATGGTGGATATATGCCATTGCACCCTTATCAAGACTCAATGTATAACAAAGACTGAACCTTAATGTAAACCATGGGCTTTAGTTAATAAAAATGTGTAAGCCCTAACTCATCAATTGTAACACATGTGTCATGCTAATACAAGATGTGGATAACCAGAGAAAGTGGGTGGCACAAGGATATGCCTGAACCCTGGTACTTTCCATGACTCCTGTAAACCTCAAACTGCTCTAAACACTAAAGTCTAATTTTTAAAACACGCTCTCCCTATTGCATACATCAACTCCAACACACAATTCTTGATTCCTTGGAGTTTGTGTTTGCTCATCACTTTCCATACTGAAACAGGTAAATTTCTTTACAATTAGCATACAACGTGTGCTGCAGGTGAAAGAATGCATGTAGCCTACAGGGGAACTAGACAGCATGATTAAAAAGTGAATACCCACTTATTGTGAATACCCACCCAGTATTGTTGCACCACCTGTGTGGTCCTCTCCTATCCCCTCTCCTTCCTCACCTCAGAGGGAATTGACATTTTCCTGAATTCTACATTTGTCATTCTCTTGCATCTTGTGAGATGGCTTAGTGTTAGATCTTTGCCACTATAGTAGGAAGCTTCTAAAAACAGTCACCAGTGATTCCAGCCATCTGGTATTCATTCCCCTTGAGTGTGGGTTGGACCTGAGGACTTGATTCTGAGGAAGAAAAGATGGCGACCGTGACGGAGCCACTTCCAAGACTGAGTTGCGGAAAGATCCCAGCAGCCATCTTGCCCACCCTTTTTTTTTTTTTGCTGTTTCCCTTGCTCAGACCAATGGATGTCAATTACTGTGTTGGGAGCTGCCCTGTGCAAAGGCCCACAGAGCAAGAAACTGAGAGTCCAACCACCATCAAGGAACTGAATCCTGCCAACATCCTCATGAATGAGCCCAGGTGGGTCCTCTTCCAGTTGAGCCTTGAGATAACTGCAATCCCAGCCGACACCTTGATTACAACCACCTAAGAAACCTTGCCTCAATTCAACCACATCTAGATGTCTGGCCTACAAAGGCAGAGATAAACTTGGGGGTAATTTCTCATGCAGCAATAGATGACTAATGTAGGTGCATATTAGGTATGTGATCTTGAGCATATTACCTATAATTCCCATGCCTCAGTTTCATAGCCATGAAATAGAAAAAAAACAATTGTGCCTTCCTCAAGGGGTATAGAGAGGATAAGTAAATTAACACATAAAATGCTTAAAATAGTCTGTGGTGTAGAGTGAGTGCTCAATAAATGTTAGCTATCTGTTTTGGTTACTTGATATAAGCATGGATTTTTCATCAACTGTGAATCCAAAACCCAGCTTCTCCTGACCTAAGCATGAGCACACACTGCTGACAGCGAATGGTGGAGAAGGGGCTGCTGGTCTACCTTAGTTGTGTCCGTACCTCTTGTTTTATTAGGATAAGGGACTGGGTTTCAGGAATTGGTCCTCCAATAGTGAGATAGAACTTATTAATATTGGTCTAAACAGTTCAATGTTCAGGGAGTTCCTCATGTCACAGACTGGAGAGGTCCCCTGAAGACATTGTTGTCACACAGAGGAGATCCCATCCCTTCCTAGCCTCTGGCTTTCCTGTGTGGCAATCACAGTTCTTTGCAAATTCTCCATATGGTTGTAACTACCGTCGCTCTGGGGCATCTCTAGATCATGTCAAACTAGAGGTGACAGAAGTAAGAGGATCTGGGTATAGACACAGGGAAGTTAGACAGGGGAGTAAGATGTGCATTTCTAAACATGGCAATTTGCTTATTCTTGGGTCATCAGCACCAAATAAGACCAAGGAACTTTGTTTAGGACTTAAGGATCCGTGAGAGGGCCTGTAGTGCTGTCTGCCTGGGTTAACCATTCCCCTCTTTCTTTCCCCAGCACTGAGGTCCTGTTGCTCCATCTTGCTGCATTTCCTCCTCTGTTAAGTAGGGAGTCCTGGAAACAAGCCCTCCTTTAGAACGTGTTTCCAGACCTGCCTGGCAGCAGTCCCAGGGGCGTTTGCTAAGAACAGACTCCAGACAGCTTCAATCTACATCTCCTGGTGAAGACTCCGAAATCTATTTTTAACAAGTACCTCCAGGTAATTCTTATCATCAGCCAAGTTTGGGAAACACTCCCTTAGAATATTCTACTTTCATCTTTCCCCTGGTTCTGGGCTGTGAATAACTGCCCATGGCAGACATCACTAATTGATCACAGGACTCTTTCATACCGAACCTGGTTGAGGCCTCCAGATCCTTAACAAGCACTCGGGGCAACCACCAGCTCTCCGGTGGAGTCGCACTGGAGATGAAATGCAGTGGCCACCCCTGCCCTTGTTACTGTGTCTTCATGTGATGTTGACATTTTCCTGATCTGTGGATGGTGTCTACAGAGTCAGGCGTCAGTGTAAAGACTGGGAAAGTTCAAGTCCGTCAGGCCTTCCACGCAGATCAACTGGCACCTCCACAGACAGATGTCTTCAGAGAGGTCCAAAGACCCCTGCAGGGCACCTTCCTCCTGTTTCTTCAGATACTAAGATCATCCTAGTTTTAGGGTAGGGTACAGAATTGGTGGCATGGGTGTGTCTGCCTGCCATCCTGAGGTGAGTCTAGAAATGTGTCCAGTGGGAGAAGTTGTAGCCATGCCAACTGGGTTTAGAGGCCCGTGATGGTAGCACATCCATAAAACAACCTTGGTTTCTGGGAACTACAGTACCATGGTTTGCATGTCTTGTCAAGAACTCACGTTGAAACTTAATCCCCAAATGTATATGTTGATGGTATTTGGAAATCAGGACTTTGGGAAATCGTAGGAATTAGATAAGGTTGTCAAGGTGGAGTCCCCATGGTGAGACTGGTGGCTTTATAAGAAGAGAGACCTGAGCATATCTGCTCTGCTTCTCCATGTATTGTCCTCCACTGTGTTACGATGCAGCATGTAGGCCCTTAGCACACGCCGAGCAGGAGTGGGCACCATGCCCTTGGATTTCCCAGATTCCAGACCATAAGCCAAAAAGACTTCTGTTCTTTATAAATTACCCAGTCTCAGGTATTTTGTTAAAGCAATAGAGAATAGACTAAGATAGAGTGTCTCTCATATGTCCATATTACCCCAAGATGCTGAAGTGTCACCTGTGCTAAAGGAACTTCCAGACCAGGACCAGATAATAGAGCAAGAAAAATGCACTGGGGTTAGTGGGGTGAGAAACAAGCAGAAAATCATGAGATTGCAGAGTGGGATGCCCATGGAGGGCCACCGGGAGGTCTGAGGGTTGACAACAGGGAAAGGCTACCTCTGTCCTCAGATGAGGAGCCAGGAATTAGACAAAAAAGATGGGGTTGCAGCAGAGCCCTATTAGGTAAGCAAGGGTGTGAGAAAAGGTATTCTGGGCCAACACCCACACAGATGCCTGTACCTGCTCATTTCTGGGAGTCATCCAGGAGTAGCGGTATGGCTGCAGGGCAGCCTGAATACTTGGGTAGGGTCAAGAGTAGGGAGAACAGAGTATAACTAGCCAGAGGCCTGGACAGGATGGTAATCACCCATGCAAGAGGAGACTTTAACATACTAGCATTTGTGGGTTCTGGTATGGTTTGGATAGAAAGTGCTCTCGAAGATTCATGTGTTAAAGGCTTGGTCCACAAAGAAGAAATGTTCAGAGTTGGGGCTTTGGGAAGTGATTGGATCCTGTGGGCTCTGACCTCATAAGTGGATTAAACCATTGATGGATGATTGAACTACGGGGAGGCAGTGGAAGCTATGGAGGTGGGACCTAGGAAATGGGTCACTGGAAGCGTGCTCTAGAGAATACTTCTTGCCTCTGGTCTCCCCCTCTCTGATTCCCAGCTGCTATGAGCTACGAAGCTTTCCTTTTCCATGCATGCCCTTAGCCATGTCTCCACCTCGGAGGCAACCATGGACTAAAACCTCCGAAACCAGGAATCAAAATAAAGCCTTTCTCTAAGTTGCTTATGACAGGTGTTTTGGGCATAGCCACAAAAATCTGACTAATATGATCTCCCACTTGAGCAGTTTGGTCTTGCCCCATAATCCTAGAGGAATTCAGCGCTCCATAAACCTGTACACACAGAGCTTGCACTGAACATTTCAGTGCCTCCCTTTTAAGATAAAGACATGTTTGAGGAACCACTCTATCATGAAAAGAAAGACTAAAGTAAGCAAACAGAAAAAGAAAAGTCCAAAGAAATAGAAGAAAATGATCCTGTAACTAACATCCTCACAGGCATATGACATATGTATGCTTAAACAAGTATAATTATTAAAGAAGAAATATGAAAGAAAACTCTTGAACATTGAAATCAATATAACAGAAATAACAATTCAAAAGAATGGCTGTAAAAAAAACCCCAGAATTTCCAAAGAAAAACACCCAACTTCAAAGATATGGGAAATGACAGAAAATATAGTGAAATTATAATACCAGCAAGAAGAGGCAATTTTTTGATGGCAGAAGTTCCCCAAAAAAAAAAGAGAAATCGAGAGGGGAAAATTATTTAAGCAATAAATCCACACTTGAGTTTCTAGATTGAAAATGTCACTAGTTAGTAGAACAATGGGTGGAAAGGGTCTCCACTCGAGCATATTCCAAAAGCAGGAAATAGAAGGGCACTAGACTTCTCAACCTCAACAAGGAAAAGTAGACATAGAAAAACACTGTCAAAATCCTGAGGTGGCAGGTATGGGGAGTGATTTCCACTCTATGATTCAGCCAAACCGTTAATCAAGTGTGAAGATATAATGGATACCATCTCACACAGACAGGACCTCAAAGTCCTTGCCTTCTGTAAATCCTTACTCCAAAAGCTACTGAAGGATGTTCCCCACCACAGTGAGAGAGTAAATCAACAAAGAGGATGCTCAAGATCCAGGAAACAAGGAATTGAATTCAGTAGCAGTCAGAGGGAATTCCCAAATTGATGGTGAAGGTCCGGGGTGACAGATTAGTGGCAGACCAGGTTAGAGCAGGAGAGCCAAGAAATGAATTAACCCAGTACATAATTCAATGCATGCCAACATATTTAAAAGAAAATTATAATTCTGCCAGAGAGCTTGGGGATGAAATAGTGGTAGCTACCTAGAAAACCAAGTAAAGTGACAAAATCATGGTAATTATAACATGACACCATTATACAATAAAGGAAATAAAATCCTGATGCGCTATGTAAGTCAACCTGAAAATAACATAATCATAATACTGTAAATACTGAATACTGATGATTACCCAAAAAATGACATCATCCTATTGGGAGCATAGGGGGAGGATGTGTTTGTGGGGGAGAAGGCAGCTACATGATCTTCTTACACAGAATCAAGTTAATAAATAATAAGAATTTTTTTAAAAAAAAAACTATAGAAGAAGCATGATATTTAGAAATATAGAGTTAATAACTGGAAGAAACAGCTGAAAGAGTGGGAAATGGTTGCCTTGGGGGAAAAGAAATCAGGAAAAGAGAAGAATGCTGCCTTCCCCTCACAGCCTTATATAAATATTTATTCTTTTAAATTAAGTGCATGAAATTTAAATATGGACTCTATTAGAGGATGGCACCGATTTAACGTTAAATTTCTCAGTTATGGTAATGATGCTGTAGTTCCGTGAGGGAATGCCTTTGAGTGGACACATGATGAAGTATTTAGGGGTGAAGTCTCACAATGTCCGTAATATGCTTTTAAATCATTCATCAGTAGATAGATACAGCCGCAGATGAGAAAATAATGCTAACTGGTGAGTCAAGAAAAGGGAGTCCATAGATGTTCATTGTATTTCTGTTTCAACTTTTCTGTCGTTTTTTTTAATTCAAAATTAAAATGTTTGGGGGGAAATGAGGCATAGGTGTTATCCTGATAAAATTTTCATTTAAAAGTGAAATGAATGAGGATGTGGCTCAAGCGGTAGAGTGCTCGCCTGGCATGCGTGCGGCTCGGGTTCGATCCTCAGCACCACATACAAACAAAGATGTTGTGTCCGCCAAAAACTAAAAATAAATATTTTTTAAAAATTCTCTCTCTCTCTCTCTCTCTCTCTCTCTCTCTTTCTCTAGAAAATAAATAAATAAAAAGTGAAACTCGTGGCCCAATGCCTGACCTACATGGGCACTTAAAAATGTCAGGTATTGAGGTTGGGGCTATACTCAGTGGAAGAGTGCCTACCTCGCATGTGTGAGGCTCCGGGTTCGATCCTCAGCACCACATAAAAATAAATAAATAAAGATATTGTGTCCATCTACAACTAAAATATATATATATATATATATATATATATATATATATATATATATTTTAAATGTCAGGTATCATTATCAGTTTTAGCAGCAGCAGCAGCAGCATGCTTTCTTACCAAGGCGAGAAATAGGCGAGACGGTGACAGACCATTGATTGTTACACATGGATAAGGACAGGAAGAAATATCAACCAAAGATTATCTTCCCTCCACCCTTCTGCCCACCCCTGCCCTAGGACCTGATGTGTAGCCCTGAAAACGTAAGAAAAGTGCTCCTCACTCTTGGGCCATAGCCGGGTGGCAGTTCTGGTCACCTTGGGTTCAAGATGGACCAGAGAATGACCAGGGGCCAGGTTAAAGAGATAGAAAAGTAGCAGAGTCACCAAGATTAAGGGAAAGGGCAGTGAGGGTGCCTCTCAGGTGTCCAACACGAGGGTCTCCGTGGGTGACAGGATGTTGCCCCCCAGCTCACAGGACACTGGGCCAGGGTTGTTGAAGAGTCAGCTCTGACTTGCCATCCCCGGGACCATCCATCCCAAGGTCTAGAACCTTTATAATTATTCCCCTCTAGGAATGCTCCATTCACACTAGACCCTACTTAGGTTCCTGTGGCCTGTTAGGTTGTTAAGTCTTCCCAGAGTTCATCCCAAACAACTGAACAACTCACCTCCAAGCCTCCCCCACCCTGAGTCGCGTAGAGATGCGTAAAGAACCCCAGGGTGGGGGCAGTCTCAGAGGAACCCCTCCGCACAGGGCCCTTCTCTGAAGCACCCGGTCCCTTCTAAACGTTTCCAGGTTGAGCTCCTGGCCTAGGTGAGTAGGTGTGCACATACACAAAGGCCTACTTACAAGAAAATACACAGTGGGTCCTCGTGATTCACCACTTGCTAAAATGTACGTGTAACTCCAAGGTCGACATCCACGTGCCTTCACAGTCATCTGTGGCCACAAGCGGAGGAGGAAAGAACTCCAGTGGCCACTGCACGGGTTTTCCCACAGATGACCCTCTGCTTCCTGTTTCAGCACTCATACTGTAAACAGGTGTCCTCTTTATAGTCCACTCAGGGTTGTTGGGTTTTTTTGGGGGGGTGGCATTTTTGTGGGTTTTTGTGGATGATTTCACTATTTAAAGTGACCCCCAAGCATGGACTAAAATACCATCTGGTGCACCTAAACCATGATGTGCCCCCACAGAGAAAATACCTGCCTTCAGGAAGCTTCACTCCGGTGTGAATTACAGTACTGTGAGTTCAATATTAATCAACCATAGACATTACAGACAGTGTCTTTACAAAGAAACACTGTATACACGGTTACGTACTGATCAGGTGACAGACACACGTGACCGTAGGCTCACAGGAACCTCACCCTGTATTTCCTCTAGGAACAACAGTTCTCTAACTCACTGTTCTTAGCATGTGTAGAACATAAATTCCTTGAATAACAAGAATGGACTATTCCCACTCCTCCTCCCCCATCTTTACTCTACTTTGTGGTTTTAGTTACCCATAGTCAACCATGGTCCAAAAATACAGCACCGTACAATAAGATGTTTTGAGAGAGAGGAAGAGAGTGAGCACATTCACATAACTTTCATTACAGTGTATTGTTATAATTGTTCTATTTTATTATTAGTTGTTATTGTTAATCTCTTACTGTGCCTGACTCATAAATGACTGGAGGAGGTATTATGTACAGGAAAACATGGTATATGCATCGTGCATACTACCCACGGATTTGGACTTCTGTGGAATGTCTTAGAATGTAACCCCTTTAGAAAAGGGGACTACTGTATGTGTGTGTATGTGTGTATATATATATCTTTCCAATGTCTTTAAGAGGTAACATTAGTTTATTTAGTGTTTTGTTTTTTTTCAAAATAACCATCAAAAGCACTTCCCCCAGTGAGCACAGAGTCATTCTGGGATAGAGCTGAAAAGAGGAAAGGATGATAGAGAACAGAGTGAAAACCATCAAGCTGGTCAACTGGGTGAGTCAGGAATCACCTCCCTTTGCAGAACTGTCAGATCTCCTGGGCTGTGAACACATCCCCTGCCCCTCCGTAACCCCAGCGCCTGAGTGCCCCCAGCTCAGGTCTGAGATTGCCACCACTATTGAGGTCCTTCATGAACCGGAATGGATTCATCTCTGCTGCCTGTGCCCCTCTAGATTCCTGGGGAAGGCTGTTCCCCATGAGAAGAAAAGGATGAAGTCAAGCCTTCTCCATCCCTTCTGGCCTCAGCCACAGAATCCTCACTAGTAGAAGGAGACAAATATGAAAATAACTCCAGTATTTTCTCTTGACCCCTGGTCACCTGTTTCAAGTGAGATTATTCATACAATGTCTGCCACATCATTGGCATTCAACAAATTTTGGTCAAACAAATAAACCTCTTAACATAAAAAGTCATTCTTTCCCTTGAAAATCTGACTCTGGAAGATCTGGGTGCTCTAATGACGGGTTATTATTCTTAAGGGCATATTCTTTTTTTTTCCTATTAGAGAAACAGATCTTGAATTCTGCCATAAAAGTCACTGGGTAAAGTCGATTTGATTCAGTGACCTTGATTTACTGAAGACTACTAATGCCATAAACAGAAGCACATGTGGAAAGTGATCAGCTGAGACGTGCTCGGGTCTCACGCTAGCACCCCCTTCTCACAGCTGGCACTCCTCAGGTCCACACAGTTGGTTGGCATTCCATCCCACACAGATAGACCAGTAGGCACCTCTGGCAGATAGTTCAATCCACACACCTGGCCCCCAACCCCACACCACCTGGCAGGCACCCCAAAGCACACAATGGCATGCAGGTCCACACTACTGGCTGGCACCCCAGCCCACACAGAGGGTGACCTGGTCCATACAGCTGACTGAATTCCTGGACCCCACAGCACACAGCTGGTGGCCCCCAGCTGGGAAGCTTCCCACTGTCCCCTGCTCCCTTCAAAGCAGGCTACCCTGGTCTCTGCACACCACTCAAGTTACTACTCCCATCTCACTTCACCAGACAAGCTAATATCACACCCAGGAGATGCTTACATTTCACCAGGGACGGGAGGAGTTCCAGATACTCCCACAAGGAACCTTTTCCTTGGAAGGTTCTTGGAAAGGGAGTGCTGACACGTGTCTCAGATGGTGTGAACACACTTCTGAAACCCAAAGGTTTCTAGATGCAGCTTTGACCTGCAATGGGATGAAGTGAGTTCCTTCAAGATGTCAGTGCTGATACCAGGAACAGCAAAGTCAAAAGTATAACCCAGACGTATACAGAGAGCCAGTGACCGCCAAAGCCTGTGACCCTCGTAAGGTGTGATGACCCCACAACTCTTAGACGAGCCCAGAATGCAGGTGGAGGGGACCATCAGAGGAGTCGTGGATGCTGGACCAGATAGGTCCCAGAGGCCCAGCTGGAATTTACTGTGGAAGACACACAGGCACGTTTACCTAGATTTCTGATCTTTAAACTCCCATGATGGTTTTTAAAGAGACACCTGAATGTGGTACCTGTTGGAATCCCTGGGCACAGGTCAACCTTAGATCACTCATCTTGAAATGAGGATGATGCCCCTCTCTCAGTAGCTCCTACTGCTGCCAATTTTCTCTCTAAGGCATTTGAAAGTGAGATTAGGGACCACATAGGCAGCCACGGATATTCTCCATGTGCCCCTGCTCTTCTCCCCTCCGTCCTTCTCTGCCTATTCTGAGCCCTGGGAGGCTGGTCTCCATCTGTGGGCTCATCACTGGTCTCCTCGATTCTTCTGGATTATAGTTGGCTTTGGCCATCACTAGAGACTAGCAGAACACCCAAGGGTGGGAGGAGAGAGAAATGGGGGAATTCATTGTCCCAGCTCCTGCTGGCTGTGGCTGAGTCCCTCTACCTGGGACCGTGATTCTCCTATCCCTGTAGCCTGGCCATTCCTTTCCTTCACCCCTCCAGGTCTGTAGGAAAGGGGTTTCCATATTGCTTAAGCATCCCTTGTTGGCTTCCCTGAACTCTGTCCTAACTTCCTTCGATGCTCTTGGACCACCCCTTTTGAATGAGCCATCTGTGTACTGCTGGACCCTGACAATACAGGGAGCCAAACTGGAAAGACCCATTGACTTCATGGCTCGAAGTCATGATTTTGGAAGCAATTATATGAAGAAAGACCTTGGAACCCGGAGAGAGTCCAAAGGGCAGAGTAGCTACCTGATAACCTTCTAGGACTCACTGGACCTTGCTGTGCATGCCAAGCATTAAGTCCAAGAGTTCTTATAACAAACCCCTATGGTTGAGCTAGATTAAGTGGGCTTCTGATTGTGTACATCCAACTCTGATGGAAACACTGGCCTGTCCTCATTCCTCTCTACAAGGGCAGCTGACGGCCGTTTTTTGCAAGGACTGGAATTCCTACTGGTAAGATCCATCCCCCTTAGCCATCATGCACCAAGGGTACAGGTTCTGAGTCTGGTCTTGCACAAGCAGTACCCAGCCTAGCACCTGGCAGAGTAGGCACTCGATATATCATAATGAATGGATCAAAGAAAACAATCTCAAAGCCAGTGCATCTATGGCTTCACAGGCACAAGATCATTAAAGAAAAGATGCTCAGTGGAAAAGAAGGCTGAGTACTTTGCTAATTGGCTGAACACAACAGTGTTCACTTCTCTCGTTTGCTCAACTGTCTTTGATTTCTCGATGCTCTAAGAAATTGGCCGCCCGTAGCTGACCAGGCTCAGAGGGGCACTAGAGGAGAAGGAAGTTGCCTAGGGGTACACAAGACCTGAGCATTGGCTTTCAGATTTTCAAATGGAAAGGGCAACCAAACCAGGTTGGAGAAAGAAATTTTGGCTGGCTATAGGGGATCATCTTCTTGGAACTGTAGGTTCTCAGAATTGGGAGGATGGCTCAAAGTTGGCAAGTCAAATCTCCCACAAGCAGTAAAACAGACCTCTTTGAAGGCCGAAGACCCCTGTGGCCAGCTCCGAGAGCTTCTGCCCATCCTAAGAGTCCTCTGTGTCCCAGCAAAGGCCTAGCATGCTAAAGGGTCAGGCTGGGGTGTCAGAGGTAAAGGACAGATCTTCTCTGCGGGTTCCACAGGACACGTGGCAAAACATGAAAGTGGTATGAACAAGGTCAGGAGTGGGCCGTCATGATCACACCCTGCCTACGCCTCCACAGGCATGGGGTCTCCCAGGGCAGTGGCCATGGCAGGGTCCTCCTCCCACAAGCAAGGGCTCATCTCACACTGCCACATCTACGTCTGGACTTGCAGTAAACAGGTACAACCTCCATTTCACCCTCAGGAACCTGGACTGGAGCCTCATCTGCCAAGAACATACCTCCTCCAGCTTGGCCCACCGATAGAGACTGCGGTGGCAAGCCCATGTCACAGAAGGCGACAGATGCTCAGAACTGCTCTCTCCAAAGTATGGTAAATTGTATTCTGTTAATTCCATTGTTCCATTCTATGACCCCCATTTTATAGATGAAGAAACTGAGGCCAAGAGAAGATGAGCAACTCATCAATGGCCAGAAAGAGGTGAAACGAGGATGTGAATCCTGGTGGACTCCGAAGCTCCTGATCTTTCAAGACCTGCAGGTGTTTGGTGTGGGGTGGAGGGAGAGAGCAAATCCACTTCAGAATCAGGGAGGAGAGCAAGGCATGGGCCACGCCTTCACGGTCAGGCAGGGATTCTCCCGGCCATCAGAGAAAGGGCATGGCGGTCAGGGACACAGGGAACACCCACTCGGCGATATCACACGTTCTGCTGAGGCAAGGGAACTTCAGTCACTCAGTCAACGCCAGCCTGGGCAACAGTAGCGCCCACTGTGGCCAGGCTGTGGACAGTCATTCAACCAATATTTACTGGGTTCTTGTGAGGTGCCAGACTCGTCTTCAGTAAGGCAGAAAAGCCTGCTCTGGGGGAGCTCACAGGCTGGTGAGAAAGACAGACAATAAACCATAGATAATTGATTCTTTATGTGCTAGGTGATAGACGTCGTGCAGAAAAGTACAGCAGGGAAGGGGAATTAAATAGGGAATTGAAGGAAAAATAAGATGCTCAGGGGAGACTTCTTCAGAAGGATATGTGAGCAGAGACTTGAAGGAGGAGAGTGCAAGTCATTCCCTTCTGTACAGAAAGGGCGTCCCAGGTAGAGAGAGGAGCAGGGGCAAAGGCCCCAGGGCAGGGGCATTCTGGGTGTTTGAGGAACACCGGGTACCCAGTGGAGGGAGTGAGAAGAAGGCAACTGGACAAATGGGCTCTACAGTCACCCTGTTGGGCCACCTGTCTGCACCTTGGTTTCCTCATCTGTATAAGAAAGGTAACTTCCCTCAGCACCCCCGGGCCAGGGATCCCCAAGCCTACGGCTCCCACTGCTCTCTCCCCTGGAGCTGGAGTCTTATTCTTTCTCAGTAAAAGCTAAAGGACAGACAAAATGACCAGAGAAGGAACAGCAGCCGGCAGAGGACAAAAGACAAGACAGAGACAGGATTTCTGGGTTTCGGCCAGCAGGAGGCCTCGTAAAGTCTCCCTCTCTGCCATCGCACCCCCCAATCTGCCTAGGGAGGCTACAGAAGACACTGGACTGGGACCAACACCCGGCAAGGCTCCCAGCAAAGCCTCCCGGAGAAGACCTCACATCCCCAACTTCCTCTGCTGCCCCCACAATCCAGGTGGACCCCATCACCTGCCCTTGCCCACCCCCCACCATGTTGTGACCTCACTCCCCAGCAGTGGGTGCAGGGTGGGGGCGCCCAGGGGCAGCAATACCTGCAGGGGATGTGCTGTCTGTAGAGATTCTCAGCAGATTACGAAAACCAGCTGAAAGGCAATCACTTTATCATCACCAGGTACTGACAGCTCCACAATGGTCAGCGGTGAATGCTGTCCCCCCCAAAGCCTTCTGCTGCAAAAATGCTAACGACTGTATATATATATTTTTTCAAATCAACCCTTTTGAGTGATTATCAATTAATGAACCTCGCTTTCCTCATGCAAGTCAATACAGAGCCCATAGTTTCCACAGGTGGCCCCACACAGGTGGGGACTTGTCAATTCCCCGAGTATTCTGACCCTCAAGATGGTTCAAGCTCATTACGGAAGCAGTTTCTGTCTCCAATTCCCATGAGACTGCATATTCCTGTGTTTAAAGAGATGCTTCCAAATAAACAAAGGTAGCACTGTGTCAGTAAAACAAAGAAGCTGAACTTGAGTGACTGTAATTCTGTCACTCATGGGCCCCTCGAAATTGTTATTGTGTGTATACGTTTTCAAAACAGCGAAGCGGAATGCTACGGCGAGGTACTGTCTTTTGTTCGGAAGCCCAAATTTTAGCTCGCACGTGAACTATTTTACTGGATTTGAAGAATACCTTTTACATTAAAAGTAATTCTTCTTTTTTTAAAACAGTGTTTGTTTAAAATGAAAGAAGGAAATTTACAAACCCAGAAATTGTAATGTTAACATATGCTACTGCAACAGACCAGTAAATAGATATGTTTTGCCCTTTTTCAAAATATACATCAATATAGTTATAATTAGCATAATTAATCCCTTACTTTAAAAACGTTTGCTTTACAGAATTTGATTTATTTTCACTTATTTTACTGACATGATTATATATACACATATGTATGTGTGTGTGAGAGTGTGTGTGTATCAATAAAACATTTTACTGAGTTTTTCAAGTTACTATTATTGGTTTCATTTCCTAAGTGAGTCGTACTGAAAATAGCTTTGTTAGATGGAAGAGGGAGACTGTTTAAAAGGTGATCCGCTCCAGATGTCAAAATGCACCACTGCCCCCGCCCATAACTTCCCACTGGACTAGACAGACCCCCTCCCACGTGCCCTGCTCCCACTCCTCAGCAGCAGACTCTGACATCCTCTCCCTCTCCAGCTCCCCCCTGATTTCCTGGGGTCACTGACACCTGCTCTGCCCCAGGTCCCCCATCCCTTAAGCCCATGGGCTCCAGAACGGGAGCTGGCAGCATGGACACCCTCCGCCCCTTTGCCTCGGTTACCATCTCGGAGAACAGCTCTCTGAGGGTTCAGCCCCTCTGTTCCCCACTCAGGCTGCGGCAGCTGTCCCCAACGGCACACTTTCATCTCCCTGGAGGTTCTGACCAGGGCTCAGGTCCTCCTCTCTGCCCTTCCTCACCATCCATGTGGGCTCAACAAATCCTCTGCCTTTCTGACACCTCAATATCCTCAAATACAGTGGAAGGGTGCAGTCCCCAGTGGTCCCTTCTCATCCCAGGGTTTCATGTGAATGTTGCCTTCAGAGATCCTGACCCTGGACAAAAATCATTTGATCATTTCAACAGATGCAGGAAGAGTCTTTGACAAAATTCAGCTCCATTTATGATTCAAACAATGACATGTGATAAAAGGAACTTTTGTCAACATCATAAACACCATAAATGACAAGGCCAAAACCAACATCACACTGAATGGGGGAGAAACCGAAAGCATTTCCTCTAAAATCAAGAACAAGACAAGGCTTCCCATTCTCACCATTATGACTCAATATAGTCCTTTATATTTTAGCCAGAGCAATTAGGCAGGAGGAGGAAATAAAAGGGATACATACAGGAATGAAAATGTCATATCACTGTTTGCAGATGATATACTCCTATACTCACAAGATCCCCAAATCTCCACCTGAAGACTGCAAGAGCTGACAACCACATTCAGCACAGTAGCAAGGTACAAAATCAACATACGAAAATTAATAACTTTTCTATATGTCAGTAATGAATCCACTGAGAAAGAAATCAGGAAAACAATTCTATTCACAATAGCCTCAAAAAGATAAAATATCTAGAAATAAATCCAACCAAAGAGGTGAAAGATCTCTACAACAAAAATTGTAGAAGGCTGAAAAAAGAAAGAAAAGACATTCCAGGTAGTGCACACCTGTAATCCCCGTAAATTTAGGGGGGCTGAGGCAGGAGGAGCCTAAATTGGAGGCTAGCCTCAGCAAGATCTTTAGCGAGACCCTGTCTCAAAAAAAAAAAAATTAAAAGGCTGGGTTCAGTGGTAAAGTGCCCCTGGGTTTAATCCTCAGTATCAAAAGAAAAAAAAAAAACACTAAAAGTTGGAAAGGCGACCCCATGTTCATGGCTGGGCAGAATTAAAATTGTTAAAATGGCCATATTACCAAAAGTGATCTACAGGTTCAATGCCATCTTCATAAATATACCAATGACGTTCTTCACCGAACAACAGCAACAACCACCAAGAAAAGTCGGTCCTAAAATTCACATAAAAGAATAAAAGACCCAGAATAGCCAAAGCAATTCTGAGCAAAAAGAGCAATGCAGGGGGCATCACAATACTCGATTTCAAATTATACTGCAGAGCTACAGTAACAAAAAACAGCACGGAATGCGCTTCAAAACAGTCACAAAGCAAAGGGCCGGCAGGCGTGTAAAGTATGGCAAGGATGCTCAGGGCACTTGGAAGGGTCTGGAACACCTTCCCCATCCCTATTTTTTGCTCCTAGAACCTCAAACTGCCTTTAGATGTCCATCCAGAGGTCATTTCCTCCACGTAGGCTTTTCTGACTTGAAGTTTGATCAGCTCCACTGTTGCAGCCCTCTTGGGTCCCTGTTCTCCTCCAGAGCCCTTGGCACCCCACAGCCCATGCCTGTGGGCAATCATTGAAGTAGCATCTGTCTGGAGCAGCTGGCTCACCCTCCCACCATGCCTGCGCTGGCATTTCCTCCCCTGGGCAAGAGCAGAAGAGATGCCACCCTTCCCTGCTCTCTGACTGTTCCTAGCTCCTCTCTGCTCGTTTGTCTACTATTTTCAAAGACGGTTCAGGATAATTGGTCAGGAGACAACTTTCCTGGCATGATCACATCTTCCAGAGGCTCCTGCTCATTCCCTTGACTGGACTCGGGTGTTTTGTCACCACTCCATGTAGGTCTCTGCCTGCTCAGAGTGTTGATTTATGCCATCCAGGATGGATGCTTCAGTTTCACTCCCATGGATTGTTCTGAGGTCAATAATCTCCTTCTGTGTCCCCTCCGTGCCTCCTCCGACAAGAGACTGCTTCACTCCAAGCCCTGTGGCCCAGCTCCCATGTTTTACTCTCCTGACCATCCTCTTGACTGACCACATTTGATTGGCACAGAGTGTGGACACCTGACAAATCACCTAAACCACCACAGATCCAGAGGTAGCCACTGGATGCCAGCCTCATGGAATCCAGCCCACCATCCCGCTGTTCTTAGATGGACTTGAGAGTTCCTATCGCATCATGTGCTTTCATAAAACTCATGGACTGGCCAGACACTGCTCGACCTGATTAAAAAGAAAAAAAAAAAACTGAATCAATGTAATACTCTTTCTTGAGAATATGACCCAAGGAAAAAAGAGTTTTTCAATTAGTAACTAAGAATTTGAAAGGATACCTTGAGTTGAGACAATGGCAAACCAAGGCCAAGTACCTTGAAATACTATAAGAGAGGAAGCAGACATTGGCTACAGGTAGCAGATACACATCCATGGCAGAGCGGTAGATTCTGCTAGAAGCATCCAGAACCACCTTAGATCCACAAGCTACCACTCCTTCCCATCTTTGTGGAGGCCAGCCAGGTGCTTCTGTTCTTGGATCATCTTGAGAGTTCCCATGCCTCCATGTGCATTCTTAAAATAACCAGCTTTGCTTAAGCCAACTATAGTAGACCTTTAATAAATGTTGTTCTTTCATTCAACAACATTTATTAAAGGTCTACTATATGCATGATGCTGTAGTCAACAAGGATGGAGCAATGAACAGATCTACAAAAACCTTGCGATCTTAGGACTTTGCATCCCAGCATGGGACACATAAAATAAACAAACAAAACTTATGTCAGATGTCAGATGGTGATTGAGGGCTATAAAGAAATCTAAAGCCAGTTAAGTGAGGATTCAGAGAGAGTAAAAAGATGACTCCTCTTCTAGAATTAAGGTCAAGATAGTCTTTGGCTCAAAAAACAACAATATGCTGCACAAAACATGGTTTTTGCATTACTGGACTCTCAGAAGATGGGACAAATCTCCAAGAGGCTGGAAGAGAAAGGCCAGCAACTATAAACACAAGTGAATTGAGAGGTTGCAATCCAGGCACTGAGCATTCAACCAGAGCCCAGGTCGCCTGAGCTGGGACTGCCAGTTCAGCCAGGAATCCTAAAAGGGCTATTTTAGTCAGCTCAGCTCTTTGGCTGCTGTGTCCAAAAGACCTGACAAGAACAATTTCAAGGAGGTAAAAGTTTATTGGGGCTCATGACCTCAGAGGTCTCAGTCCATAGATGGCCAATTCCTTTGCTCTGGGCCCAAGGACATTATGGTATAAGGGCATGGAGGAGGAAAGCAGCTCAGGACATGCCACCAAGAAGGAGAGAGTCGGGCAGGAGGTGGGGGGAGACTGACTCCAGGGACAAAATATATACCCCACTCCTACAGCCACACCCCCACATGCTTACAGTTACCACCTACTTTATCCATTCAGGTAGATTAATGCACTGATTAGGTTAAACTCTCATAACCTGATCATTTCACCTCTTAACTTTCTTGCATTTTTTCACACATGAAAAAAATGGTAGGGGGAGGGGAGTCTCCTAAACCATATGGGGCCAGAAAGATTTCTGATTCTTCATGCCCTCTCGAGCCAGGTAGAAATAAACATAAGCCTCTTTGGAGAACAGTATTCTTAATTTATTGCCTTGGATGCTGCCCAGGTTAAGCTGGGCCATGTATAAACTCACATTCAAAGATCACCAAACACACAAGGAAGCAAAGCACCATGAAAAAGAGCAGCATCAGTAAACAACTGCTTTAACTCTGCCCCCCGAGGACTTTTGATGCTGAAATTGAGAGGCACAGAATAGAAAATAACGGCATGTCAGGTGTTTAATGAAGCACAAGATAGAATCACAAAAAAAAAAAAAAAAATTGTACAAGACGGTAAACTACAACCAGACTGATTTTTAAGAATTGCTAATGAGGGCAGAGGGTAACATTGTATGGGGAGGTCAAGGGAGCTTTGTGGATCAGTTAGCATTGGAGCAGAGACCTGAAAGACGTGAGGAAATGAGCCATGCAGACGTCTGGAGGTGGAATGTTCCAGGTAGAAAGAGCAGCAGGTACAAATAGGAGTGCGCCTGGCATTTGGGGTAAGCAGGAGTCAAGGATGCTTCACAACAACGAGTGAGGTGAGGGAGGTCAAGGGCTCCATGTCAGGCTTGGGGATGATGAGAAGGGCTTTGTATTTGGTTCTGAGACTAAGAGCCACTGGAGACACTGAACAGAGGAATAACATCATCTAATTTTTGGTTTTTGAAAGATTGTTCTGGTTGCCATTTGATAAATAGAAAGTGGAAGAAATGGCAGAAACAGAGGCAGGAGACCAGTTGCAGGCTTTCATAGTGTTTTCGTTTGTTTGTTTGTTTTGGTTTGGTTTGATTTGGGTTTTTTTGGCAAGCACCAAGAGTGACTTAAACTAGGAGGTGGATTTGGAGATAGAATTTTAAAATTGGGCACATGTTTTGAAAAGTGCAGCAAGTTTTGATTGAATGAACGTGGGGGGTGAGAGACCACAAAGAATCCAGGATGACAACAGGATATTTGGCCTGGCTAAGTGGAAAAATAAAGCAGCCGCTAGCTGCAATAAAGGAAACAAAAGAAAGTGTACTTTTAACTAATATTGTTTTTAGTTGTTGATAGACCTTCATTTTATTTATTTATCTGTGGTGCTGAGAATTGAGCCCAGTGTCTCACACATGCCAGGCAAGTGCGTGGCCTCTGAGCCCCAGCTCCAGCCGTTGAGTACAGGAAGAGTACATTTGAAAGGAAAAAAAAAAAAATCAAGGGGTTTGTTGTGGGATGTGTTAAAAATGAGATGCTCTTTAGACAACCACATGGAGAGGTCAATGAGAGAGGCCAACACGTAGGTCTCACGGCATCATGTTGGGCTAGAGTCATCCCGTTGGAGTCATCAGCATCCAGACGCTATTTAAAGCTATACTCTGGGATGAGATCACTTGGGGGTTGACTGTAAATAGAAATGAGAAGAGATCCTTGAGTCAGGAGGATGAGAAGAATCTAGAAGAAACTGAAAAGGAGAAGCCAATGAAACAGGAAGAGAAACAAGAGATGGATGACCCCGAGGCCAAGTAAAGAAGGCGTTTCAAGATGGAGCGTGGGGTGGGCAGTGGCCAACGTGACTGAGAAGTCCTTCGAGGGGACTGCTGGAACCAGGGTTTCCCGGATTAGCCATTGGACTTCGCAACACACAGCTCACTGGCGACCCTGACAAAAGTCATTTCATGGAGAGACAGAGACGGGAGCCTGACCAGAGTGAGCCCAGGAGAGAAGGAAGGGGGAGAAGATGCAGATGAAGAGAATGAATGACTCATGAAGGGTCACCTTTTCTTTCCCCTGTGGAAAGAAGCTAGAAAATGGGATGGAAAATAAAGGGAGAGGTGAAGGTCAAGGTCAATTTTTGGAAGTAATTGATCTCCACCCAACCATAACATAAGGCCCCCCGACTTGACAGCCTCCACGCTGCCTTCAGAGCTTGTACCCTTGTTGCCAACTTTGGAGCCAGGGTGGCGTGAGAACACCAAGGCCAAGGGACTCTCCCCCATCCCCCAGCTCATCAGTCCTCTTGGGACCCTGAGAACTTCTGCCCTGCCAAAGGGACGTGAAAATCTACTTGGAGCAAGGCCCTGCAAGTTGCAATTACAGCCAGCCGCAGGCCTCACCCCTCATTACCCTTTGTGATCAGGTCAGGGAAAATTCCGCTCAAAAGACGTGTGTAATTGATAAAGTGAGGAAATGGAGGGGAATTGCTATCTGGGGAGAAGAATAATTTTATTATTTCGTGGCTCTCCTGGCAGCCCAGCACGCAGGCAGACGGGAAGTGTGTAGTAGCAAACACCGTCTGAGCAACTCCCTCAAGGATTGACAAAGCAAAGGACCCGTCTTAAAGATATTCAGCAAATAGTGGCAGTTGGTGAAAACATCTGGTGATTTCTCCTATACAGATCCAGGGGAAAGGAAACTGGAGTAGACACCAGGGTCGGGTGCCCCTTATCTGCTGGGCTGTTGCTCCTCACCAGGCTGGATATACTATACATATTTTGTCCTTTCCCACCACCACCCAAATTCTATGCATGGGGTGTAATTATCCTCATCTTACAGATGTGGCTCAGAAGTGAAAGGTTACCAGTAACAGACACCATTTATTGGGAATTTAGAACATGCCGGTACTGGGCTAATGCATTGTGTTGTTTCATTAATCCACACAGGCAATTTGTCAGGTAAATTCTATTATTATCTCCATTTTACAAATTAGCAAATGGAGGCAGAAAGAGTCTTAGCCAGGGTCACACAGACAGGAAGGTTGCCTGCAGGTGACTTGGTATAGTACAAAAGGTCCATGGACCCTCCACAGCAGAGCTTACCATGAGACCCAGAATGTTCTGACTCCAAAACGTGTGTCTTTTCACTACACCACGCTGCCTCGTGCCATTTCTGCCCAGGTTTTCCTATAATCAACTGACCCCGAGAGGCCTAATGCACAGGATGGCTGAGACGAGAACCGTGACAGTCGCACACCTGATTCCTGCCTCCTGCAGCGCTGGGTTCCATCCCCGTCTCTGGTGGGCCACAGGAGGAAGTGGGTGGCTGTGCCAATACAGGGAGCTGGAGACAGGTCACCCTCCCTGGCTGCCACATGAGCATGTCCTGTCCCTTATCTCAGCTCCATTGTGTTTTCCCCAAACAACTCACAGGACCTCAGAAGGCTTTCCTCGTGGAGAGAAGATTTTCTTTTAAGATCTCAGGGAAGGACCTAACAGCATGACCTTGACCTGCACACAGCCCGAGAACTGGGGGGAAAATCTCCAGTGGCACCACTTACTTGAATTTCTCGGATAAACTGCTTTACCTTCTAAGTTAACTTCTTGCCTTCAAATGAAGGTAGCAGTCCTGACCTCACAGATGTTCAGATGGGACTGAGTGAGGCCAGGCTCTGGTGCCATACCTGGAATATAGATGGGACTGCCCAATGTCAGTCCTTCCTCTTCCCACTCCTCTCTTTCTCATGTTTCATAAGTCTGTTGTGAGCACAAAATGACATAATCCAGCCTGGCAAACTTTAGGCACTTAGCAAATGCTGATTAAAATTTGAATATCCTGGGCTGGGGATGTGGCTCAGCGGTAGTGCGCTCGCCTGGCATGCGTGCGGCCCGGGTTCGATCCTCAGCACCACATACCAACAAAGATGTGTCCGCCGAGAACTAAAAAATAAATATTAAAAAAATTCTCTCTCTCTCTCTCTCTCTCTCTCTCTCTCTCTCTCTCTCTCTCTCTCTCTCTCTCTCTCCTCTCTCACTCTCTCACTCTCTCTAAAAAAAAAAAAAAAAAAAAAAAATTTGAATATCCTAAAATGTCTGTTATCACCATGCAGCTTCGGCCTGGGCACAGTGAGCTGGGGAAGGAGAGTGCAGACATTCAGGGTGGCCTGCCTAGCCCTGGCCTGTGATCTCAGCTGGCTCTGCTCTTGTTCATCACAGGGGCTCCGAAAGGGCTCCAGTTCTCAGGCAGGGCTCCACATGCAGGGAATCCCAAGTGATCCTTCTAGAAAGCACAACTAAGTATACCACCCCGCTGCCAAAAACTGTTCCGTAGCTCCTTGTGGCCCTCAGGGTCGAGTTAAGATCCCTCAACGTATTTTACAAGTTCCTTGTGATCTCACCTGGGTTCATTACCAGCCTCACCTGTCACTCTCCAGGTGAGATAGTTTAGATGTGAGGTGTGCCCCCAAAACTCATGTGTGAAACAATGCAAGAAGTTTAGAGGTGAAATGATTAGGTTAGGAGAGCCTTCACCTGACCAGTGTGTTAATCCATGGATAGGGATTAACTGGGTGCTAACTGTAGGCAGCTGGGCGGGGCTGGAGGAAGTGGGTCCCCGGCGACGTACCTTTGGGGTATACATTTGTGGGGCTGAGTTTAGTCTGTCTCTGCTCCCTGGTGCCATGTTCCCAGCTCTTTCTTCCGCCACACACTCCGCCATGATGTTCTACTGTCTATGGCCTATGACATCTGAAACCTTGAGCCCCAAATAAACTTTTCCTCCTTAAAATTGTTCTTGACAGGTCTTTCAGTCACAGCAGTGGAAAAAGTTGACTGAAACACTTTCCGTCCTTGTTTATACTCCAAACACCCTTAAGTTTCTCTCAGATTTTCAGGCTTGGGACTCCCTTGATCCTCCACTCCCAGAGCATCCCAAACGTCCCCCTTCACAACACACATCACGGGGGCTACCCTGGCACGTGTCATGTCCATCCACACAACAGGAACGTGATCTGTCTGGGGCAGAAGGGTCAAGTCTACCCCTGTTTTGCTCCTCATTATATTCTCAGTGCCTAGTAGAACTGGCACCTAGTCACGATTGAGTACATCGCATTCACAAGCAGAAAAATACAGTCTCGTCTGGGCCATCAAAGGCAAACAAGTGCGAAATGTCACTTTATATATTCCACCATCCTGCTCGGTCTGGTAAGCCAGCACAGGATTTGGGGCCTCACTTCTGCAAATAAAGCAGTTCTGACCCCAGCCAGGGTTAATACAGACTAGTGTCCATATGGCTTAGAGCACAGCTTCTCCAGTGCCAGAGAGCATGTGTTTATGAGCTCTCTCTCGCTCTCTCTCTCTCTCTCTCTCTCTCTCTCTCTCTCTCTCTCTCTCTCTCTCTCTCCACAGAGATTCACTTACTTGCATCTGGATAATGATGTACCTGTATGGGAGGGCACATGTGTCTTAATGTAATATCTAGCCTAAGAGCGCATCTCCGTGCATGTGTATAATATGAGCAGACCAACTGCTTTTTTAAAATCCCCTTAAATGTGTCCATCTTCTCCCCAAAGTCTCCTCTCCCTTGCATCACCACCTGGTTCTTTTTTCTCTGCTAGCCCCACTAATGTTCCTCTCCCCATAGTTCAGAGTAACTCAGCTCTGTTCTGAGAGTCACATACCAAAACAAGAGCCCTGCAGTTCATAGGACCTCTTCTCTTTAGAGGGCAGTTTAGTTATAATCTATTGTACTTAAGGATAATCCCAGAGGTCTCACCCAATTCCCAAACCAAGCCATCTATCAGAGGCTTCCAAGAACATCTACCATTTGACCCAAGAACCTTTCATTTCAGCTGCTTAGAGGATAACACAAAAGATAACACTTCCCCTTTAGAGGCACAGATCCATACATGAAGTCAAGGTGGGTCCTCCCTCTCTAGCAGTGCCACAGGAGATGTGGCTTATGTGGGTCTGTGTGTAGAAAGAGGAAGGGAACTCATGGTCGGTGAGCCGTATGTTTGCCCTACCCATTCCCTAATGATTTATGACACCGTCTTGTTTCATCCTCCCCCATAATTCCTAGGGTCACATAAATACACGGAGGGTCAGAAAGGATAGTCAACCTGCCCAAGGGCACAGTGAGTGAAGGGCAGAACCAGGACTTGAGCCCAGGTCTGGCTGGCTCCTGGGTCCACACTTTTCCACTACTCCAGGATGACTTCTTTCAGTCCAACCAAATGCACTGAGTCAATATTGCAATGAGGGGTCTTCAGCACGTGAAGAAAATGTTTGAGCCATAATTAGAAAGAGCAAAAAGAGAAAGATCTGGGGGTATGATCTCTAAGAAGGTGCATCACAGCATGTTGGGATCTCAGATGGTTTTGCCCAGCCACCTCATCTTACAGGTAGGGAAGCTGAGGGAAAAAAGTCATTTACCCCTGGTCACTCAGTAAACAAGCACCAAGTCAGACCAGATCTCTGATCCGACAAAGGCCTGATCAAGCTCTGCCCACTACCTTCTCCTACTGTTCCACAAATAATGTACATATTATTCTAATGCTGACATGCATGGAAGCCCCCAGTGTTTTCTAAAACTTGAGATCAAAATGTATCTGTCTCAAGCAGGAAAAACTGCTAAAAGGGCTCTTCCCCAGCCACCCCCTGTTCTTATCATTCAGTGACTAAAAGGAAAATCACATTCACTGAGGTCTTTGGTCCCTCCAGCAGCTGAGGGCCATGACCATGGACCAAGCCCAGGTTAGCACCCTGATTAGAGATGCAGGTACCTCTAGCACTCTTCGCTTTCCAGTAGAAGAGTCTGGAAGTGTTTCTATTCTGGATTCAGCTCTCTCCCCCAGGATGGAGCAGGCTTAGGGCCGCTCTCAGTCATCTGGCAATGGGACGAACGCGCCTGCAGGCCGACTCTGGAGCCAGCCCAGGCCTCTCCATCCCTGGTGCAGTGCGGCACTTGCAAAAACCCAAGACCAACTGCAAAAAGATATGCCTTTGGCTCAATATGTAAAAACTCTTCAGCAATAAATTTAAGCAATTCCATTTGGGGCTCTCACAATTTCCTCCATTCAGACAAACTGCTTTTTATTTCAAACGTTCCTGAAGGAAATTGGCCAATTGCTTACTTCAACTGTCAAGGCCATTATGCTGGGCCTGACGGCGGGACACAAATACAACCTGGGGATTTCTTGGATTTGGATCCTTGCAAAACTGGCCTTTAGAACAGGGGTCCAGCCTAGAAGGTCTACAGACGTTGACCCCTAACGAATGATTCAGAACCACCATAGACCATAAGAGAGGCGTTTGAGGCCAGGGCACAGCTCTGGCAAAGTAGGAATAAGGAAATTCAACATTCAACCTGACCCTACAGATTGACAATCACATGACTAATCAAAGGGGGCAAGGTAACCTCCAGCCAGCCCAGGGTGGCTTCAGCAGTCAATCAGACCAACTAGAGGAAGCAAGAGGGGACATCACAGTTCAATGGGTCTGACCGTGATAATAGCTGCTCTATTTATGGAGCATTTCTCTCTGCCAGGTGTTGATGCTGGGCATTTTATATGGAAACTGTCATAATTCCAAACTCCTTACCAGGCTCTCTGGAGCCTTGCCTGGTACATGGTAAGCACTTTACAAGTGTGAGCAACTGTCGTTGATGTCATCGTTGTTGTTAACAAAAGGCTTCCAGTGAACTCCCAAGCCAACCCTGGCTGGCTTGGAATGGACAACCCGACCCTGTAGGTTCCTAAGTCACCCTCGAATCAGAGGCACCCTTGACTGCAGGCAAGGATCATTTGCATTGCCCCCAGTTTGGGCCAGAATATGACTGTTGAGTTGTGTGATCCCCGGATCCCTGATCTTGACGGATGATGCTTTCTCAGCACTTGGCTCCCAGGGAGCCCAGGAAGCCTGGCTCAGAAACAGCTCATGCACAGCCACCTGCACCCACAGGGATGCTCCTCCACCCTCGCCCCGCAGCAGGCAGCGCTGCACCTGACACTTCAGGAAAAAGGAAGAAGGAATTTACTTTTTTATCGTCGAAGCAGAGTTGTGGTGAGCAACTCCTGACTCCAGCATTGCCATGACAACACCTGGAAGGCATCCCTGGCTGGCGGCCGAGGCCCAAACAGCCTCTTTGTTCATGCCGTGGAGCAGTGGCGGTCTCAGGTGAGCAGGTTCTGGGATGGCCTCTCCAGGCTGAGAAGAAGGGAGCAAGCGGGGACTTCATAAACCAATCACTGGGAACGCTGAAGGCTGGAAGCAGGTCTCCTGGTGACCAATTCCTTCTGAAAATTGCCTTTTTTAGGGCTTTAGGCTTCACTTTTCCTCCTTTCCCTTCCAGAAAGTACCTTCTGCTTTCTTTCTCTCCAGAACCTCCAGAATGGATCTCAAACTGTCAGTTGGACCCCCTCAATGCCAAAACTGGATCATAGTCACAAGAATATGCTAAGCACCTGTTATTTTCTAGCACTCAGGTCATACTCTGGGAACAAAATGATTTTTTTTTAAATAGGGCATGCCTGGGTTCCCTAGAGAACAGACTTCGAAGCCAAAACTAACACCAGAATCCCTGTGTATCAGTGTCCAAGTGGAAAAAAGTAGAGTAAATGAAAAAGGGAATAGGTTAATCCAGTCTAGCCCAGTGCCTTAGAGACGTGGAGACGGTGTTAGATATGCAATGATACGGAGAAAATCATTCACAGAACTGTTCTCAGGGAGAAAATTCCCTATGCTTGGAAAGGGATTTTGCTAAGCCAATCCTGGGCAGAAGCCTCAAGGCACATGTTTAAGAACTATAGGTGCCTTCCTGCCTTCCAAGGAGGCTCAGCATGGCTAGCTATGGCACTTTGGTTTTATTGGGAGGGCTAGGCAAGTTGGGGAGAGAGTTGAACAGCTCAGGACAGGAGAGAAGAGATTGGCACCTCTCCATCTGTCCTATTTCTCCTCCTTAAGGAGCCTTATCAGACTGCCTATGAGTTTGAGTACCACTCACATTTAATCCTTGTGTTGTTTTATATGTGAAGAGTCTCAGGAACGGTCTAATTCCTCTTCTGAACTGGGGTGGTTTTGATTTGGCCCCTGATGCTCACACTTTTCAGGGTTTGCAATGAACCAAACATAAATAGACCAGGTGAAGTCATTATGGTTGTTAGCCTGGAGGGTGAGAGATTGCAAGCCACTTAACGGAACAACTCTCTAAGTGTCTGAACCACTCAAAGAAAGAGTAGGCTGACTTCACAGGTAGTGAGCTCCCTATCACTGGGAAGGTTCAAACCGAAGCTGGGTAACCACAGGATGAAGAAATGGTAGAGGAGAGTCAAGAATCTTTAAAGGTCTTGCGTCCAGGGCCCTACGCTCTCTGATAGCCTGTCTGCTTAGCCTCCTCCTACAGAAGCTTTCTGTGACCTTGCCACTCTGAGGACCCATTATTCTAGCAGAAAACACTGTGTCACGTGGCAGCAGAAGTCTGCTCTCCCTCTGTCTCCCTGTGCCTGATTCCTTCCCAGTGGCAGGCAGCATCTCCCTCGTTCTTCCTGCTCTAAACGCAACGAGGGTTTAGTCCAAGGAAGGGAATTTTATTTTTTAAGAAAGCTTGTTAGCTCCAAGAAATAAATAAAGATGCTGTGAGTAAGCAGAAGAAGCAGGGATCCAGCTACCCACAGCTTTCTTCCCCAGGATTTTATTTCCTGGGGAGACACCCAGCAGGAATCATCCTAGGCCGTCCCTAGAAAGGTAATGAACTGCTGAGAAGAGAGGCTTCCCGGCTCCCTGTCTTTCTAGCAAAGGCAACTTTACTGTCAAGGAGAGAGCCTTCCCGGCAGAGGAAAGCAAGAAGACAACCCCACAGCCAGGTATCCAGCTACCAACTCAGAAGAGAACCAGCCATCCTCAAATACACCCTGCCACCCTAAGGTATTTAGAAGATTCCAGAACGTATGTAACTTCTCACAAGTTGGTTAGTTTCATTATCTCCTGCAAGATTCTTGGTAAGAATCTGCAGTAAAAATCCTTAAAATGCACATACTCCACTTACTTGCTTTCAAGGACTAGGGAGCAAAGACCCAGGAAGACAATATCCCACTTGAAGGCCAACCCTCTGAGTGGCAGCTCAAAGATAAATGCTACAGAATGAACTCCAGAGCTCTAGGCTCAGATTCCCTGATCTAGCAGTTGAGAGGAGTAGAATCACCAAAGCCTGCCAAGTCCTTTTTATCTCTGAACCAACTGTTCCATAGTACACCAAGGTAACTGCAGGTAGCCATGTTTGGATGATGTGACTATACCCCATGGAACACACCTAAACAAGGTGGCCCCGTCCATTTGAACTGGGGGACAGGGCTGGTAGTTAAGAGCTGAGTCATGCTAAGAGCAGTGCTCTTAAGCCAACCAGCAGCAGCAGCAGCAGCAGCAACATCCCCTGGAGACGTGTTAGGAATGCACCTTCACACTGGAGGTTTTTAATTTGGGGTTGGTTGAACCACGGATGGATGCAGTACCCACAGAAACAGTCCTCTCTCCCTGGATTCTGATGCTAACTGAAGTCAGAGAAATTTTGCCCTTCGAGAATGGAAGTCCATGAACTTCTACGGCTAAGTCCCTCCCTCAGTCGGGTGGCCCAACTGCTTCTTTGAATTCTATAAGACACCCAAATATATTTTCAATAAATCAAATATATTTTTCCTTAAGCTACTTCAAATTGGCTTCTGTTACTTGCCACCAGGAGAGTCTTAACTAATACAGCTGGTTGAGCCTGGGATAATAGAAGCAGACAGCTCCAGCCCCAAGTCACACCACACTTAGTTCCCAGGCTGGCCCACCTCCTGCTCCTCTGGGGGCAACTGCCCAGCCCTTCCTCGGGCCCCTTTCCCACCTGCATTTCTTTAGATTTGTCCTTTTATTAACTTATGTTTTGCATTTTACTTTTCTAATTGATAAATAATAATCTTATATGTTTATGGGGTACAATATGAAGCTTTGATGCACTTACGTTTGTGAAATGATCAAATCAAGTTAGTTAACATAAACAATGCATCACATGATTTATCACTGTTAATGGAAAGAACACTTAAAACCTACTCTTTTAGCCATTTTGAAATATACGTTATTATTAACTACAGTCACTATGCTGTACAACAGGCCACAGAACTTACTCTTCCTGTCTAACTGGAACTTGGTCCCCTTTGATGGACATTTCCCCTTTCCCCTCGTCCCTTAACTACCGTCAGTCTAGAATCCAACAGGCTGCCATACCCTTGATTTTCCCCTCTAGTCAACTCCTAAGGCTCCTCCCAGACTGCTCCTGTCTTCTCCAAGGTGGAGGTATCCCCCGCCTGGTCTCAGGGATGCATTTCTTCTCTGTTTCCTTTGAGAGATCTGGAGGATTCTCATGGAGCATCCAGGATCACAGATTAGTAAGAGGCACCTTCAGACACCAACCAAGGCTGCCTGACCCCAAAACCTATGTTCATTCCCTGTATCACTGTATTTCATCTGCAGAGCATCTCCTTAATCCTCTTTCCTGTCCCTGTATGAGGAGAGAGGACCAAGCCCAGAGCATCTCCAGTCCCCACTCGACCTAAGGATCATGAGCTACAAAGCAACAGATTTTACCCTTCATCTTACTCACCCTCTTTTTTTGGCGGGGACAAGAGTGCATGTGTGTACAGTAAGTTCAGTTCCAAATGCCTGTCTGTAAGTACATTTGTACTTTGCAAGTCCAAAGAACCCAGTAAGGGTTAAGCTTGTAATCGCCAGATCCATTTTCACCAAACAGAAGAGTTGGTGCTTCGCATGATCTGATATGTGCTCTGATATATGCTCTTTCTCTAAAATAGCACAAGTCCTTCTACTTTGAAGATCTATTAAGACGGGCAACTGCCTCCTTTTCAAGCCCTCTATGATGGAAGTCCCGAGTGGTTGTGCTACGGACATCACTTGGGCCTTACGGAGACTTGAGGGGCCCTGAGTCTCTGGAATGGTCCATGGCTCACATCAAGCAACAGCACTTCCTCCCTGGCCTCCACATTCTCAGACTTTATCCTTCCCCAGACCCGAATTAGGCTGATGAGCCTCCATTCATACTGCTCCTCTTCAGCCACAGACACAAGAGTCATTCTGCTTTTTTTGATTTTTGCCAATTTCGTCCCATCCTGTTTTGCTGATGATAGTCGATGGCCTGGGCGCAGCATTATTTTGCATGTTGCCTGATTTACTCTCAGTCCCTTACAATCATGCCACTGTCTAAAAATTTATCCCATTTTCACTTGCAATATTCATTTTCTCACCACTTTCAATTTTTGAAATTATTATTCCACTTTGGTTTCCATCGTAACCATATGTCTCCTCCGACTAGCATTTTCAACACACTCACGCGCTGCTTCTCCACTTATCGGTCATGATGATAACAACGTTTGTAAAACACCTTCAGTCTAAGCACAAACACCACAAACATGCTCTAACAAATCAAGTGACAACCAAGTACAACCGCCAACGCCATCTGTTGGTGGCAGGAAGAAGTTGAAGTGATTTTGCTATGGGAGCAAGGACGGACAAACCTTGTCAATAAAGCTTTATTGGGACACAGTCATGTCTATTCATTTAGGACACACGTGTCAGCCTTTGATGTACAGTGGTATATTTGTATAGTTGTGACAGAAACCACCGGGACTTCAAAGAATAAAGGATAGTCATTCATCTCTATCCATAGGAGACTAGTTCAAGGATGCCCACCCATGAATCCCCAAATCCAAAGTTGCCAAATCCCTTTTATAAAATGATATCATATCCATACATAGCCCAAACACTTTCCTGTATACTTTAAATCTTTTCTGGGTTACTTATAATATCTAATACAATGTGAATTATATGTAAACAGTTGCTATGCCATATCTTTTTTTTTTTTTTCTGTATAAGGGATCGAACCCAGGAGCACTTAACCACTGAGCCACATCCCCAGCCCTTTTATATATTTTATTAAGAGACAGGGTCTTTCTAATTGCTTAGGGCCTCCTTAGTTGTTGATGTGGCTTTGAACTCATGATCCTCCTGCCTTAGCCTCCTGAACCACTGAGATTACAATTGTGTGCCACCATGCCTGGCCTATGCCATATCTTTTAGGGAGTGATAACAAGAAAAAAAGTGTGTGCATGTTCAATACAGATACAAATGTTTGAATATTTTTAATTTGGGGTTGATTGAACCATGGATGGATGCAGTACCCACAGAATCAGATGGCCAACTGTATTTATGATCTGGCCCTTGACAGAAAGAGTTTACCAACCCCTGCTCTGGAGCATTTATGAAAATTAATAAATGTAATGTTTGCAATCAAGGAATGTAAAGCTACAGTGCATTCCAGGGCTGGATAGAAGGCCCCGGTGAAAGTCATTTGCATGAGACCTGAGAGCCTTTTGAGAGAACATCCTAAGTAAAGAAGGGATCCGACTGGAAATACCTGACCCAGTAAGTCAATGAAAGAAAACTTCTCATTACTACATGGAGGCTATGACTCTAACTTATCCATAGCTATTCCAAAGATGCATCTGTAGATCTTATAGGTGAGTGAGCTTGTCTCAGTCAGATGTCACCTCAATAATGCTGCATAACAAACCCTCCCCAAACTCAATGGCACATAGCAGAAAGCATGTATTCCTCACTTGGGCATCTGTGGGTCACCAGGGAGGCTCTGCCTCAAGCCATGGGTCTGCAGTGTCTAGTCCCCTTCCCCATGTCTCATTTTTCTGGGTCAGTGATCTATCCAGAGGGATATATTCTTTTCCTGGTAGTGGCAAAGCCCAAGGAGGCAAGTCCAACTGCCCAAGCACATGCCTAGCTTCTCTTGCTTTGCATCTGCTAACGTCCCATGAACCAAAGCAAGGCGCAAGCCCACACCCAATATTAATGCTTGGAAAGTACACTCCTCTCCTAGTGGTTTGGAGGAAGAAAATGAATATTTGCTGAACAATAAGACACCTAAATAAAGACTGAAAGGCCTGTTTCATCAAACTCTATAGAACTTTGGGATGCCTCCAAAATAGTGCATGCAGGGACAGTGAGACTGTCTCCTTCCTCTGCCTCCACCACAAATCATCTTTGTTTCTGGCTTTGGTGGTCCCTTGAGAGGTGGCAGCAGTAACAGAGACCAGTGACACAACACTGAGGCAATGGTGGGGCCTGGTGGACACTACTGAACAACACCAGAGCACAACAGGGAACCCAGGAATGCAGAGAGAGAGGCTGGGGTGGCCAGCGGAGCTGTGGCAGAGCCAGAAGTTCCCGGCACCTGCAGAGCAGCCATGGTGGGGGGGGGCGGGGCTTACGGTGCCCAGTGGAGCAGCAGCACCCCCTAGAGGACGACATGGTAGGCAAGGAAATAGCATCCTGGTCCAAAAGGGCCAGAGCCATCTGGGGGGTTCTTGAGACACCACAGGTAGATCTCTCACAGAGTTCTAAGCCAGGACACAGGCAATAAAATGTGAGTCATTTCTTTTCCTCATTATCTCACTGATATGGATCCTGAAGAAATTTAGATTATACAAACTGGGATATCTAACCCTGAATCCCACACCCCTTGGTGCAGAGAACAGAGTCCCTTAAACACACACACACACACACACACACACACACACACACACACCACAAATACCTGCAGATACCACCCATTTAAAAGAAGCAGGAAACTTAGCTGCTCCCAGCACTTCCTTCCTTCCTTTCATGGACTCATCAAATGTAGATTTCTACCCATTCCAACCCAGACACGTTAGTGAACTGGAACTAATCCTGTGCCTGGGGACAGAGCAGCCTCAATTCTGAAGTCTCTGGAGAGGAGCCCTGGAAAAGCCTCCGTGGGCAGAAGCTCCTCCCTTCCCTCCATCTGTCCAGCCCACCAGGCCCGGGAGCTGGTGATCATTAAGCAGTGAGAGCTGCCCTGATGGTGGCTAATGGCAGGCCTAAGTACTCGTTACCCAAGGAACCCCTGGGGTTGGCTGGCTGGCTGCATTGAGTGATCCTGCAGGCCCACGGAGCCGCTCCTCCTAATGAGAAGATTGACTAGATGCTGAATCGGAGCCCAGGAAGTGTCTGGGGAGAGGAAGGGCGCCCTGCCAAGGCCCTCAGTGAGGGCCCAGGGTGAGAACACAGCTCTCCTTTTTCTGTGCCCCACGGCTCCAGTTGCTGGACCTCTCTGTAGGGGTTGAATGGACTTCTGGACCAGATTTCACCTCTGCTCTATCCCAGGCACCATTCCCATGACAGCTTTTGCCTACCAGAACTGTCCTTGTCACCCAATTCATTCTGCTCTGGTCACAGGACCTCCAGTTCTCTCCCACCCACTTCCATCACCCCTGTGTTTCATCTAATAGTCAGTATCCCACCAGTGACCACCCTGCGTTTCTCCCAAGTGTTCAAGCCTTTCAGAATGCCTTTCTCTTCTTTGACCCCCCACCATATCAATCCGTCACCAACTCCTACTGAGTTTTCCTTCTAGATTTCTCTGAAATCTGTCCAGCCCTCTTCCCCTTCCCTGTCCAATTTCCCATCGTCTCTTTCTTAAACCACTAAGCGGGCCCCAATGTCAGGGACCCTGTTCTACCCATCTTTGCATCTCAAATGTTGCATCTACACCTGGCCCAAGATAAGAACTCAGGAAATTTTTGTTGAAAGGATGGACCAAAAAAAAAAAAAAAAATGAATGAGGAATTGTTCTCCGTGTGCCGGCCACGCCATCCCCAGCACTTGCGGTGTGTATTTGGACTAGTCACTTCTCTATTCTGAGCCTCTGTTTCCCCACCTGTTGAATCTAGGTAATTCACTCTTAGGTAAAAAGATGAAAATAAATAATAATTACTAAAGAAATTAGTTCTATTAATAATAATCTGAGAGACAATGACCTAAGCCAAGCAGGGTAATAAGAAAGCCTCTGAAAGTGGCTATTCCTATCTATAATAGCCAAGGGACTCAGGGGCCTCTAGTCCAATGCTTCTATGATATTTTTTACCTTTTCCTTATAATTAACTCTTCTTGACAAAATGGTGGCTGTGCTCCAGCATGAATCCATATCACCAATAAAAAAGAAGGGGAAACACTAAGGGCAAAGAATAAAAGGGATAACTGATCTCCTTGGAAGAACCACACCCACTTCCCATTCAACTAGACAATAAGGCGTTGGACTAGGCATCAAACATGGCTGAGTGAGCGAGCCAGGGCTCACAGCTGCAGGTCTGACTATATTGATTTTTTGAAGTAATTTATATTGCAATGATATTAGAGGCCCACAGAATTATTAGGAGGCTGGACCAAATGAGATTGGAAAAGAAGCAAGGGCTCCCACAAGGGCCAAAACATAGCACACGCCCTGGCCAGGATGCTGTGGCCAGTGCAGCAGGACACCCTGACACCAGCCACCACTGCTGTGGCCATAGGGCCTCACCATGGCCTCTACAGTCAAATTGCCAACCTCAGTCCTTTTTCTGCATCATTTGCTCCAGGTTGAAGATCCCAGGTCCTACAACTGATGCTCAAGCCCAGTGTCACAGTGAAGGTCCTGGCAGGAACTGGGTGCTCCGAGAAGTGTTTAATAAAGAGGCTGTTTATAAGCAGGGGAGAGGAGAGGACAACCACAGAATGGTTCGGCTTCCTGGGGCTGATCACAGAAACACGCCGTTATCAGCCTAAAGAGGGACAGAGTGGATACTAGAACCCAAAAAAGAGTTCTGCAGAAAAGGCCATCGGAAGGCACTACGACCTTCTAGACAGGAACTCAGTGGGTCAGCCCTGGGTGGTCCAGTTGCAAGGGATCAAGGAAAATGAATACCTGATCTCATTTTCTCCCCCCCCTCTAATCTCCTCTAACACTCCCCATTAACCAACCAGAACCTAAAGAGCAATGTACTCGCGGACAGAGTTGATAAAATCAGTTTCTGGGGTCACAGAGTTGAGAAAAGAAGGTGCCAAAGGATCTGAGAAGCCAATGAAAATAAGCTAACACAAGCCACCATTTCTACCTCTTCGCATCCGTTCTACATAAAACATTGACATACCAAGTCCATCGGCTTCTGTTTCATTGCAGGATGGTGTCAATCCAGTCAAACTCTCTGTGGAAATCTAAACTTGTAGTCACCACCAGCCCTACCCACATAAGGTAGTAGAGGGGAAGGAGAGTTAAAAAGCTGACATGAAGCTTTGCTGCCACTGGCCAAACTTCTAGAGCTAAACTCAAGGCCAAAGTTGGCATCAGTCCACATTCTCCTTGGCCTCTAAGAACACCTTGACTGGATGGGATTTATGACCAGGTGGGGACAACCCAACTCTTTCTTCCTGTGAGATCCCAGTCCTGCTGCTCATGTCTTTATCTGGATGCCACAGTTTCCCATTGATCAGGATATTGCACAAGAGAGTAGTACTAAGAGATGTCATGGTAGCGATGCAGTTCCAAAAAGAATTCTTCTTGCTCCATTTTGTGACAATAATCAATTTTCCATTGGCAGCCAGGATCAATCATCACCTTGACCTGCATAAAGATGCTATCATCATCCGGTTGATTTAGCTGCACCAGGTTTCCACGTGGCCAAGAGACTCTCTCGGCTTCTAATTCCCAGTGAAGCCCTCTAGCATACCAGTGGTTCTCCAGCTGTGACCCTCAGACCAGCAGCAGCAAAACCTTAGATCTTGTTAGAAATGCACATTCTCAGGCCACCCCTGACCTGCTGAACCAAGACCTCTGGGGGTGAGATGCAGCAATCTGTGGCTTCCAAAGTCTTCCAGGTGATTCAAATCTCAAAGTTGGATATAAGATTGGCAAATGTCTAGAAAAGGCCAGACCATCACACTCTGTCATGTCTACTCAGCCCAGACTTTGTACTGTGAAAGCAACTACAGACAACACATGACCACATAGGCCTAGTTGTGCTCCAATAAAACTTCACCTACAATGAAGTGTGAATTTCCTATCATTTTCACATCATAAAAATATTATTCCTTTTTTTAACTGTTTGAAAATTTAAAAACTATTGTTACCTCCAGAGTCATAAAAAATAAAAACTCATCGTGGGCTGGAGGTGACCATGGATGGTAATTTGCCCGCCTCTGTAGTAGACCATTAACAGACTCCCAGATACTCAGGATGGCACTTTAAATCCTGGATCCCAGAGAAGCATGCCAGCTTGGGGAATTTGAACCAAAAAAAAAAAAAAAAAAAAAAAACCTGCAAACCTTATTCTCCTCTGCCAATGGCTGAACAGCCTCCTGGGACACAGGAAGGGTGGAAAAGGGCAGAGAGTAGATCTCATTGGGTGGGAGGACAGACGAAAGACATCCTTCACACTCAACCTCGGGGCAGAAGGAGGGAGATGTCCCCATGAGCACCCTGGAGGGAACACTACCTCAAAAAGAAAGGAACCATGCTGCCGCCAGCACCAGAACTGCCAGATCTCTGCTGTTCTCCTCCGAGTCGCCTGGTGGCCTGTGTCATGTCAATGCAACCCGAATCCCACGCAGACAGCAGGTTCAGATGTTCTCTGCCACCACAGCCCCTGTGTACCCAGGGAGGTTTCACAGATGCTTGTCTCTCTGCAGAACCCAGTTCATCAAGTCTTACTAAAGCCCAGCCTCAGCCTGAGGGGCAGGTCAGGGCTTGACACCAGGTAAGACACCAGGTAAAGCACCCCGTGTGAACCGTGATGTTTCCCTTGGGCACTCAACAAAGCCACTATCAAAATTTCAGTGATGTTCTCTTGCACTTAAGGTGGTCACTTGGCACATTAATCAGCCCTTCAGGCCACTGTTAGGCCAAGGCCACTGTGAGGGGTAAAGAACATACATATGCACCTCCATTCCTCACCTCCAGCAACACACATGCCCCACACGTCAACCCACACCCGCACACCTCAGGGAGGTTCCCAGACAGTATGCACAAGCGACTCTGCACACACACCTGTACACTAACACACAAACACATGAGCCTTTTTAAAAAATAGATCTGTACTGCAGAAACCACTCCAAGCTACCTACTTAGGGAGCCCAGAGACCCTGTAGGGGAGACAGGTCATGGGCGGGTAAAGGAAGGAATCTTGAAACCAGACCCAAATGGAGCAGAAGCAGGCAGGTTCCCCTGAAGCATCTTATGCCCCTCACAATGGCAATCAACACCTCAGAAGCTGGGAAATGGAAAAGTGGCCGACAATCCACTTAGTGAAGTGGCCACCTGGAATTGATTTCCTCAATAGTGAGAGAGAGAGATCAAGGGCTGGTGGGATGGACTAAGAAGGGCCTTCCTATAATGAAGACAACCCAGCCCTAGAGACACCTGGATCTGGGTTCCAAGTACACGATTAGCTGTGTGATCTTGAGCAAGTTACCTCACCTCTCTGAGATGGTTTCCCAGTGAGGGATCAGTGAGATAATGCAGAGTCAGTAACTGGGACAAAGCCTGGGTTAAGTGGCAATCCACAAAGGCTATTTCCCTCACTGTGGAGGGAGAGTGAGGGGCACACCACCCCTTCTCCAGCCACCAAATCCTGGGTGTTCTATCATAATCTCACTCCTGTTACCAAGCTGATTTGGCCCCTGGTTTGGGGGGTGTTTGTCTTATATCCGGCTCTGGTGCTGGGATTCTGTCCTCTGGCTGCATCTCCGACGGTGACCCTTTTCTTCCCACTCTGCTTCCTCATTTGACTGCTCTGGCTTTTTCTACTTTTTCCTCTCTCCCTCCTTCCACCTTTCCTTTCTTCCCTCCATACTGCCTTCTTTTCTTCCCTCCCTCCTCCCTCTCTCCCTCACTCTTTCCCTCCTTCCTTCCTTTCTCCTTCCTGTCTACACTAGGTCTGATAATCTACAGCATGTCCAATGCCATGCTAGGCATGCCGCCCCATGGACAGTCCCAGAAACAAGACAGATGCCGCCCCTGACCTCCAGGGCCTTCACTCAGAGGGGAGAGATGGGACGTGAACAAATATATAGCAGGATGTTCAAATGGAAGGGTCAGCCAGGGCGCCCAAAGGCAATCGCGCTCATATTTCAAAGGCAGTGCTAGACCATATGCAGAATTTGCAAAGGAGGTTGTCAGAATCAGCTTCACATCAAGTGCACATGCAGGTCAAGAGTTGGAATTGGAAATATTTTGGCAGAGAATTTCTTGGAGTGAGCTGCGCTGTGGATCCCAACCCCACCCAGGAGGAGGAGTGGGAGGGGAGGCTGGGGGAGGCCCTAACACTCTTCACAGCAGTTGATTTTTTTTTTCTCTAACCTCTGGGCACCAGAGAGCCTGTGCCCCAGCTACCCCCTTTAAAGTCAGGGGTGAACATGTGATTTTTCTTTGGCCAACAAAATGTGCCACTCAGAGACAGAAGCATTTCTTGGTAGTCCTCAATTCCCCAGCCCCCTCCCCCTTGCCGTGGAAACTATAGAAGTATTCTTTCATTATTCAGTTGTATTATAGTTATTCAACACGTCAACATGTGTGTCAAGTACAGGAAAGAGGAAATATGGTCAACATCTGAGTGAACATCCGGCAACTATTTAAGGTAAAAATTCTTATATGGAGCAAAGATTAGGCTCACTAAAAATACCTACTTTTTTTTTTCTCCTGCAACATTCTATTATGGCAAGATACAAAAACATAAAATTTACCACTTAACCATTTATAATTGTACCATTCCACAGCCTTCTGCACATTCACATTGTTCTACCTCCAGAATTTTCTGTGGGAGCATTTTTGATATGGAGGTCCCCTATATCAAAGCAGCCTGGGACAATCACCTGGAAGACAATCACCCTTAAGGGCTGTCTGGATCCATAGGGGGACTGAGAGCCAGAAATTAATTTGTGTGATATCAAGTCACTTTAATCGGGGCCTGTTTGTTAACTCAGCATAATGAAGCCTCATCCGATCAGTGCACAGATACTATGGCCTCACCCCAAATCAAGAGATTATGGCTTTGAGAGACCTCTTGGAGATCTTAATGCAGGAACCCTGTAGTTTTACTTGAGAAACCCAAATGTCAAGAGCCTGGCTGCTGCAGCCTGTGGAGCAGAGCTCAGGGCTACAGATGGGGAAGAAAGAGTTTGCCAGAGCCAAAGAATGACAAGCTCCCTGTGGACCTGTTATAAATCAAGTGCAAGAGACAAAGACAGAGTAGAGGATATTTCAGGTCCTGTCAAGGAGGGTCGTGTGCAAGCCCCCATCTGAGAAAATGCAGAGGCACCGCCGGTTTCCTAGAGGAAGGAACCCACCCACATACAGATGCAGGTGGTCTGGACCAGGGACTGCAGATGAGAGATGCCCAGCCATGAGGCAGCACCTCTGAAGTCCCTCAAAAGCACCCAGGAGAGATGAGAGTTCACTTCAAACACCTGCCAAAACCAGAGTGTTGAAGCTGTCACCACCTTGGTAACAGTCAAATGAAGACGTCGCCTCCCTTCCGTCCTGGAGGCAACAGAAACCTGGCTTGCACCAAGGGAGAGGGTTAGAAGGACAAGGAGAAAACTCCATCCCTACATCTCCCTTCCCAAGAGAGTCCAGCGTGCAGTGAGCCCAAGTGGAGGAGGGGAGAAGTCTCCCCTTTAAGACAAGATTGTGGGGCTGCTTATTTGAATGACTCAGTTAGAAACCTAGTTGAAACTTAGAGCATCCATAGGACTCTTTGTGGTCACGTAACAACCACAGATGTCAGAAGCCTGCTGGGTTTTCATGGAGAAGCAGAAGAAGAACTAGCCCCTGCAATTGGGACCGCGGGAGACAAAAATAAAGTTGCCTTATGATCACATCTCCCAAGGCATGCTTCCTCCACCTCATGGTACAAACAAACCAACAAATATTTTCTCTGAGATCAGCAGAGTCACATAAAAGATTTGACAGGAGTGTTACAGCTAAAGAAACTGAATCAAAATGAGAACTGGCCAGCCACAGGCACAGAACAAGAAAAGTCACTTAGAAAAACAATGGGTGTGTCCATCCCAACCCTGAGGGTCCAGGTCACCATGGGCCACAGCCTTGACCTCTTCCATTTCCAATGGCATGTCAGTGACAAATGTAGAGATATCTCTGTAGGATATCTCAGCTTCACATGTTACAGTTTTCAAATCGTGTAATTAAATCCTCTTGTTCTAATCCCACCTGTACCAGGTGTGGCAGAAATGATCAGTTGGCTTTTGGCATCTACTCCCACCTCCTTCTCTGGGAATTCCTGTATTGGAAAGGCTGCAAAGATTTTTTTTTAGAACCCTATATTTCCTAGACTCCCTTGCGTACTGAGTGATCAAGTTCTGGCTAAGAAATAGGTTTCACTGATCAGAAGCCCTGGGGGCTATTTTGCAAATGAGGAAGAGGCAGAGGTTGTCTTCCTGCTGACAAGCAGAGGGTGGAGACACCCGTAGGCTTCTGTCTGTCGCTCTGTGTTTCAGGGTTCAGGTGATTGTGATGGCAGGTGTGGATTCCCAAACCCTGGCTCACAGACATAAACTGCATATCTTTGACCTTCATGACTTCAGGGTCATCCCTCTGATCTCCCACCATCCAGATTACGTCAAAGGTAACTTCTCCCCTAATGGATTCCTTCCACTGGGAATCATACCTGCAGGCCCAGCGTGGTATTTCGGCTCCAACCCCTCCAGTGATTTTGGAAGCACCCAGTTCCTCATATGAAATGAACCTTTTTCTTCTTAAAATATCCAGAGTTTGTCTTCAGAACTAATCCCTGCCTGATGCACAGAAACCCTTCTAAATTATAATTTAACTTCTTATTTGGTGGCCACAAACAATGAAAGCTATGGTCAAAAGACACGAGCAGTCATTCACCCAAGTGGTGATACTTGTCAATGAGGTGTGATGCTGTTCATCAGACTCTTAGGAAGTTCATGGGCCTTCATTCCTCAGTTGGAGCAACTCTGGAGCACAGATCAAGCTGTGTTTCTCCATACAGAGTAGACTGAACCCTGGACAGGGATGAATTCACCAAGGAAAATGTTCCCCTGTTAGGCCTTGAGGGAAACAGACTACCTGGATTTCTCTGGTGGTTCCCCAACTTTGTACTCATCCCAACACCCCAGAAGTCCTTGATCTTCCCAGGTCTTCCTGGTAAGTCCAGCCCTCCAAGGCCCTACTGCCCAGATCTGGACAACTTGACATGTCCACCCTCCCCTGCCCTTCTGCTGCTCCCTACAGGATCCCTCCTATGACAAAATCACCTCACGGTGGAATGATCCAGTCACTACCCACCAGGAAATACTGGCAAAGCCCAGTTTCTAGGTATTTCCACCTAGGCCAAATGCATCTCAGAAATAGAGCAGGCTGTGGTTCCCACCAACACAAGCATCAAATTCAGTGCCTCGGCAGGGACAGGGATGCCACTCCAATGACTTCCTCTCAACCTTTGCTTTGCCGTCTGTTCCATTTGAGCTGCCTGAATACCAGACACTCTTGAAGGCAGAAACTATGCTCATAGGGACTTTACATTCCCAGCACCCAGCTATGGAGTATGCAGAGAGCAGGCGCTTGGGGACAGTGTGTTGATGAATAAATGACACTACTGGTCCTTGCCACGGTCCCCTTGCCCTTTACACACCAGCCACCAAGGACGGCTTTCATCTCATCTCTCCCACTCTCTGCCTTCACGTTCGCCTTTCTTACCGTCTTACACACTCCATCTTCAAGTCACCACTTATACCTCCACTTTCCCCAGAAACCTTCTTTGACTCCGTGGACCTAGTTGATCCCATTTGACATCCTCAATAGTCCCTGCAATCCCTCCCTCATAGCACTCATCTCCCCCAGGAACAACTTGTCCAAGTATCTATCTTCCCCACTGCACGATAGGCAGCAAGGAGGCAGTAGCCCTCACACCCTGGAAATATTCGATGAATAAATGAATGAATTTCTCTCTGAAACACAGGCATTAATTAGGACCTTGCTCTCCAAAACGCTCAGTAGAGTGCCTAGCCACAGAACACCAAAGGGAACTCCAGTCTGTGTCTGCCCATCCAGAAGACAGCCTACCTTGTCCCCGGTTTGTCATGCTTAACTCACCCAGGAGGTCTTGCTGGTCTCTTGGGGACTCCTATTTGTGTCCTCTTATATCCTGTGTTGACTACAGCAGGTTGCTTTTACCCTTTCTCTATCTTCTTTTCCTTGTGTCATTTTTAGCCTATTTTATTCCTTCTTATTATATTTTATTTATTACTATTTAGAAGAAAGTTCTATCGTAAGAAGGAATAACTAAGCCACTGATTTGACCTAAACAAGAACATTAAATGTCACTCACTCCCCATCTCCTCCCATTTGTCCCTACAAGCTAGCACCAAAGAGCCATCTCCCCTGTCCACAGGCATCAGTCTGGTCCAGTCCTGGGAGGCCCTGAGACTGCAATGCTTTTCCACAAGGGTGGTGAGATCTTTACCACCAAAGGTCACCACATCTGATCACAAAGGAGAACAAGGTACCAGATTCCTGGCCCCATGTAGTGAACAGGTTCAGTTTCAAACCCAACCCTGTAGTTAGGTGCGTCTGTCTGTACTTCAGGCTTAAGAACCTTCATCTCTAGAAAATGACTGGAAAGTGGATGAATTAAAGAATGAATGAATGAGCAAGTGATGGAGTAGTTGGGAGAACGAGTGAGTGAATGGACAGACGATAGATGGAGGAACTCGTGAACCACTGAATAAATAAATGAATGAATTGACGAGTGGCAGATGATGAATAAACAAATGGAGGGGAAGTGAAGGATGAAGAAGTGAATGAATGAACAAGTGGGGGAGTGAAGGAGTGAATCGGTGGGTGAGTGAAGCGATAGATCAATTAATAACTGAGCTAGAGCGAGCCCAGTAACCCCAGCGCCCACCAGGCCTGCTCTTGGGACTGGAAAATGGAGCTCAATATTAAAAATACAATAAAGTAATTAAAAACAAAAACCTGTGACATCAGAGCTTATTGATTAGTGTCCCCAAATCAATAGTCTCCTGGACCAGTCTTCGGTGCGGCTTCCTGACCGGCTCCCCTCTGACCACGTGGACTGTCACTGGAGCCGTGGACAGTCTGGAAAAGACAGATTGAGGGAAACCTTGCTGGATGTTGAGAGGTTTGTGTGTTTGGCTCTTTTCCTTAGCTGTGCTTTAGAATCACCAGGGGAGTTTTTACGAGATAGTTCTGATTTACCTGGATTGGGAGGAGGTGGGGGGGCAGAAGGCAGAAGGGAGGCAGGTATAGTTTAGTTGTTTTGTTTGTTTGTTTGTTTTTTAAATCTTTGTAAAGTTTCTCCCATGATTCCAATGTGCAGCCAGGATTGGAAACCACTGATTCCACCATAAGTGAAATGTGGATGTGGGTCCTTGAGCATCAGCATTTCCATACCAGTTATATCAACAGGTAACCAAACAAAAAAAATTAGAATTAGCCTTTCTGGTGTTCTTTTCACCAAGGAATATGTGGAATGAACACCCTCAGTCTACAGGGTTGATTTCATTGCGTACCCTACCTATATTGGAGGGCTCATCCTCCTGCCTCAGCCCATACTCTTGGCTGATTTTTCAGGACTGGACAGTAGGCCCAAGGGGCAGAGAGTTGGAGTAGGGCAAGACTTGGGAATACAGCCCAATCCTAAGAAAGAGTGAAACACAGGAGGAAAGAAACTTACATATGACTTGGTTATTTTAAAAATTTTTTCTTACATTTTGATATAGTCATGTTAACATCGTAGTATCAAAATAATCAGGGGCTGGGGGATAACTCAGTGGTAGAATGTGCTTAGCATGTTCAAGACCCTCGGTTCAGTCCCCAGCATACACATTCACACACACAAAATCGTCCACATAAAATACCCCATCTGCCAAAATGTCACACTTAGAAGACAAGATCACAGACTAGTCTTTGACAGGCCAGGAAACAGCAAGATCCCTATCAGCCACCTGGCCAAAAGGCAGGCAGGAAATCAGGTGGCGAGCAAGCCAACCACTTGGAAGAGGAACGTGGTGTTCTCGGGGCCTAGAAACCAGAGATCTGGGAGGAGCTGCTCTGCTTCCGTGGAGGGGCTTGAGCTTGGACCACCTGGCAATTTGTATCTTGTTTCTTTCTTGCCCGGGTTGCCTTCATTTTTAGGAAAGCTTTTCTTGGAAGGTCATTCTACTTCATACACTGTGCCAAGAAGAGATGAAAGGAAAGGCTTGGAGCCAAACGAGAACAGAGAAAACCAATGGGTCTCTTGGGATGAGGAAAAAACAGAGAAGCAGGACGGGGGTGGAACATGGAGAGCTGCTCACCCATTCCTGGGTACTTGTTCCAGAGGAAGAGGAAGGAATGGGAAGGAGAGAGGCTGTGAAATTTGACATTGGTAGGAGGTAAACTCAGGATCAATAAAAGGAAGTGTTCCTTCACTCGGCAGAGAACAAGCTTGAGGAACTTCATTCCAAGGAGGGATGCAGATGGAAAAATAAAAATAAGATCCTAAAAGCCGCAGATATGTGTTGGGTTATTGAAAGGAGATGAAGATGTTAAGGTGACATTGACTGCTATCCCCTTCCTTGTCTTTAGCCCTCTAGAACATGACCAGATGCTGGCTGCGGGCACCCAGGAGTGCTCCTAGAGGCAATGCAGGGGTCTCATGTTGATCTAGGGTTGCCAACTGCCACTAACTCCCTTGCTTCCTTCTTCCTTCCTAAGAAGCACCAGTGACAGGTTCCATCTGTTAAACACCTTCTATCTTCCAGACACCATTATTTTACACTCACTGTCTAACTTAAATCAAGCATCCAAAAAGCACCCGTGAACACTGTTTTTCGGTACTCGCCACTTTACAAGATTCTACGGGTAGTGGAGAATTTATGCCTCCATCCAGGTCTTCAAGGAGTCAAAGAGACATGTGAGAACACCGAATACATATGCATAACTTATTAAATAATTGATATGCATTTAAAAAAACCCACTAGAAATGATTGACAGATATAGGAAAATACTGCACGTTTGAGATGACAAGATAAGGCAAGCATGGGGGCTGAGGACTTAGCAATCGTGTGTTGAATGCAGAGATGGTAAGTGACATGGAGTAAGGCCCTGGCTGAAGACACTCTACTTTCAAATCCCAGCTTTCCCAGCTATAAGCTGTGGAATTGGGGTAAGTTACTGCATCTCTCTAGACCTCAGTTTCTTTTATCTATAAAAGATGAATGACCATGTCTTTCTCATGGAGTTGTTGAAGGAGTCGATGAATTGATGCATGCAAAGTACTGAGGACAGGACCTGAGACATGGGACATGCTCAATAAGCATTCATTATCAGTACTGTTATCTCTGGTAGGGGCCACCCTGAGAAGACAGGTGACCCGGAAGGCAGGCCATTGACCTCCCCTGCTGGGCGGCTACCTGGGGAACGAGACCCAGATTCCTTACCCAGCCTGCAGAGCTCCAGCCGCGCTGCCCAACTCACTCCCCACTCTCTTCTCCACCATCCCTCCTGCCCACTGCCCTTCTCGCTGTTCCTTGGATATGACAACGAGCTCTTTTCCACCCGGCGTGTTCATGCGCCACTTCCTCCTGCCTGGAGTGTCTCTCCTCCCCCGTTCTTCACATGGCTGGCTCCCTCTCATCCCACAAGTCTCGCTTAAATGTCACTTCCTCAGAAAGGCTTCCCATTGCCATCTGTATTCATGGGGTCCTGGCGGGAAACAATGGCACTTTCACATTTGGATAATTCAAGGAGGCTGGATAAAAGGAGAATTCATACAGGCAGGCAGCAAGAGGCAGGGAGACCACGAGGGACAGGGCCACCCCAAGGCAGGAGGGATTAAGCAAGACAATGAATGCAGCCATCCAAGGTGACCTGTATGGAGAGAGCTAGAATAAAGAGCCCAGCCTCATCGCGTCTCGCCCTGCAGTCTCCTGCCGGGGACTCTCTTTGGATGAACACTATGGTAGCCAGATGACAAGAGGACCCATCTATGGGTTCTATCTAGTTCAGACCATCAGGGAAGAGATCCGGTAAAGAAGGGAAAGGAGACCTGGAGGAGTCAAATAAAGACACCTGGCCCACCATCCCACTCAATGCGTGTTCCCTGTGCTACCCCCACAGAATCTCATTCTTTTTCATCACAGTTACCACAAATTACCTGTATTAAAGGTGCATCCCTCGTAATTGCCACAGCACTGACCTATGATGGCCACACTAACACTGGGTCCCTAGTGGACCACTGGGAACATAGTAGATACTTAGTAAATGTTTGAGACAAATGATTGAGTGACTAAGCTCCCTGCTACCCAAGAAGTGATAGCCAAAGGTCCAAACTGGATTGTCCCCAGATGTGATGCGATCTTCACCTTGGCTCAAACCAGTAGTCAAGGATATCAGTACACAAGTCCAGATCACATGGACAGGTGTCCCCTATAGGCACAGACGGTCCCTAGAGGGACAGAATACTTGTTCCAGGTCCCTTGTCCACTTTGAATAAAGCCTCAGTCAACAGCTGAGAATAAAAGACCATCCAACCCCCCCGGGAGGGAACCCGAAAAGAACCAAGAAGGGCAGCTGGAGTTCAAGCCCAGCCAGGAACTGGGCTGCATGGGGAAAGAACCAAGATGCTTCTGCTACCTAACAAACCAGCCTCCTTCCATTCTTCACACCCAGCCAGGATGATTTGCAATTGTAAATCTGATCCTGCCATTCCCCCACTGAGACACTGCCACTCATTTTCTCAACAAACATTTATCCCAGGCCTGTGATGTGCAAGTTTAAACTCCTTAATGTGGTTTATGAGTCCCTGCATATCCTGGCCCCGGACGGCTTCTCCAGCCTCATCACATGGACACCCATGCACACACTCAGATATTCAAATGCAGGCATGCACTCCTCTCCACCCCCATCTCTCTCTCCCTCTAAGTGTCTTTCTCCCTACTAGAAAATGACTTCATGAAGTTGGGACCGAGTCTGTCTTGTCCACCATATTCTTCACACTTAGCCCAGGACATAGCAGGGGCTCCAAATATTGCTGAATAATTGAGTGGATGGATGGGTGGATGGATGGATGCTCTGTGACTGATGTTAAGAGAAATATTTGATTCAGGGCAGTTCAGCAGAAAAATCAATAAAACATACTGAACAGGGGACCAAAGAGAGACAGAGAGAACTTGTCATCCCAGGTTCATCCATGGGATCAGATACGGAAAGGACCCCTGCCCTGATGGGACCCACCATTGAATGAGCTTAGTCACTCAATCATTTGTTTTGCCTATGGGTGCAGAGGGTCGGGGAGGGCCAGGCTGCTGTACTCAGGAAAGACTCTGCGAAAAAAAAAGTGAATATCAGGAGTCAAAGGAAGTGAGGCACGGTGGTAATCATGCTGTCACTGCGCACATTATTAAACATTTATCTATGTCAGGCTCCAAGCTAAGAGTTTTATATATTTTATTTCGTGTAACTGACGGAGGCAGAATATGAACCCAAAGAGTCGGATTCCAGGGCTACATGCTTAATGGATATATTACAACGTCTCTCAAGGCGTGGGCAGAGATGAAACAGGAAGATGTCCCAAGCAGAGACATCCAACAAAGACCAAAATGGCAAGAGGCTGGTCCTGGACAGGATCTGGCAGGGTGTCAGCTCTAGCAAGTATGGAGAAGCAGAGAGCAGAAGACAAGGGAAAGATTGAAGGAGACGACGAGAAAGCAAGATTTTAGAGGTGGCTGCGTGGGCCTTCAGAGGTGGCGTGGAGTCACGGTGACCTGGCGCCTGAGATGGAGCTCTCCATGGGTAACGACCTGGGTGGGTGAAAAGGGTCAGAAAGACAGGACATCAGTTGGGAGGCTTCAGGGTGACCCAGGTGACAAGTGACATGTATCAACTTGGAAGATGTCCAGGGGAATAAAGGAACCCTGGCAGAAGAACACAGCACCGTATCTGAGGAAGGGAGAGGAGGAGTAGGCAGCCCCGTTCGGCCCAGTGGTTCTGTTTTTGTTCTCAGTGCAAACTGAAGTATTGACTCAGTTCTGGCTTCTGCCCCGGACCCAAAAGCTGCTTCTGTTTCCATTTGTCAACACAAGCAGAACGAAAGTCACCAACATTGGTTAATTGCCGTGCTGCCGCATGGAGGGTTCCATGGATCCCAGAGTCATTAGCCGGCCCTGGGTTTAGAGTCACTGACCTCCCGTCTCTCCAGGAGACTGAGGGGGAAGCTTAATTTAATTGACCTGATTAAAAAAACAATTTCTGTGATGACTTCCATGGAAATAGGCCACTAGCAGAGAGACCTTGGGGACAAATGAAAATTCAAATGCCTAAAGAGTTCCGACAGTCAACAGGTCTACCACTGTGAGCCTGATTCCCTTGGATTGGATCCTTGGGTGCTAACCCTTCCCCCAGGTGAGTTCCTTGACCAAGGAGAGCCCACTCAGTAAGGAGATCACTTGGACTCAGAGGTGAAGGGCAGTGCCAGATGGAAGGGCCTGGGAACCCTGTCCTCATAGTCCAACTCCTGTCTGGCTCTCAACCTGAATTGCTCGGAGACACCACTCATTATTCCATTGAGTTCTTCTCCAGGGATTCTGGAGGCCCTGGAGGTGAATTCAAAATCCTAAATGGAGCCTACAGGGATTTGGGATAAAGGCCCAGGCTACCTCTGTAGCCCCATATAACCCTGACCCTCTGTGCGTCAGCACGGTGAGTGGCCCCCCATACGACTCCCAGAGCACCCTTGATGCCCCCTCACTGCCTCTGGGGGAGGAGGTCCCAGGTGTCCCAGGACTCCCGTCGATGGGGCCAATGGGGCAGGAGCAAACTCGCGTAGCTCCATGCTCCACCTTCTGTCCCATCCTTCTGTACTCATTGTCTGGGGCTGCTGTAGCCAATGACCACAAACTAGGGGCTGAAAGCATCAGAATTTTATTGGTGCCCAGTTCTAGAAGCCAGAAGTCTGAAATCAAGGTGTCAGCAGGGTCCCACACCCAACAAAGGTCCCAAGGAGGAAACTCCCTTGTCCCGGCAGGCCTCGGTGTGTCACCATATCACTCCGTTGTCCACCTCCACGTCCACATGGCCTCCGCCTCTCCTCTCCCTGTGTCTTCCTTTCTTTTGTCTTTAATAAAGTCACTGATCATTGGACTTAAGGCCCAACCTGACAGTCCAAGATGATCTCATCTTGAGATTTTTAACTTAATCACATCTACAAAGCTCCTTTTTTTTTTTTTTTTTTTTTTTCCAAATAAGGCCAGATTCACGGGTTGTGGGCTTAGGACATGAGGGTGTCTTTTGGGAACCTGATCAGAGAAGGGTGAGTTGGGTTAACTCTCAAACAGAAGGTCTTCCTGGAAATACAAGTTCTAGATGAGGTTAGGCAGTGCTCCACAGAGGGGACAGGGAGGGCAAAAGCACCCACCAAATGGTTCTCTAAAATGCACCCTAATTTTTCACTAAAACCCTGACAACCTGCAACCCCCAAGGAAACATGGAAGGCACGGAAGTGGACCAGATCCTGAGGCCTGAGCAACGTGCCTCTGCTTCCTCTTGAACTGGGATCCCACATCACAGCCTGCTCATCTTCGCCCTGTTCTAAATGCTCTGAGATCCCATATCCTTCAGCCTCTCCTAAAAGCCTAAGGGAAGGAGCTTGGAGAGGGGAGAGACCCTACGCCTTGGAGTCTGCAGACTGGGTTTGAATCCTGGCCCTGTCATTCCCTGGTTGTTGTCCCCCAGGGCCATCAGGGCAAATGAAACATCAGCCCCTTGCCCAGCATATCATGGGGATTCTGAAAACAGCAGATCCCCTCACGGCCACCTGCTCCTTCTGTCCACATCCAGGAAGGTTCCAAGCCTCCCCCATCCTGCAGGTACCCTCTGATGGGGAGGCCCAAGAAGATCAGTGACCATGAAGAGAGGGAACTGTGACAGACCCTCCACTGAAACAGCACCAAGCAAGCCTGGACGAGGACTCCTCCTTTGTTCTCCAGGACCCAGCGATGCTTCAGCCCTGCCGCCCTGCATTAAGCCATGTCTCGACTCTCTTGTCATTCTTCATCTACTCCACGGGGCTCCTGGGTGGAAGCCAGCACTCCCTGGGTCCCTCAGCCTGCTTCCCACTCCCCCCGCCTTGATGGTGGACCAGGACAGAGCTGTCTAGGTCCTACCCTGGGTGCGGGAAAGTCTAGCAAATCTCATATCCTTCGGGTATGACAGGTTCCAAAGATCACATAAGGTATCTGTGAACAAAGAGACAGAAGGGGACCCGTGAGAAAAAAAAAAAAACATGACCAAATTGGGGGTGCAAACCCTCTGACCATCCACTTCCACGGTTCACTGCTCTGTACTGGGAAATGTCACAGAACGAGGAGGTGGCTGACATTAGGAGGGCCCGTGCCATGTTGGACAATAGCTGAACAGCATCCGCTTGGCAGGAGAGACGGATCCTGAATCCTATGGAACTCCTGGGGCAGATCATTCCCCTCTGGACTGGAGATGTCACCTTGCCTACTGGCTCTTTGGTCCCACCAGCATGGTAACAGTTGCCAAGGTACTATAAGCCAGAAAGTCTTTGTCATCATTACGCACTCCAGTGTCCCAGGGACCATGGTGACTGAAAGGCAACCTAGCCCCAGTGATACAATGCGTGTTTACTGAGGGAACTCTAGACTGGACTCGTCGGACACGCCGGAGCCATTGGGGGTAGTTGGAGGGCGCTGCTACTGGCATCTAGAGGGTGCAGACCAAGGATGAAGCTAAATATCCCATAACACTTGGGACAACCCCCACATCAAAGAAGCATCCAGCCCAAACCATCCATAGGCTGTGAGGTTGGAAAACTCCGGGCAAGACCCTTTACCACGACAACACGGCAAGGAGGCTCTGAGGGGGCGGAACTCCCTCCCGCAGCCAGGGTCATGCCGTGCCATCTCAGGCTTATTGGGTGAGCTGGTTTCCCTCCTAGCACCAGGCCCACCCCTCTCCTGCCGGCAGCCCCACCCCCTGGGGACAGCATTCATGTGGCTAAGATGAAAGATTGGTGCCGCAGGCCCCCATGCCAACTCGCCACTTGATTGCTTTTAATTAATTCTCCTTGATTACAGCACATGGGAGTCGCATCGGAGAGATAAGACAGGCTCTTTATATTCTGTCTTCATTAAAAAGTTTGGATCTGGAAGCTTTTTCAAAGAGCTCTCTGTGTCTCCTTTACTTTTGTGTCATTTTTAATTGAAGAGGGCACAGGGAGATGCGCTGGGCTGAGACTTTGCAAATGAAAGATGGAACATCTGAGGTCCCCTTTGGGGGACAAGGCAGTTGGACGGGGGTCCATTGATCCAGCGGAGATAGCCAGGACAGAGCCGGTCCACTATGGTGGGAAGAGAGGTGTCGGGAGGGAAGGGCGACCGCCAGCATCTCTTTTAGAACCTTACCAACAGCACGTGGCCTGGAGGAACAGGCTCGGAGTCCACACCAGGTGTGAAGGACTGCGGAGGTGAGCCGGGAGATGGTGCAGCGGAGATAACAGAGATGGCAGGGGAGGTGGAGCCCCCTCGATCATCTGTAGCCCTCTTCTCTAGCCAGGACCACCCCCTCCCTAGGGAACCCTGCCCGACTTCTCTCACTGCCACCTCTACTCCTGTGGTAGAAAGCATCTTGTCTTTGCTGTCTGATGCTGCATAAGAAGGTACCCCAAAACTTGGTGGCTTAAAACAACAAACATTGATGATCTCAGAATTCCCGTGCATCAGGAATCCAGGTGCGGCCGAGCTCAGGGCCTCTCCATGGAAGAGCTCACAATACGGCAGCCAGCTTCCTTCCAACCAAGGGAGCGAGGGAGAGAGGACAGTCCAAGTCAGAGTCCTATGGCCTTGGCTGTTTTTTTCTCTTGGTTTGAAGTGACTCCCTGGGACCAGCCTGCATACAACAGGGAGCCATCCCACTGGGTGTGAATACAGGGAGGTGGGGAGCGTCGGGGGCTATCACAGAGGCTGGTTTGAGCATTGTCATCATCTGCCTCTTCTTCTAGAACAGTGGCTCCTTGAGGCTGGAACCCCTGTTTATTTACCTTGGAGTCTCCAGCCCCTAACCCAGTATCTGGGATGTGCTGGGCACCCACGGGGTGTTTGGTAGAATGAAAAAATGCCTAAAGTCCATGTCTGCATGCATGAATGGATGAGGGTACAAATGCAATAATTACTTTTTAAACCTTCTTTACTTGTCAAGCCAGCCTTCAACAACAAAAATAGAAAAAGAAAACTTGTTTTGTCTCCAAAAATGCTATAGCAGGAGCCAATATATCCAGGTCAGCTAAAAGCCAATAGGTTATTTCGATGTAAATGTGAAATAACAGTACGCATTCATATTTTATTCCGTTTAACATGGGGCCATTACTATCCTCTCCTATTATGGTCGAATCCGAGTCCACTCTTAAAATATTTTCTCCTTGGAGACTAATGACTGATAGTAAATCGATAATGCTGAAAAAACTATGCTTTTCATTATTTTGAGCGGCTATCCGGGTGACACTAAACAGGATAGCAATGATCAGGAGCAGAGTAGTGGTGTCTAAACCTAGTTAGTGTTCCTGCAAGATCGATTGGGAGAGAAGCTGGAAACTCAGGAGGGGGGTTTCAGAGGGACCTGGAGGGCTGGAACTGGAGGCCCAGCACGTTGCTGGAGCGAGGGAAGAGCTGGCAGCTGAGCACAGCCGAAGCTCATTGAGATAGGCCAGTCCACAGCCTGGGTGCCCTGGATCTAGAGACAGGCTAGCAAGCGGTCAATAAAGGAACAATTGTCCAAGGAAGCCCAGTCACAGGAAGGGTTAAGGGGCACTGAGAGCTTCTTCAGGTGAGTGGAACCTGCAAATGCCAAGAATCCAGCAGGGAGCAAGGATGCTTCAGGTTCCAGGGCCCTGGGGTCACCAGGAGAGTCTGAACGGAAAGCCCTCATATTAGAAGGACTAGGGCACCAGGTCAGAGCATAAAAAGTGGAGGGGAGGACACATAAAATAAGCTCCAGACATCAGGGTTACAAAGTTAGGCCTTGGCTTCAGGATGAAGCAGAGGGATCCTCATCAAGACCAGACGAAGTCCTTGAAGTCCCACAACAGGATTTATATTTCCATTTCCTCTAGAATCTGGAGACAGCGGGGAAGGGGATGCTCAGTCCTGGGGAGGTCAGGGAACTGGTGCCTTCCGTCCACCTTGCTCCCTGCCTCCTGAAGCCAAGGGGCTGCTCTGTCCAGGGCCAGTATCGTGGACCACAGTCCCGCTGAATGGGCTTCCAAGGGTTCAAGCCAACACTGTGGCCATTTAGTAGCCTATAATTGCAGCAGCTCAGGAAACTGAGGCAGGAGGAGAGCAAGTTCAAAGCCAGCCTCAGCAAAAGCAAAGTACTAAGCAACTCAGTGAGACCCTGTCTCTAAATAAAATCCAAAATAAACTAGATTGTCTAAATAAAAAAAAAAAACAAAGTAAACTAGATTGCCAAACAAAATAGGGCTGGGGATGTGGCTCAGGGGTCAAGTGCCTCTGGGTTCAATCCCTGGTATACCCCCCACCAAAAAAAAAAAAAAAACCTCTGGGCCAATCTGTCCTCACACTGAAATGGTTCAAGGTTGAGGATGAAGACTTAAAGTAGAAGAAGATAAAGCACCAAAACACTTTAGACCCACTGATGCCAACATTGCTAAGGCAAAAGTGCCCCCCCACCCAGGTCAAGGCCAACTGACTGGTGCACAATATTGGGTTCCTGCACACAGAATGCCCTTGGGTTGTCCTGGGATCCCAGCCTAGGATCATCCCACTCTCACATCTCAGGCACACCACAGTATTACATCCAGGAATCAAAGATACCTAACCCGTGAGCCCAGGAACCAATGTGGGAGGTAAGGAGGGCTCAGGAGTATGGAGTGAAATTGGCCATTATGGATTTAGATGGAGAGAGGAAGTTTATGCAGAAGACCAAGAGCATAGAAGCCCACGTGACCATCGTGTGGTATAAATAAAGGGTAAATCTTCTACAAGATGAGATAAACCCCATATATTGAATCCATCCCAAGGGAATTACTTTGGAGAAGTTAATTAGGATAGATCTTTGGGTGTGGGTTATTTATTTATTTATTCAACAGCCCTCTATCGATGCCTGCCTGCAATATGGCGGACACAGCAGGGAATCTAAACATACTGAAGGTATGCTATGTGGCCTCAAAGGGGCATGTAATCCGGCAGGGGAGAGGAGCACCTATACAGTCGACCCAAGAGAGGAGGAGAGTAGGGACAGGAGGTGCGCATGTACCCAGCCAGCTGCAGGTTCCAGTTAGGGCCCTTGGGCTCAGAGGTCAGCAACCAATTTCGAATTCCAACTCGGTAGCAGGGTTGATAAAACTCTCGCAGGTCTGCGGGTAGGGGAGCATCTGAGTATATGAGGAGCTTGGAAGCAAAGTGCCACATGGTTCCTGTCTGAACCTAGTTGCTCCCGGTAGATTCCGAGGTCATGTTGCACTGATGTGTATAATATGTCTAAACGTCATTTTTGGCCAGAGAAGCGGTGAGTAAACTAGATTGTCAAACTGCCTTGGAAACTGGGAACGGGGTCAGCATGCAGGAATGGAGAGCAAGGGGAAAGGATATTCAATCATCCATCCCTACAATATTTCTTACTTGGCAAAGTGAAAAAGATGGAAGAGATGGATAGCGGGGATGGTGGCCCAATAATATGAATTACTTACTATCATAGAAATGTACAGTGAAAACGGTGAAGATGGTGAATTTTCTGCTGTAGCTATTCCAACACAATAATAAACTAGAAAAGTTTTTCTTGAGAAAATATGTTGCCAAGTGCTCCATTACGTGCTGGCCAGAGAAAAGTAGGAATAAGAGACGACGCTTGCCCTCAAGAAGCGCACGCTCACCATCCAAATGAGGAAGGTGGGAAATAAGTCAGTCTTGCCTCTCCCACGAAGCCTTCTCTGATCCTCTCAGCCTGGGCTAAGTCGGCTTCTGATTCTCCCTCAATAGTCAGTGATTGTTTGTTCCATAACTATCTTCATTTACTCAGCAAACATTTATTAAGCAAGGGGTTTAGGGTTATGAAACTAAAGGAGGCTTTCAAGGTAAAAGAGGAAACAGATCTGCAGATGAAGAGGTGAAACGCACACACGTGCACACACGTGGGCACACACACGTGCACACAACTCCTGCACCTCTCGGACCCACAGACTGGGCCTCTGAAGGCTGGGTGCAGTGAGTGTTTGCTGCGTGGGTAGGTGGAGGCATGAATAAAGAAATGAGCGTCTGTGGCCTAGAGAAAGGAGTCCCCGGCTGCATGGCCATGGTGTTAGTCAGCTTTCCAGCCCTGTGACAAAATACCCGAGAAAAACAAGGACAGATTGATTTTGGCTTGTGGTCTCCGAGGTATTCGGTCCACGGTTGGCTGGCTCTATTGCTTTAGGCCTGAGGTGAGGCACAGCCTCATGGCCGAAGGGTGTGGGGAGATGGAGCTGTTCACCTCATGGCGGCTGGGAAAGAGAGAGGGAGGGAGAGAGGGGGGAGGGCATGAGGGGGGAGGTCGAGAGAGAGACTGGGGGACAAAATATACCTTTCAAAGGCCCATTCTTGATAACCTACTTCCTCCAACTACCCCCCACCTCCTAGAGTTTCCACCCACCTCCAGTAGGGCCATCAGCTGGGGAGCAAGTTGATGACCCAGGAGATTTGGGGACACATTTTAAGATCTAAGCCTTCAATGTCCCATGAGGATCCACAGGGGTCGTTTAAACTGGGCTTCCAAGGTTAAATAGAGGTGTGCATGGGAGGGGGATGGGAAAGCAATGCCAGGCAAGGGCCTGGGAGTGGGAAGAACCGCAAGCTGGGGGTCTGGTGACGAGGCAGAGGGAGCCTGAGGAGGAAGGTCCCTGGTCAGTCCGACGAGTTTGCGTCTGCCATCATGGTCGTCGGGAGCCATTGGGGCTTCAGAGCAGAAGAACGTGGCCTTTTTAATTCAGCACGCTCACACTGCCATGGGATAGAAGGAGCAAGAACGTGTCTGGAGAGGACGGTATTGGCTGAAAGGAAGAGCTGCTTAGGAAGTGTGGCCGAGGGGATCTGACAACAAATTAGCCTGGAATTTATATTCATTTCTGCAACAGATACTGATGGACACTCAGCTATGGACGGCATCATTCTAGACACGGAGGCTCTGATACTGAACAGGAAATGCCGTGTCTCTGCCCCTGTAGAACTTACATCATGGTGGGGGTGGTCAGGTAAACAAACACACACGAAGAAACGTGACAGAACCGCAGGCAAGGTGGGTGAGCCTGGGCAAGCCGCTCAATTCTTCCTCACCTCCGTTTCCCCAACTGTAAAATGAGGACGTCATTGTCCCTGCCTCACAGTCCCACTGTGAGAATTTGATGCGTGAGTGGATGTGAAGCACTCTTCCCTAGAACTTGGATTTGAGGCTCCTTCCACCATCGTTAAGGTTTTAGCTCAAGAGAAAGGCACCCGGTTCCATAAGGAAGGAGGACCATGCCTTTGGGGGCAGGGATGATGTCACATTCATCTCTAGTCCCGCGAATGCCCAGCTTAAGCCTCTGTACACATAATAGTTTCTCAATAAACAGCCATTGAATGGAGTTGCACAAACTGGGGCAAGGGTGAGCGTTGGGTCTGGGGCAGCCAGGATGAAAGCCAGGCTCAGAGCAGAGCCCAGGCCACAGTGAGCTGTAGGTAAGCATGAGCTGTTAGATTAGCAAAAGCAACGGCAAAACACATTAGAGAGGAGCTTCGATAGCAGAGCTAGGAGGAAATTACCTTGGTTAGTAGAATAAAGAAAGGATTTCCAGGTTCTTTGCTCTTTGAGCTGGAACCTAAATGATGGATGAAGGAGCCCAATTACCAAGCTCTGGGGAAGAGCACTGGAGACATGGGGAAGGTCCTGGGGCTGGGATTAGCTAGGAGCATGGAGAAAAAGCCAGAAGCAGTGAACAAACAAGGGGTGGGGCAGAGGGATACCAGAGGTGGGCTGGGGCCAGATCATGGAGAATGTGTGGGCCACAGGGTTTATCTCTGGAGAAGTAGAAAGGAAACCCCCCGTGGGTTCTACATAGGACGGATATCCTCTGATTCCAACTTCTAAAACAACCCTCTGGATTCTGGTAGAATGCAGAAGAGACAAGCTGTCCCAGCTGAGGGTCCCTGGACCCATCAGTACCAACTGATCTGTCAACTGCTACAGCTAAATGAGTGGCCTAGAAGATAAGTCACCAAGCTGAACCTGGACCAAACTAGACCCACAGAACTCTGAGCAGATCAGAAGGTCGTTGTTTTATACCAATAAAGTTTGTGGAGCTTTGTTACACAGCAGTAGACAGCTGATACACCACTCTATGGAGAAAGGGCTCTAGAGGAATAACAGGAAAGCCAGTGTTAGAAGGCACCGATCCAGGCAAGAACTGATGGGACTTGGCATGAAATGGTAGCAGTGGAGATGGAGAGAGGTGGCCTAAACCCATGTAAGATTTGGAGATAACTATCGATAGTTGCTGATTAGATATGGGTGTGAGAGGAAAAGAGGATTCAAGAAAGAGGATACATTTTTAGCCTGAGCCATCCAACTATGTGGCATTAAAAACTTGCAGGGGAGTGGATGTGAGTTAGGTGTGGAGGGACACCATTCACTCTTGAGTGGGTTTAGTTGGAAATGTCTACCAAATACCCAAGTGGGAGGGCTGGGTTCCGAGTCAGACACCCACCTCAGAGCTAAGGGAGAGATCGAGGCTGGAGATTTGTCTGTGAGTCGTTCCACCTATAGAAGGGATTGAAAGCCATGGACCCAATAGGATCACCTAAAAAGAGAACAGAAAGGGGAGCCAAAGGGGCCCAGGACCTGCAGGGTGTAGACCTGGACTGAGGAGTCGCAGCAGGCAAGGGAAAGAGAAAAAAAATCCAACTGGCATGAAAGATTGAGGCACTTGAAGGAGAAACTGGGAGGGGTTAGGTGGGATGAGAAAAGAGAAACTCTGGGCCAGGCAACCGGTGGGCTGCTGTTGACTGAGACTAGAGCAGTTGCAGGGGTATCGCAGAGACAGAAGCCAAGTTCAAGAATGTGGAGATGAGCACAGGAGAGATGGAAGTGAAGACGGTGAGCCCAGACACATCCTAGGAGTGTGCGAAAGGCAGGCGGGCGACACCAGGGCGAGGCGCGGGGGTCAAGGGAAGGAACTTTTGCTTTACAGTTTTCTGATTGTGAAATGCAGTTGACATTGAAAAGAATAACTAGAGCAGATAAGCGCTCCTCCAAGGGAGCCGTTCCTTGTCTTTTTTTCAGATGAGAGGGACAGTGGCATTTCGTATGCTAATGGGAACCAGCGAGCAGAGAAGAGAGGGCCTGTGTTGCAGGTAGGAGAACAAAGTCCTTGAGAAGGTGAGAGAGTATGGGATCCAGGACCCAGCCGGCCCAGGGGTCGCTGCCTCTGTTAAGAGGAGGGGTGTAATAGGAGGTTTGTCGATTCGTGATGGGAAGACACGGGATTCCTGGTCTGATTGCTTCTCCGGCTCAATGAAGAATAAGGCAAGGTCATCGGCTGACGGCGAGGGAGGGGGTTAGAGCTGAGAGACTGCTGCCTCCGAGTGGGGAAGGAGCGCAGGGAAGAAATGTCCTGGCACTGCTGGGCAGTGTCAAATGTCCATCTGAGGTCTGTGCCATAAGGGGAGTGGTGAGGACCCAGGGGCCTCCAGGGAACTGAGAGCAAATCCCAGGTCTCTGCCACGCACCTCCAGCTGCCATGGACCAAAATACTATTCCCATCTGGGAGAAAGTCCCGACCTGGGGAAGGAGAGCCCTGAGCTGTGGTGCGAATCAGTGTGTCTCTGGCCATGTGGGTGGACAGGCTGCCTCTCCTCCCTTGGCCAACCCCCCCACCCGCCCTGGGCCCCCACCTGAGCAGGTGGGAACCGGCCTCCACAGCCATGGCGCACCCACTGCCCCACCCGGGCAGCACGGCTTCCCTCCTTCTGCAGGAACCTGTCAGGGCCTGTTGGCTGGTCTTTTAGGTTTAATACATTTTAATCAGAAAATTAATCAGGAAACACCAGTTCAGCAGATAATTGAACAATGAGGAGACACGATAATTGCTGTTTAGTCTAATTAACTTTGTTAAGTCTTTATTGGTAACGGAGACTTCCTGAGTGAAACTTATTAAACGTGCTTCCATGGAAAACTCAATTCCTATCCTAAGGAAAAGCTGGACGTCCTCTCTGCGTGTGATTTCCAGAGCCAGGAGCAGCAGCCCGTGGGCGAAGGAGACCCATAAATCTTCCGTGGACTCTGCCCGGTTCCCTGCTCCTTGGAATCGTGGGCCCTTCCTCAGGGAGGGACAGGGCTCACCGCCATCCATCCTGGAAACAACAGTGCCTGCCTCTGCTCTCTCCAGCCCCGTGCCTCGCAGCCTATACATGGCTGCTCTCCTTTAAGGTTCGCGGTCTTCTTGAATAGAGCTACTCAGAGTCACAGGCAGAGCCCACCTGGGCAGATCACCTGTAGGTGTGAGCGGGCACACCTTACGTGCCAACAGGCATCTGCCCCCCCCCCCCCCCGATGTTGACCTGAATTACCCAAATGAAATGCTGCTCCGTCCCCGCAGCCCCCTCACCAAGGCGATGGCGCCTTTGAGGGCTCTGAAAGTGCGTGAAGTGGTTGGTTCATGCACTGTGGGTTTTCCTCCAGAGCGTCTCTTGCTCTCTTCTCTGATCAGTTCTTATCGGTCCTCAGAGAGAATTTGCCTTTAATCTGCTGCCTCTGTGAATGCAGCTAACTCCAGCCCAAGAGCAGCGCCCCTGTCCCCCATGGAGGACATTCCTGGTACCAACTCTGGTGGACACAGTTGGGGCATGGGGCACACGGAGAGATTTACTGAGTGACTCACCATGGGATGCTGAAGGCACATATCACCTGCCAAGCTCAAAAGTGGACATTCAGCACATACTTGGGTAAGAACAAGAAACACCAGATTCTACCATGGTGACAACCTCCTTTCATCCCCATGACAACAAATTCCTGGAGGACCTCAGGCCATCGTGCCCATTGTCCTGTTTTAGGGATGCTTGTTCTGGGAAGTCCCTTCCCCTATCCCTCATGTGGGCTCTTGGCCTCTGTGACTTTCAGCACCTGTTCATAAGAACTGAAGGGTCTGGGCTGTTGGAGAAAGTCTCTCAAGTGGCCTTATTTCAGTGTTCTCTGTCATGTCCAACATCAACAGGCCAGACAGACGTTGAATTTACATAGATCCCAAATGTCAATGGGGGAAAGGTGACAGTGAATTATTCCAGCACCAAAGGAACCAGGGACCATGGCTGTCAGGTTCTGTTTAACAGGCAGAGAAATGAAGGATGACAGGAGGCTGGTTTGCCTAATCCAGGAGAACCTCCCCTAACTGCTGGAGGTTTGACCTTCAACTGCCCTCCAGCTACTTCCAAGAGTTTCCAGACAGCCTTGAGTGCTCCAGGATGGGCCCCCTCAAAGGTGTGCTTACTGGGAAGGTCTCCACGAGGTCACCATGCTGCTGACCCCAGCTGTCCTCTCCTGACGCACCACTGATGTCCACCTCTGGTGTCCTCCCTCACAATTGGCTGCTCCTTCTAAACCTTGGGTTATCACTCTCTCTCTCTTCACCAGTCCCTCACCCCGGTTCACGGCTGCTGAGAACCACTGTGACTGGAGCAAGATTCACAGAAGGCGTGGGACTCATGAAAGGAAAGTGTGACATAAAGCAGAGTTTAGAGCTGCCATTCTCGGAACTCCCAGGCCTGAGCCCAACCTCAGACCGTCTTACCAGACGGCTTCCCTAACCGGTTGCCAGCCTGCCTGCCCTGCCTGGAGTCCAGACCTGCCTCCCAGATCCTCAAACCCGACCTCCCCACAATGAAACTGACTCCCACCGACCTGCAAGGATGGGGTCTTCCAACGGAGCAATAACTGCAAGAATCCCACGGTGGTACCCTTTCTGAATCCTGGGTCTCCAAAAGTACAGCCCCCGGGACAACTGCTCCAAGAATTTCTGCAACCTCGTACAAATGCAGCAGTTTACAGGCACTGGGCAGTCTCGATCCAGAATTAGAAAGGAAACATTTCTCTAAAGGAAACCTAATTTGCAGAGTCAGGGTTCCGCTGAAATACCTCCTGATTTACATTACTCAGCAGCACATCTGACACTCAGTCTGAAGCAATCGCTGGCAGGTCCTCTCCGAGAACCTGGGCCAGCACTTGCTTCTCATTTACATAACGACGGGGGCCCACTGGAGAGGTTCTGCCAAGAACAAAGGGACATTCTGCCCTCAAGGTAAATTCCAGCCTCCACCCTGGAGATAGGCACTGCACACAATTTTTTCAAGTTTTTCAGCTTCAGAAATGATAAGGTCCAAGTCTTTACCAGGCACCCAGTTATGTAAAGGATGGAAGGAGCTCGTGCGATAAGGGCAGGGACTGTGTTGTTTTTATCTCCAGCCCCGTGGATGCCCAGCTCAAGCCTCTGCACACCTAATGGGTTCTCAATTAATAGTCACTGAATGAGATGGTATAGGCTGGGGCGAGGGTGACAGCTGGGGTGGGGGCAGCTGGAAGGAAAGCCAGGGAGGCTCTGCACAGCTATCCATGCAAACCAGAAGTGGCCTGGGGAGGTCTTCTCAGGCAGGATGAGGGTAGAGGTTTAAAGAGGCCAAGTTGCAAGGGTCTTCGGTCCTGATGACACCCCAGGTGAGAGAGCATGAGGCTCTGAGTCCACGGAGCTTGGCCGTGACTTGGGTAATAGTATTAATCGCTGATGTAGCCAGGTAAGGTGGCACACGCCTGTAATCCCAGCCTCTCAGGAGGCTGAGACAGGAGGGTTACAAGTTTGAGGTCAGCCTCAGCAATTTAGTGAGACCCTTAGCAAGCTGATGAGTCCCTGTCTCAAAATTTTCAAAGGACTGGGGATATGGCTGAGTTATAAAGCACCCCTGGGTTTAATCCCCCATACCAAAACAAGAAAAAGAAAAACGAAAAGCCAATGTGGCACTATATTATTGGCTCATTTAATCATCACAAAACCCTCATGAGAAATTTGCCAACGCCATCTCTGATGAATAAATGGGGGTTGGAGGATGCACAGAGAGGTTAAGATATTTACCCAAGATCATAGGGCTAGTTTTGTGAGGTTTGCATGCAGAGAGGTGGGTACCGGGGCAACAGGAAGTGGTGTTTATTTTGTGCCAACACAGACACAGCAGTTTATTATCCAAAGGCCAAACCCCAAACGCAGGGAGGCATCTCCTTGTATACCTCTTGTAAGCTCTCTGGCCCCCATATAAGGTAATACACATTTTGGTTGGGTATTCTTATGCTACGCAGTTGGAACAAAGTTGCAACAGCATCACGCATAACTGAGTTATGACAGAGTCAGAACAGATTTATGGCAGAGTTGGCACGCACATAAACTGTGGCACACTGCCTTTTCTTCGTTCAGGGGGAGCCCCTGCCACATTAGGACAGGAGTCAGCAATCTTTTTCTGTAAGGGGCCAGATACTTTCAGTTTTGCAGGTCACGTGGTTGATCTCTGTTGCACCACCCAATGCTGCAGATGTAGAATGAAAGCCACTTTGGACAGTATGTAAATGGATGGACATAACTGTCCCACAAAAACAACCATGAGGCCACAGGCTGGATGGCACCCACAGGCTGCAGTTTTCCCATACTTAAGCTAAGAGTAATGGACCTCAAGGTCTAAATTCCGAGCGACCACCTCTGTCTTTCACTAGAGGATAGGGTAAGCAAGTCCCAGAGCATTCCACCAGATAACCAGCCAGGACTAGCCTCAGAGCAGCGGCCTGGACATGCAGTTCCCAAGCCCAATGATCTCCGCCTTTGTCACACCGTTCCCAGCAACCCTTTCCCATCTTGAGGATGGTGATGGAATCCTCAGGCCAGGGAGGACAGAAAATAAAGGTCAAGGTGGGAGGAACAGAGCAGAAAGCACTAGGGAACAGGTGGATACTGGGGCAGAAATGGGGGCTGGAGACTAGGGCTGAGAGATCACGTCAATCACCATGATGGTGGTTTACAACGTGCTTACCCTGTGCCCACACTGAGTGTGCTGCATGCAGTATTTCTGTTGTAGCTTAAATTGTGCACCTCCACCCTCAAAACTTCACATGTTGGACCCTGACCCCTAGTACCTCAGAATGTGACCCTACCTAGAGACAGGGTCTTTACAGAGTTGATCCAGGCTCAATCAGGTCTTCAGGATGGGCCCTAATCCAATATGACAGTGTCCCTATAATAAAGGGGAAGTCTGAAGACAGTCATGCATACAGGGAGAATGTGCCTCGTGGTGTGAAGATGGCCATCTACAAGCCAAGGAGAGAGACCTGGAGCTGATCCTTCCCTCCCAGACCTCAGAAGGAAAAACCCTGTTCTGAGGGTTTGGATATGAGGTGTCCCCCAAAAAAACTCATTTGTGAGACAATGCAACAAAACTTAGAGGTTAAATGACTGGGTTAGGAGAGCCTTGACCTAATTGGTGCATTCATCCACTAACAGGTGGTAACTACTGCAGGCAGGTAGGGTGTGGCTGGAAGAGGTAGGGGAGTGCTTTAGGTTATCTATTTGTCCGTGGTGAATAGATCTCTCTCTTTTTGCCACATCCTGAGCTGCTTCCCTCTGCCGTGCCTTCCGCCATGGTGGTCCACCTACCCCAGGCCTAGAGCAATGGAGCCAACTGTCTTTGGACTGGAACTTCTGAAACCATGGGCACCAAGTACTTTTCCTCCTCTGAAATTGTTCTTGTCAGGGCTTTTGGTTATGGCCACGATGGCACTAAAACACCTACTGTGGTCTCCGACTTTAAGCCTCCTCAGAAGGGTGCCATCATCCATTCCTGTTATGTAAACCACCCGTCGCTGGTTCTTTGATCCACCAGCCCCAGCAAACCAGGACGATCTCATCAAGCCATTGGTATCATTCTGGGAGGTCCATTCTGGTCTTATCCCCATTTTACACAAAGCGTGTAGCAGCTGAGTACCTTGCCTGCCCTGGCACAGTTAGGAGGAAGCCGAGCTGGGATCTGAGCCAAGGTCAGCCTATTATTGAGAGACATTAACCACTAATCTGCACCACACTGTAATCAGGTGCTGGCGTGGGGACAGGGCACGGGGAGAGGGTTGAGTGGCTCTTATGACCTCTCACCTGTATCTAGTACCCAAACCTCCACCCTGGGGGGACAGACCCTGAATTTGCACACCTCTTAAAACCCTCACACATACACCTGTGCTGTCTTGGAGGGAAACCAGAGTTGGTCCTGGGGGATGGGGAGCTTATGGCCCAGACAGAGAGCTCTGTCCACTTAAAAGGAAGCCAATTTCTCTTCCATCCCTGAGGAACTAATGGGGCCGTCAGCCTGTGCAGAGAAGGGCCTGCTGGACCCCAAGGAGCTCCCCACACCTCCCCAGCAGGTGCCGAGGTGGGCCTGTCTCTTCTCATTAGGCCTGAGGGGACAGGAGGCAGCTGGGCCAGCAGCTCGCTGCAGCGTCTTCTACTGGTGAGCGCCAGGGCTCTACCCGGGTGTCTGCAGCTCCAAGTCACCTTGGCTCTGCCTGGAGCCTCACCCTCCCCGGCTCATTATCCTGGGAATCTGCTGCGCTGCCCAGAGGCCGTCTGCACAGACAGTCGCGCTCTTGGTCTCTCGTGGATGGGAGGGGCCCACGGGGGCTGCTTTAAGAAAGCAGAATTGTCAGAGCCCACAAAGTAATTAGTATTTAAGAGGTTGCCCAAGTTGGCAAGGTTAAAAGCTGAGAAATAAACATACACACGACGCGCTCTCTCTCTCTCTCCCTCCCTTCCTCGCCACCCCTCTCACACACACACACACACACACACACACACACACACACACCATTTCAAATGATTCCTGAAGACTAAACAGGAACATGTGAGCCCCGTCTGGGCAGCCCTTAGGAAAGACAGGATCCCAACCAAAAAAGACCTGGGTCCTCTCAGGCTTTGCTGTGGGGGGCCCAGAGGCCCTTCTGTGGCTCCAGGACAGGGCCACCTCCAGGCCACAAAACTCTCCTCTGTCCCCTAGCTCTGCTCACTTGCCACTCTTCTTTGTCCCTGCCAATGGCTCCATGTGCTGCCAGCCCTGGACACCTTCAGAGTCTTCCACCTCCTGTCCACGCAGACCCCACGATCAGGAGATTGGCCCTGGACCCTGTGCCCATGCCTGACCCAGTCTCTCCAGCCCATGGCCTCTGACCTGCATTAGAACACCTTCTAGTAGCTCCCGTGCAGTCCACCCCCCTGCAGGAGTCTGTCGGCGTCACCTTTCTACTTAGAATCCTTTCACCACGGTGCCCCACTGCCAAGATGCCCCCGGGGAGAGTGCATTCGCACTGGGTGTCAAATGCAGCGCCACCTCGTTTCCTCGTGATCCTGAGTGAGCTACTAAATCTCTCCAAGCTCAGCTTCCTCATCTGTAAAATGGGGATAATATGCTTACCCCAAAGGTAAGCCGTTAAAGCCATCAGCCACTTGAACCTGTCAGAGGCTCAACTAAGCACGGCTTCTACGATGACTCATCCTAGGAGGAGGTGTTGGTCCACGGTTGCCCCGTACAGTTGGTAGCAAGTCTGAGGCCTGTGACTCTCACAGCTAGACTCTGGATCACAATCTGTTGGACAAATCACTGTCAATCCATCCATCCATCCACCCCAGCCTCGTGGACCGCGCCTGTAGGTCCATGAGTCTGTTAGTGCACTCCAGACCAAGGTAAGCCAAGCCCACTTCCTTTCTTGACCCAAGACCATCTTTCTCAAGACTCAAGAGGGCCCCCTGTTGCCCGTGTCCCACATTGTACCCCCCAGCCCAGATCCTCTTTCCAGACCTCCCACGGCCTTGCAGACGGGGATGGCTGGTTTCCCACAGGACACCTTCGATACCTGAGCTCCTACAGCTGACCCAGGTGGACCAGGTGAACTTCTCTCTCTAACAGAATGCATCCCCCCAGTTGAGGGTGGCACTGGGGGAAGCCACTGAGCCCTGGAACTCGGGCAGGATGAGGAGCTGAGGTGGAAGGACTTTGTCAGGATGCGTGGGAGGTCAAGATACCCGTGGGAACTGGGCCTTCCCCATCCCTGTGAACCACTTGGACCAACAACGGTCCTGCTCAAAATGCCAGCCTGGGAGGAAGTCGGAAATCCTTAGCTGGGTTTAATGACCCGTCCCTCACCTTGCAGTTCAGTCTGGCCAGATTCCTGACATTCCTGCCCTCTCTCCTCTGGGCTTTTGTAAATATTATTCCCTGTGCCCAGAACACTTGTCCCCCTCTTCACTTGCTGAGTTTATTTATTTAAAAAAAGAAAGAAAGAAAAGAAAAGAAAACTCATCCAACAAGCATTGGTGAGGGACAGAGCCTGTTGTGACCTCACAGGGTTTGGAGTCTCTTGGAGGAATCACCGATTAATCACACACAGGTATACAGAATTAAAAAATGAAGGCATAGCACAGTGACAGATGCTTTTAATCCCAGCTACTTGGGAGGCTGAGACAGGAGGATTGTGAGTTCAAGACCAGCCTCAGCAACTTAGTGAGACCCTGTCTCAAAATCAAACGAGAAGGGCTGGAGACGTGGCTCCGTGGTAGAGTGTGAGGATCCCCAAGACTGGGATAAAGAAAGAAAGAAACCAAGACCAGTGCCATGGAGCAGGGCCGAATCCTAACCTGGGAGTCTAGGAAGACTTCCTGGAGGAAGGGCCTCTAAACTGGGAGGCAAGGGCTTGTTTCAGAACAGGCAGGAGGCAAATCCTGTTCCCCACCAAGTGAAAAAGGACTGTCCGCCCCCGGGATCCAGGAAGCAAGCAAGTGAGTGTTCCCCTGGGCCCCAGTCTGAGCTGCCATCCTCCCTCTGACTCCCCAAGTCACCCCTCTTTTCTCTCATGGTCTCAATGAGCCAATCCTAACTAATAAAATCACGAGGCTTCCTTCCAGCACACGGTGACGTGGCCTCTGGACTCCTGCTCTTCGCTGTGTGGCCCAGGGACAGATACCACCTCTGCGTCAGTTACCCCATCGGCAAGAGGACATGAGCATCCCTGACTCGGCAGTGTCCCCTTGAGGATGACACAGGGTGGAGGCCCGTCCCTTTGATCAGGAGCTGCCAAGGGATTAATGGCTCCTGCAATCTGCTCTCGCACTCTGGGCCAGGATCCACCTGCGGAGGCTGGGTGGGCTCCGAGACAAAGCTAGAGAACCCCAAGTTTCCTACCGTGGAGAAGAGTCAGCACTACTTGAAATCGTTGGTGTGTTCCATGAACCCTGGCCGACCGTCAGGCCAAGAAAAGTGGAAGCAAGTCACCATCCTCCGATATTAAAGTGATTCCCGGACACCTTTCCCCAGCCCTCAGCCCTCTGACCATGAAAGAAAAGCAGAGATGGTATTGAGATTCACAACGTGAGCCGGATCACCCTCCAAACTAAAAAACACCCGACCCTGGCCCCTGGAAACACGGAGGACTAGCGCGTGGCTGGGAAGACCTTGCGGGATCTGGCCCTTCCCCTGGGGCCCCGTAGGTGACTCCCTTTTCTCACCTGCCTGAATGTAAACTCGGTGGAGTCCAGAAGATTAAGACCAAACCCAGCTGCATGGTCAGGTGTGTCCTGTAAGAGACGGTGGCTTCTGTGTCGACACGGGGCTTCCTAACTCCACAGCATGGAGCAGCCTACACAGCCAGCCCCAGGGGACAGTAGGACTACAGTCTTCACCCCAGAGGGGCTGAGCCTTAACTGCCAAGAGATCCCTGAGAGAAACTAAGGCTGGAGCTGAGCCTCAACCCCTTTTCCCAAACTCACTAGACAGAAGAATCATTTTTCTTCTCTGGGACAAGGGACAGAGAGAGGACAGGAAATGCCAGGAATGGGAAATAAACCCTTCCCTCTAAGGTCCTTCACCCCATGTTATGCCCTGTCTACACTGGTCTCCTTTTCAGTTCTGCAAAACTGTCATGCTTCTTCCCACCTCAGGACATTTGTACATGCTTTGGTTTGTTTTTGTAAACTTGGAACAATCTCTTGTCACTTGTCCTGTGACTCCCTCGTTCATTGTTCAGATTTTATCTTAAACTGATCTTCTCCCTGTTTGTCCTTACAAGGTCTCATGACCATTAGGTGTGCTCCTAGCTTCTATATTTCTTCTGTGTAGTCTTCATCGTGATTTTTAAGTGATGCTGTGTTTGTGAAGGGGACACTGTCACCCCAGTATCTGTCCCAGCATAGGCACATAGTGGGTGCTCAGTATATAAACTGATAAGAGTGACTACCGACACAATCATGAAGTTGTTGAAGCACTTTACACACATCGACTCCTTTACATGAGGACCCTGAAATGAACACTTTCGGTACTCACATTTTACAAGGCAAAACACAGAGAGGTTAGCCAATCTGCTCAGGTCACACAGCTAACAAGTGGAGATGGGATTTGAAGAGTAGCTCTCAAACCCCAGCAGGAGTGCTATTCGTCACTAAGGAACGGGTGAGGTGAACGGCGTTCTGGAGGGGAGGGTGGCAGTGTAGAAGGCATTGCTTCTACCAGAGATTAGCCAGGGGGGACATGGGAAAGGAAGCTACCGGCTGTCGTACCGAGGTAAGAAGCCAGCCGTGATCTATGATGTGGGGGTGAACACAAGGCCACCCAAAGTCCCAAAGCTCACTTTGGCCCCTGGATCGGAAGCCAGGACTTCCACTCCCAGGGTGATTCCAGGCCCAGGGGCATGGGTGTGACGGTCTGGTTACCATGGCAACCGTCTCTCTTGGCCCTTGGGGTGGTCCAGCTGTGGGAGCCCCTGCCTGGCTGAGATCCTCTCTGAGCACATCTGAGAGGTAAGACCTGCCTCGTGTCATGCAATAATATACACAGAACACTTAGCCTGGTGCCCGCTACAGGAAAGGTTTGATCCATGTTTTTAAAACCTTTCAAAGGGCCCTGGTGAGAGGCATTGGCCTGACTGTGGGTGCCTGTCCCTGGAGGGGACAGCCCCGGGGGGACTGATCTTTAATTAACTTGGCCCAGGAAGTCCTGTAGAGAGGGACTGTCGCGGCCCCGCGTGCCCACGCCTGCGTGGTCAGCATGTGGCAGGCTCATTGTTTTAAGAGATGAGCGATTGTCATTTCCCAGCGCCTCTGCGATAAATCACTGGAAGAACTCCCTCCTCCCGACAGCATAAGTAATTACAGTCCTGGTGTCGGGGGCCCTGGCACCGATTAGGAGGCGAGCAAACTTCCCAGGAGCAGATGCTGACTCATTTTTCTTTTTTTCAAAAGGGTCTGGAGGCCACAGGGTCAGGATCGGCTGGCTGGATGCTTCCTGGCAGAGAGCTGACCCTTCCCACCCCCATCCCTGGGCACCCCCAGAGCTAAAGATGGGACGCCCTCGCCCTCCACTCTCCGCCCTGCAAGACCCCTCACCCTCGGTTCCCCAGGTGCCTTCCAGACGAGCTTCCCAAATGGACCAGTGATTAGGAGGAAAATGCATTGCCGGGTGGAGGGGAGAAATAATGAGGTTAGATCATAAGGGAGGAAGCAGCCTCGCCAGGGCTTCCGCGTGCGACTCCCCGTGCCTGAGAATATCTATCTGTCGTGTTTTCTTGGTAGACATGGGTTGCATTAAATCAGTAGAATAAACAAACATCTTGGTCAGCAAGAAAAACACCGCGGTCAGGAAGAATCTTGGTGACCCAGAAACGACAAGGAGGAGAGGGATGGATGGTTTTGACATTCTCGTAGCCTGGGAAGGAGATCCAGGACCGTGTCCTGGGAGACGCTGTGTTCAGGGTGGGGAAGGAATGCTCACAGGTCCCGCTGGGGTGGCTTAGACACATAATAACCGTGTGCTCCAGAATGTCTTGGGCTCAATCCCTGCTGTCACTTCTACTGCTGGGGTTGCCACCAGCATGAATAGCCAGGTGTCCGTGAATTCACATCAAGCACCTGCTTGCTACCTGCCGTAGCTAAGAGGGGAGGCCCGGACTCCCAGGGGCTCCAGGATTCCACCCACCCACGTGGGTGCTGGCCATCATGACAGCCTCTCTGGAATTTTCTCCCAACCCTCTACCCACAGCCAGAGAGGCACGAGCTTTCCCAGAAGTTATTGACCAGAGAGTCAGCGCAGGGTCCCAGACAATGATACGGACAAGGCTGGAGAGATGTTTGTGATTAAATATATTTGGGAAATGCTGCCTACTGTAACCTTCTCTAGGAGACACGCCATGATATTAGCATCTTAAAGCTCCTAAGTCCTGCAATAAATAACCGGCTTGGCCTTGTTTAACCCATTGCTTCTGGGCTCTAACCTCTTTATATAAAAGGGAAATGATCATTGTTTACCTACCTTTAAAAAGTTATGCTGGGGCTGGGGATGTGGCTCAGCGGTAGCGCGCTCGCCTGGCATGCGTGAGGCCCGGGTTCGATCCTCAGCACCACATACCAACAAAGATGTTGTGTCCGCCGAGAACTAAAAAATAAATATTAAAAATTCTCTCTCTCTCTCTCTCTCTCTCTCTCTCTTTCCTCTCTCATTCTCTCTTTAAAAAAAAAAAAAAGTTATGCTGAAGATTAAGCGAGATAATAAAAGGCTGAAATCAGGGCTGAGCGCGTGGTAAGCTCTTAAGAGTTTTATCAACATGACAGACCCCACACATGGCTGCAGTCTGCCTCTCCAGTGACAGAGCGCTCGTCACCGGACCAAGCCCCTAACACTTTGGGCAGCTCTAGGTATAAAACAGCCACCCCAGTACTGAGCCAAAAACGGGTCTCCCCTCCCCTGGGTCCTCGCTCTGTCCTGGAGGCAGCCCTTAGCCCTCCTCCCCTGGCAGTTCTGCAGAGACCCCAGACAGGGCCAGCATCCTGAGTCAGTCACCAGCCTCCACACTTGTCCCCGGGACAGCGAGTGCAAACGCAAGGCACTTTGTCACCAAGCTAGGACTTCGGAGCCCTCCTTTGTCCTCCACCCCTGCCCTGGGAGGGCCCCTGGGGTTAATGGGGCCCTTGAGCAGTGAAGAGGCCTGTCTGTCTGCAAGGGCCAGCATCTGCTAGAGCAGATGATGGAGGACACGGGCCTCCTGACCTCCTGACCCCTGACCTCCTGACCCCTGACCCCCTGACCTCCTGACCCCCTGACCCCCTGACCCCCTGACCTCCCAGCCTCCGCTTCACTCAGCCCCCAGGGAAAGCCGAATGTGTAGCCAGCAGCCAGTGGGCGCAGGACAGAGTGCCTATCCCCAGCAGTGCCCCAAAGCAGAGAAGGCCCCCAAAGCCTGGGGAAGGAGGGCGAGACCAGCAGCAGGGTGGCTCAACCCTCAGATCACACAAGCCTCATATTTTACCTGTGGATGAACACATTTGTCCTCCCAAGACCCTTGGAGCGATGAGCCAACCAGACCAAAGAGAGGTTAAGTAACTTGCCCAAGATCACACAGCAGATAAGCAACACAACTGGAGTCTGAACCCAGGCCATCAGGCTCCAGAACCCGTGCCCTTGACCTCTGAAATACACTGTGTCCCAATACCATGCCCAGGGAAGAAAGGGACAGAGGAAGGAAGGTGAGAACTAGGGTGGGAGAATTCAGAGTAGCCCAGAGAGAGACGGCATCACCTGCAGAACAGCGTGGGCCAAGGTGGGCCTGGCACCGCACAGGGGGCGGGGAGGGTGTTGGCAGGTCAAAGCCGAGGCTGTGGCTAGAGGAGAGGGTAGACTGTGCTCCCCGTCTGGAGCTGAAAATTACCACCACCCAAACGAGGTGGGAGGCAAAGTTCCACCCACGCCTGGGGACAGAGACACAGAAATGGAGAACAAAATAAAGTCCCCACCCCAAGGAGCTCGGGATGGCACGAAAGCCATGGCAGCGGCCATGGCAGGAGGACGGGCTGGCGAGGTCCCTTCCCTGGGCTGGGTCCTCGTGATTCTGAAAGGCAGTGCCTCCCAGCAAGCGGGGTTGGTCTCCGCTCAGCGGCACCCACCAGGCAAGTCAGACTCCAGGGGGGGAAGCTTCCGGAGCCCCGTTAGTGCCAGAACGGCCCCGCCACGCCTCCCCTCCCTCTCAGTGAATGATCCCAGGACAGAGATGGAAGACAGGCTGGCGTCTCCCACCCTCTTCCCTAACCTTGGGACAAATTAAATCAGATTCCACTGCACGGCCAGGAGGCATAAACTTTGTTAGCTGCACCAATGTATCCTGCCAGGCAGGCAGGCTCCCAGGTACTAATTACTTTATTCAGCAAGTTAAACAAATGATATGATATCTAAATTCAAGGGAGAGGCACCCAAGAGTTACAGAGCACGCACGGAGTGGAACAGAACGGCTAGACTCTGGCTCCTCGCTGAGGGCTCTGCTCCCTGCTCCTGCAGGAAGTCTTCCCTCAGGACTCCACCTCCGGGACCTTTCCCAGGGCCGCAAAAGCCAGGGCTTCAGAGTGTGGCTCTGTCCTGGCCAGACGGGTCCTGTCACAGAGCAGCTGTGTGACTCGGGCAGGTGGCTTAATATGGAAGGGACTCCAGGTGCCTGTTTTCTCTGTTGTAAGGTGCAGATAAAACAGCACCTCCCTCCGGAGACCTTTGCAAGGGGACAACAGTCTCAAGACCGTCTTTGTAAGGATACCAGCCCAAAATGAAACCTCTGTAAATAGGAACTGTTTCCATTGCTATCCTTATTACTACTGTTTATGCTATTAGTAACCGTCCACTACAGCTGGGGTCTCCAGGGTTTCCAGTAAGTAAGTAGCAACCCTCCACTTGGCTCAGCCCCAAAGAGGTTTTTTTTGTTTTTTTTTTTTTTTTTTTAAGTAAAACAAATATGGGAGGCTGAGGCAGGAGGATCACGAGTTCAAAGCCAGCCTCAGCAACTTAGCAAGGCACCAAGCAACTCAGTGAGACCCTGTGTCTAAATAGAGTCCAAAAAAGGGCTGGGGATGTGGCTCAGTAGTTGAGTGCCCCTGAGTTCAATCCCCAGAACCAAAATTAAACAAATAAAATTTTTAAAAAATACAACAAGTAGCTGGAGATCTGCTACTGACAGAGGCTGAGTTGGCGGCTGTAGCTAAGCTTGGGAGACGAATCCCGGGTGGTAGGAGCCGGCTACACTTAAATAGGGCTGACTTCTGCATGGGAGGGGACCCAGTTGAGACACTCAGGGTGGCAGGCCCTCAGGGTCTCCCCAGTCACTGCAACCCCAGGAGAGGAGGTGCAGTCCCGGTCGGCCCCACGGTCCTTCCTGAACTCACCAGTCCGACAGGGAGCCGGCCCCTCTCCCCAGGGCAGTGAAAGCAAACATGGTGGACAGGGACCCGAGTATTGCATGCACCTCCTCCAGGAAAAGCATCCAGAGTCGGGGTGGGAGGGAGGAGCCAGGGAGACAGGTGGCCTGGGGCTGGATGGGATGGATTCGAATCTCCTCTCCCCCGGGGCTGTGTGATTTAGGGAGAGGAAATTAATCTCTTTGATGAAGCTTCCAGCAAGGTCTGCTTAGCGGCACACGGACCATTCAGAAGTCACCTCTCCTGCCCTGAGCTTCGTCTCCTCTTCTCCATTCCTCAAATCCAGGCATTTTTACAGCTTCTGAGCCCACGTCACCAGGGAACTCCAGCATCCTGTTCTTCCTCCCTGACGCCCACTTCTAGAGCTTCAGAGCCAGGACAGGGCCACACTGACCCCAGGATGCCCACAAGCAGCGCCGCCTCCCCCAGATGGAGCTCCTCCCGCTCCTGGTCAAAAGCCGCCCATTAGACTCCACGCTGGGAGTTAAAGGCCCAGCCCCTCTGGACCCTCCTGCTGCCGGGCATCTCCCTCAGCAGCACCGGAGTCAGGAAGAGTGACAGCAGGGGTCTCCAGTCCCTGGGGGAAGCAGGAGGGGAGGGAGCATTTGTACTAAGTGCCATGGAGTTCACCAGGAACTTCCACATCTGTCAACGCCTTTTACTTTCGTGGGGACAGTCGGGAGGTAAGTGTTGTGACCCGGCTTCCAGGAGGGAGACCTGGGGCTCAGGATAATAGACCTTTCCACTGGATGCCCTCCAGGGAGGACATGGCAGGTAGCTCCCCTGGAGGGCGGTGGTCACATGGCTCCAGCTGACTCGAGTGGTGCCCACCTCCAGGGAAGCTGGAAACTGGGACAGCCACCTGAGGGCCTGTGCCGAAGAAGCAGAGAACCCTGGGAGGGACGAGGTGACACAATCAGAGGAACACAAAGATGAAAGGCTCCGCTTCCAGAGACAGACAGACAGACAGGGCGACCATTTGGCTCTGGGTGGCTTCCGGATCCTTTGGATCCCTGTGTGAGGGCTGACTGCCCTCCTGAGATTGTATCTGTATCTCCCTAGGGTGGATGGGGGGGGGGGGTAGTTTCTCTTTTTGTTTAAGCTGGGTTCGTCCCTGATACTTGCAAACAAAAGAATCTTCATTAAAATGTTCAGAGTGGTTAAGAATCTTGTCCCAGCTGGGGAGCCTAGAGCACAAAGTCTCCCCTAACTCCAGAGGCCACCCTCTTGGCTGGCGGTGGGGATGGTGGGGGTCTGGAAGAAGCTAGGGATCCTTCCCAGGAGGGGGAAGCCAAGTCCTCAGTGCAAAGCCTGCGTGTGTTGAGATGTGCAGACCCGGAGCCAACTCTCTGTGTCCCAGACCCCTGAGTCTGAAATCCCAAGGCAGGGGTCTGTCCCTCTCCATGAGCCCTTCCTACAGTGATCCGGAGAGAACCAGCCCAGCAAGGGAACGGAGATTCTCAGCTCTCCTAGGAACTGTCTTCTAACTGGTTTCGTTGGGTTGGGGCTTTTCATGGGATGCCTGCCATGAGCCAGCTCTCATGGAGGCCCCACACGGGATCTGAAGACCTCTCCCTCAGCCACCAGGAAAGAGAAAACTGCTTTTTCTTTCACTGAATCCGGCACCCAGCACACTGGAGGTCCCATTGCCACTGGACGAGAAGGTGATAGGGCTGTTGAGTCACAGGCAGCTGGGAACCAGAGACCAGGGGCGCTCACCTGCTCCCCAGGTCACCCACCAAGGGGCAGGTGTAACAAGTCTTCAAGGTGTTGATGGAATAAAATCAGAGACTGTAGGAGAATTCTGCCCCTGGTGGAAGGATCCAGGACTCCTGAGCAAACCTGGACAGATGCTTCTCAATAAATGTCTGATTCATGTATTAATCCTGTCGATCACTCAGGCCCTCACCGCCCCACCAAGCTCCATGGGCCCTATCCACCTGCACCCCACCCCCCAAACAGCCCTCGGATCCATTTCTGTGGGCACCACCCCTGACATTGATCAGATCCTTAATCCTTCACCAGCCCAAATAGAATTCTCTGGGCTTCCTGTCAACCCCCCCTCTGTCACCGTCTGGCTCCTACACCAGTGACCACCCAGGAGTGTTCCAGAAGCAACCTTCTCACTCCACAGATTCCAACCCTGCAGGAGTGCCATGGACAGTCCCCGAGCCCTGCTCCCCGCCCACAGTTACAGCTTCGAGTCCTTCCTTACTTGCTCTCCACCTGGAGGGGAAGTGAACTTGGACCCCCTCCACCCTTTGCCAGCCCCTCAGAGCCTGTCCCCCTCACCCCGGCCCGCACCTCCTGCCCCTGTGTCCTCCCTCTTGTCTCACTTGCTGTCCCCTCCAGCTCTGCTCACCTCTGTCTCCACCATCAGCCACCTGAGCACCTGCAGGGCAAGGACCTCTCAGTCCTCTGTGCTCCAGGAAGCCACACTGGTCGCCAGTCAACAGGGGATCAGCCTGGAGCTGCTTCCACCTCCTGAAGCCGTGGAAAACTCCCACTGGAGAAGGTGTGTGCTCAGTTAGGAAAGCAAGCTGGGGTCCCTTTTTGGAATAAAACATGACTCTTCCTGGGTGTCCGAGAAGAGGGAGAGATGGGACCGCATGCAAGATGAGGGAAACATCTCTGCAAACTCTGGACAGATCTTGGGGGAGCGGTGAGTGTGTGGAAGGCGTGCAAGGGACGGTGGGCCCGAGAGGAGGCTGAGGGTGCAGGAGGGAAGGGCAGCGGGTAGCTCTGGGCGGTGCAGGCTGAGGAACCTGGGGGAGCAGGGGTGAGAGTGCTTCTTGTCCTGTGCTGTCACTCACATGCACACCCTGCCCCACCCTTACCCATTGCGCCAAACCTTCGGGAACAGTCTCTGAAAGCCGCTCAGTGGTGGAGTTGGGGAAGACGGAGGGGAGAGACCATATGCAGAGGGACACGGGAGCAGAGCCCCGCAGGTGGCTGAGGAGTCCAAGGGAGGCCAAGGTCGGAATTGAAAGGTAAGTCTGAGAACCAGCCCCTGCTAGAAATTTGCAGAAACCCAGGGGGAAGGCTGTGAAGGAAGAATTGGGTTCCAGTTGTTTTCTTTAAATATTCAAGTGAGGCTTAGGGCTCAAGGCTGGCTCCAATGAATTGAATTGAAATCCTGATCCGTTTGGGGACCTCAGGGACTGGCCTGCATATGTGTGGAGGGGAGGTGGCTCTCTCCACCCTCGGGAGAGGAACAGAATGTCAAAAATGCTTAGCTGAGAGTATTTCCCGTGGTCCAGATGGAGGCTGCAAGGCCGGAGGCTTCTGAGAGCAGGGAACACGGACCAGGCTTCCCTCAGAAAGGCTGGGAGAACCAACCGCAGAAGAGACAGAATCCTGACATGCCTGAGCAGCAGGCCTCGGGGGACATCCGGTCCTCGGATGGCAGGTGGAGTTGAACCCAAGTGCCAACTCCCATCAACGGGTACCGGCTACCCGGAGCACTGCCTCAGGAGGAATTCCGAGGCTCTGCCTGGCTTCAGCAGGGAAGAAATGATCAATTAATAATGTCTATCTGTCATGGATCCAGAGCAGGAAGGAGAGGGTGCGTGCTGCCCGGTCGCTGTCCTTGATCTAGCCCAACTTGCCTTTTTATAGATGGAAAATAAAAAGGAAAGAACATCCCCAAAGTCACCTAGTGGCTGGAGTCAAGTCGAATGTCCAATTGGGGGCTCCTCTCTGCCCCGCCATCCCTCCCCACACACCCATCGCCAGGCGAGGAAACGGGAAGGTTCACATCGGCCACGCATCTGGTGAAACAAAGCACAGAAGCACAGACCTCGCCGGAGGAAACGGAGGGGAAGCGCCTTAGGTCTATTTCAGGAGCAGATTTTGGCCAATCTCTTTGTTCACGTGGGGGACCTGGAGCTTCCAGGGACATCAGGAAGATGGCAGGGTGCCGGGAGCAGTGGCACACGCCTGTAATCCCAGCAACTCGAGAGGCTGAGGCAGGAGGATCAGAGGTTCAAAGCCTCCCTGGGCAACTTAGTGAGGCCTGTGTCAAAAGAAAGATGAAAAGGACCCAGTGCGGGTCACCGTACCCGTGTGGCCAGGGCCCACGCCCAGGGAGTGGGAAACTCCCATGACAGCAGAGCAGAGGCCGGGCTGGCCCTGTGACCCTTGGCTGGAGTCTTCACGGTCTCTGTCATTCAGCCCACAAATGGTTTTTTTGAGCACCTGTGAGCCAAGAGCGAGCCAGGAGCCGGGGCCGGATCTCCAGGCACCTACCTCACAGAGAGGGCCGAGCCGGGCCCAGAAGAGCTAATTATGCAATTAGTTATTTAATGATAAACGGAGCTAAATGCCATGAAGGGGTACAAGGAGCTCTGGAGTCAAACTCCCAGGGAGCTGATGTCATCTGGAGAAGGAGGGGAAGGTTTCCGGGGGAAGTGACATTTAAGCTGAAACTGGCAGGATTAAACGGGAGGTGGTGATGGACGGGGGCCCAGGGAGCAAAGAAATACGACGTACCTGAAGAAATGAAAGAAGGCCAGAAGGTCGTGAACACAAAGTACGCATATTGTTCAGGTCTTTAGAAGGCATCCTCTCTGGACTAACAGCTCACATAAACCTCTTGGCCTTCAGGTTGGCTTTTGGCCCCCGCTCAGCGCCTCCGCCAGGTACATTTGTGAAGTGTAGAACCTGCACAGCTGTACAGGGCCATCCTGTTTCCCCCACTATCCCAGCCCTCAGCAAATAGGCTAGAGCAATGCCCATAGGAATCAATTGGACTTCCTGTTAAAATGCAGTAGCCTGGGGTGGGGCCTGGGATTTTGCATTTCTAACACACTCCCTGTTGCTGCAGTGGCTGGTGTCTGGACCACACTATGAATTAGCAGGTGAGTTGTGGGCAATAACAAACAGAGCCAACTGAGAGGGAGAAAATCCATGGGAGATGTTTTTGTTTGATTCAATGCAATCCTTTTGGATTATTCCCCACAGTGTGCATTGGCTTATCATACGAGAGACAGATAAGCACAGTCCCTGTCCACAAGGAGAAGGTACTCAGGACCCAGAGAGACAGGTGAGCCCACACCTAGTCCCCCAGGTCAGCCATCAGTCCCACAAAGAGAGGACAGCTGTGAGCCAGGTCGCCCAGAGGGAGTAGCACAGGGCAGACTCCCAGAAGAGGTGACATTCGCAGGAGGATGAAGATTTCCACATTTGGGAAGTAGGAACAGGTGAGCCAAAGAGCCAGGGTGTACCTCAACCAATCAACAGAGAGATCAGACTTTTAAAAATCAACAAATAAAGGACAAGACCTTCAGTGCGATCAGGCACACAGATCGAAACCTGGAGGACCGCGGAGAGAGGGGATTCACAGGAGGCGGAACCAGAAAACTCATCCAGCGTTGGATGATCCTGGCTCTTCGATGCCAGGCCAAGAGAGGACAAATAGGAAAGTGTAGGTTTTACCAAAAAAAGAAAAAAAAAAAAAAAAACGAAACCTCGTCAGGGCAGAGCCTGGGCCAAGTGCCCGAGCTCCGGCTCTGCGGGTCCCAACAGGGCGCCCGGGGCTGGTGAGCCCGACACGGTCCGTGGAGGCAGAAGGCCCCGGCAGGATCGAGGCACAACAGCTTTCTGGTGTCTGGGTTTATGTGGTCCACACAGGAAGGTGGGGACAACAATGTGGAGGGCAGACATCAAACTCCACCTGCAGGGACAGCCGGCCGGCGGGGAGGCCACTGCAGGCAGAGGTTTCAGAGACAGAAAGGTGACCTCCGAAAA